>NC_138064.1:26136530-26576367 GCF_964194185.1 Rhinolophus hipposideros
AGGGTACTGATCACAACATATTTGTTTACCCATTAACATTTATTGGTATTTAAACGTGGGCCCAAAAGGAACATCTTTTTTTTCAGGAGTATGTTTATTGTAATATGGCCATAATCTGAGACTATGGCGATTGCTTTGCAGAGCAAAGAAGCTTTTCTTCTCTCCACTTTGCCCTACTCTTTAATATTAATTTAGTATTTACTATAATTGTTCCTATTTGGAGGCTAAGGTTTTGATAGAAAAAAGTATGCAATTAATAATGAGTATTAAGAGAGGGGAGCATAAGAAAGAGCACAGGTGTTTTGTTGCAGGTTGAACCAATATTGGTTTAATAAAAAAATGTAAAAGAGATTTGTTGACAAAGCTAATAATGCCTCCTAGAATGTTCAATAAATGGACTTGTACCAGTTCAGAAAATTTGCACTTAGTATGAAACCTGATTTAAAAACAAACAAAAAACATATAACAGTGCTATCTAGATTCTATGGAATATGCATAGACATTTTAGTTTTTCTGACTTCTTTTAATACACGTCTACTAAATTAGAAAACAAAACATTTAAATGCATCAACCATTAATATTTCAAATGTTTTAATTCCTCTTTTTCCGACATTATTAGCTAATCATGTCTATAAATGGAATGTCAATTTTCATATTTTTAAAAGAAATCTTTATTTTTCATTATTTTTCATGTATTTTATAAAACATAGCCTCAAGTATATTTTTCAACAAAATGTTGCATTATAGGTTCATGTAATATTTAAAGGCATAAAAACACAGTTTCATTACCACTGGACAGCCAAATGTACTACTATATGACCCTTGATAATAAATTCATAAAAATGTTATTCAATAAAACGTTGGTTGGTCTCCAATATATACTAGTCTCTGTATTAGGCAGAATTTAAATTATAGTAATATTATTACCTGCCATTTATTTAACACCTACATGAACTTCCCAAGATATTTTAAAATTTAATTCTTACAACCTTTTGAAGTTCAAATAATGAATTGAGAATCAATAACATAAATAGCCTGGTCACCTTTAACTGGCCAATTAGAGAAGGATTTACCTTGAAGAGCATAAAGCCACTTCTTTTCACAGACACCTTAGAAAGCCCTGGATAGATGGAGAAGCTCTGGTGATGTCATGTGTCATATATTTTTATTCTTGTTGTCTTTTAAACACTTGCAATGTGTGTCTTTATTTTCTCATTCTATAAAAATCTCACTCTTGGACCTAATGTTGTATCTGTAGCCTCATACTCCTTTTTTTTTTTTCTTAGAGCAGTTTCCAAAATTGTATAAACTGTGAATCCCAGAAAACCCAGATCTATTCCTGCAGCTGAAAGGTGAGCTGGGTGGCTCCAGTCTTCAGGAATCTCAAGACTACGCTTGTTACACTATGCCTCACAATCTTAGAGAATTTTCATATCTAGAGATTACAAAAGTAGATGAGTGTTCCAAACCCCTTCTGTCCATACTGTAGTGGGTTTATTATTGTCACACAGCAGAAAGATTTTTTGAAAAGACATGAGAACAGCTTTTGACTAGGGGATGTATGTGGCTGATGGATCAAGAAAGGTTCAATTAAGGACACGATAGAAACCCAGCTCACATTTGCCTTATTTCCCTCGGCGGGGTTTTAAGGTCTCAACCTTACCGCTGATTAGTTCTACTCATACCATATTTATTGAATTTATATGCCTGCAAAGCTGTTCTTGCTGGCAGAGTCTGAAAATTATTGGTAATTAACATTAATGGGCAGGAACAATTTCAGTGGAAATTAAAAAATCCTTTGGCGTCATATCATAATAACTAGTTCAGAGGCTTGGCTCTTTTGACATTCGCATTTTTTCTTTAGAAATAAATTTTGTTGCACGACCTTATAAATGCAGAGAGAAGTGGGGATTTTTTTCCTTTCTTTACTTAGAATCTAAACATGCTTATGCCATCAAGAGGCCACCAAGTAAACGCTGCTTGACATCCCAGACAAAGCCTTTTGGTGCTGCTTCACCTGTGACTTGGTATTGATGGCTTCTGAATTGTGAAATTCTGCTACAAGTAACAGACCTGTCAATTTAATACTTAAGTCTCCCTTTTTCTTTTCTTTGATTTGCATCCATCTTATTAGAAAGTGACACTCTCTTATTGATCCCATTCAACCCTTGAAAGAGAAGATAAGAAAAACGAAAATGTGACAGAGATAAGAGGCCCTCAAGGTGATTCATGGATACAGGGCAAAGGAAAGGATAGTTTCCGAGGAAAACTGGGGTCTCAGTAAATGTTGTTAAGGGGACGATATTCAGAGGTTAGAAAAAGCATTATATGGTTACCATCATGTACTTGAGACTCTGTTCCACTACTTTCCTTGGTAGTAATGTAAGTATCTTAGAAAGCATGTTTAAAATACTACAGTTAATAGCCATATGCAACCTCACACTGGTTTCCATGGCTATTTGCCACTCATTGCTAAATGTCAAACTATATCTCTGAAGTAAGCAAATGTGATATCTGATTCTAGGATTTTTCCTTTTCAGTGTTAACAATGCTAAGTGCGTGATATATTTAATACAATATCCCTATGCAGTGTGTTCTATTATTATCCTCTATATTACAATGAGGAAATAGTTGCTTTCAGAAGTTAAGTGGTCCAAAGAAGTATAATAAATAAAAGACAAGCATCGGCACAAACGAATCCATCTAATACCAAGTATATTCTTGGCACTCTTCTTCTGACTGCCATAGATTATATTTTGTCATAAATAGGGACAACGGACATATGTTTTAAGGTACTTCAATAACCTTATTATTCTAACAGCTAACTTTTTGGCCTTCTTGAAATATCTTGACTCTCTCATAAAAGAATGTGGATGATGAAGACTGAAAGCAGTAAAAGGTGAATAACAAGATTTTATACTGGGGTGAGGCCAGAGAGCACCAATATAATAAAAGGAGTGGATAAGAAGGAAGCTCTTAGCCCTAATGGCATATAGAAGTAAAAGAGTCCAGAATGTAAGACAATTTCTGTTTTTCCTGTAGCATGTTACATTTATTTTTAGAGAAAAAGATATCATAATTTATTATTTAAAATGAAGGGAAATATTATCAAAAAGGAAAATAAAATTAAAATCCATTATCTTACAAAGCAGGGGGAAAAAAAACACCATTAGCCTTTTGCAAATGTCATTGCAGTTGTATTTTTGTCCAACAAAATTGAGATTCTTACATATTTCAATACATGACTTAACAGTATGTATTGACGAATTCTCATTTCATTACACTGATTTTTAAATATTATAAACCAATCTTATATTTTAGAAAAATCTACAGTTGGTCATGATGTATTATCCTTTTAATGTATTTATTGTAGGATTGCTTTGTAAATTCTTTTTAGGTTATTTTTTACATTTTTATTCATGAAAAGGATTGGCCTGTAAAGTTCCTCATTTTTCATGTTCTTGTCAGGTGTTGAGATCAAGGTTATTCTAACTCTATAAAATGAGCTTGTAAATGATTCCCTTTTTCTCTATGTTCTGAAATATTTTAGGGTTCAAATTATCACAATTTTCTTTTAGATGTTTGGATGAATTTATCAATGAAGTCATCAGGGCCAATAATTTTCTTTGTGGGAATGCTTTCACTATGAATTGAATAGAAAGAGCAATACTTAATTTTTTTTATGTCTCTTTATGTCAGTTCTGGTAAGTTTTGTGGTTTTCTGGGAATTTATTTCATTTAATTTCCAGTTTTTTTGGCATAAGATTTGTCATATTATTTGTATTATTATTATTATTATTATTATTATTATTTTCTTTTTAAAGTCTGCAAAATCTCTAAGGATCTCTTTTTTTAATTCCAAATATTAGTCATTTGTCAGTGCTCTTCTTTTTTAACTCAGAAGTCTTGGTTGAGGTTTATCAATATCATCAGTCTTTTTTTTAATGGCTTTTTTTTGTGGAACAATTGATTTCCATTTTATTAATGTCTTTTCCCTTCTTTCTACTTTCTTTGAGTTTGTTTACCTGAGTTTACTTATTATTCTTTTCTAACTTCTTTAGATGAATGCTTAGATCATAACCTTTTATCCTTAAGAACTTGTAACTTCAGCACTTAAAGTTATACATTTTCTCTAAGAATTAGTTTAACTTTATCTAATAATTTTTGATATGTCACATTTTTATTCTCATTCAACACAAAATAGTTTTTAATATCCATTGTGATTCTTTGACTCGTGTTATTTCCATGCGTATTGTTAATTTTCAAGCATTCAAAGAAATTCTATTTATCTTTATGTTACTGGTTTGTAGCTTAATTTCACTGTGGTCAGAGAATATGCTCTGTCTGAGATCAATCCTTTGAGATTTGTTAAGACTTGCTTTAAAGTTTTCATATGATCAATCTTAGTCAATGTTTTATAGACATTCAAAGGAAACAGTATTTATTGTGCAGCTCTGGATGCAATAGTATGTGTATGTCAATTATGTTGATTCTGTTAACCATGTTCAAATCTCCTAAATTGGTAGCGGCATTTTCTCTAATTCTTCTGTCAGTTAATAAGAGGAGTGTCATAGGATCTTTGTTATAATTAAATGTTTGTGTATTTCTCCTACTTCTGTCAATTTTAACTTTGTACATTTGAAGACAAATATGATTAGGTACATACAAATTTTAAAACGGTTTATCATTTTGGTGGATTGGTTCTTTGTATTATTATTTTATGCCTGTCTATAATGCTTCTTTCCTTAAAATATACTTTGTCTGATATTCATGTATTTTCACCTGCTTTCTTTTGGTAAGTGTTTGTATGCTATAGTCTAAGCTATAGTCTTTTGACTATCACTCAATTTCCTTATATTTAAGGTATTACTCTTATAAGCCGCAAAAGTTGGGTTTTGATTTTATATCCAACCTAACCACCTTTGTCTTTTACCTGAGATATTTATTTCATTTACATTTGATGTAAATTCATGCATTTTGGTTTAAGTATACTATCTTACTATTTTCTCATTTCTTCTACTTTTTTTCTCCTTTATCTTATTAATTATTTTATTATTAAAATTTCTCCTCTAATAGAGAATTAATTGTACATTCTTTGGTTATTATTTTAGTGGCTTATACTTATCATTATTAAAGTCATCTCTAAATTAGTAATCTATCTCATCGCAGACAATTTGATAACCTTAGAACTGTTTGCCTCTATTTACCTCATCTTTCACTGTTAATGCTCTTAGTAATATGTATTTTTATTCCATATAAATGTAAACAGCACTAGACATATTAACTTTGTTTTATACATTCAATATCCACTTGGATTTACTTTTTCAATCTTTATTTATTACTTATTAAATGTTTTCTTCTTGGTTGTTTTTTTCTCTTCCATTAATTCATTTGAATGTTAAAGATTTATTTTATGTTCCAGCTATTCTTTTTTAAATCTTTGCATCATTCTAGATATTTTAATTCAATCATCTTCTATCTCACTAGTCCTCTTGTTGCAAAATCTACTCAGTTCTTAATTCAGTTATTGTATTTGTCAGTTCTAGATTTTGAATTTATTTTTAAAGTAAATTTCTACTCTCTGCTGAAATTCATCATCATATTTTTCCATTCTTTGGAAAATAATCACATCTAATCTGGAATTCAGCTGATTAGAAGCTTTATTTCAGCTGTCTTAAAAACTCACGTCTTTTTTCTTTTTACTTTATTCACAAGTATAGCATTTTGGAAATCATATCTGACAGCTGGGTTGTTTCCTTCTTCCTGGTAACCCTGGACATAATATTTTCTTCCCAGGTATAAAATGGCTAAAAGTTCTGCTCATCTATTTCACCTCTTGACCACAGTTTAAGAAATGGAAAATGCTTCTAGGGTGTAAGTTGAGACACATGTCATGTGTCTGGGATCATGGTTCTTAAGTTCTTGATGCATTGATATGTCTCTGATACCTTCAGCTAGAATTTTTTTTCCCTTTAATTTAACTAGCTATTCTAATTGTTCTCATTGAAAAGATTGGTTTGAAGTATGTCAAGGTGAAAAAGAAGACTTCTTTTTTGTTTTAAATATATATTCACACCTATTTTTCTTAATTCTGGTTATAAAGGTTTCCTTTTTTATATTTAGTTCTTTTATCCATACATAATTTACATTATTATATGTTACCAGGTAGGGATTTAAATTCTTTTGCCAAAGAGTTTATCAAGAATTCAATGTTATTCATTATTATTTTATTCAGTATTTTTATTAATATAAAATACCACTTTTATCGTATTTTAATTATAATGTTTTAATTTTTTGTTTTTGAATATTTTATTATGTTCTGTTGAACTGTTCTTCTATTCTTATTTTGCCACCATATTTTATCTCTTTTGACATCAAAATATGGCTTAAAATAAAAGCAGTCAAAGCCCAATATTATTGCTTTTATTTATAATGTTTATTTTAGATAAAGTTGATTTTAATAAAAGATGAAATTTAGAAATATTTTTCTTGCAAAATTATTTTATTAGAATTTTTACTTGATTTATATTAACTGAAATTTCTGTTAGCCTTTGCTCTAATTTTAAGTGTGTAATAGTTTTTTTGGGGTTTTATTTAAGCTAATCTTCCACATACGCGAAACACTGTAGGAGGACAATAACCGCATCACATTTAAGCATCATGGTATATCCAGTCATTGGCAGACATTTGTTGCTCATTATCTCTTGTTGAAAGCATAAATATACTCATAAAGTACTTTCTAGGAAAAATTGGCTTTCTCTCTGTATTAATTCTTCAAATATGCAAGCATATGCCTCTCCTTCTAAACTGATATAAAGGTCTCTTATAAATCTTTGTAAATTAACGATCTGTACTTCTCAAACTTTAATAACATACAAATTATCTAGGAGTCTTTTGAAAATGTATATTCTGATTTAGTCAGTAGGTTTCGGGTCAGACCTGAGATTCTGCATTTCTAATAAGCTCCCAGGCATCATTGATATTGCTGGTCCCTGGGTCACGCGTTAGTAGAACGAGTCTAGATTCTTAAATAGGAGTTCAGTGGAAATTTATATTTTATAATAACTCAATTAAGATCTTGTGCTCATTGAGAGAGTTTTCTCCTCACTAATGTGTTAACTGATATACATATTTTTTCCTAATTAAACAGCAGAATTTGTATTTATTTAAATGTATTCATTAAATAAGTATTTATGTAGTAGCAATTAATATGTGATATGCATTATCCTAAACTTTGGGGATAGAAAAATAAAAAGACAGTATCTGTCTTCAAGTTACTAATAATCTGTAAAGAAGAAAGACATAAACAAATAATGGTAACATACTAAATGCTATAATAGAGATCTATTGGAGGGAAAATGGTTTAGAATGTGAATATGGCTACAGCACAATATTGAGAGGGAGGTATAGATCAGAGCCTGGTGGAATTTGTAGGTTTTGCTAACAAGCTTTGCTGTAACCTAAGAACAGTGGGTAGGCATCAACGAGCTGAAAGCAAAAAGGTGACATGAACAGATTCACTTGTTGAAAAGATGTGTCTGGCTGCTCGGTGCAGAGACCAGATTAGAGGTGGGCGAACATGGACAACTGGTTTGCAATTTTAGAATCCCATATCTGAGTATAGATTGCTTTATTGCCTTCAAGCACATTAATAAAATACACATTAATAATCAAATGGGATCTAAGTTACTCATGATGAAGCATGTATACAATAAGGAAAATAAGGAAGTCAGTGACACATGGGTAATGACCAGAAGACCTGGAGATAGATGAAAAGGCTTTTATTTTTTTAATTTGAGTAAATTCAAAACCCAAAATATGTCATATATTTTTCTTTTCAAAATACCTCCAAAAGGTAGAATTTTAAGTACTAAGAAATATACCTATACCTGATAATGTTTCCATTTTTTTTTCCATTTATCCTTTTAGGCATATAACATTCTATTGTGTTTTGCTAAGAACCTTAAAATATGGTCAAATGCATCAGATATGTGCTCATTTTCTTTTCAAGATGAAGCAACAATTACCATGTTTTACAGGAGCTAGAGAAAAGTCAGAGATAAAGAAATCCCCCCCTAGAATCCCCTACTTTATAATTCATTATGTCAATTGAAAACTGTAAAATATCAAAGAACATAAGACTGGATTTTGTATGATGTAAAATTCTGAAAAACTGCTTATCTATGAATAAAAAATTTAGCCACTGGCAAAATGAGTTAAAGAACCCTCTAAGAGATTGAGGTTTCTTGTGAAAGCTGTGAATCTCAAATCTTAGGGGCATTGCCTGTCACTGGAGAAACCAAGGTGTTTCAGGACGATAGCAATTATGAAAATGTAACACACATTCAGAGAGACATTGTGACATTGAAGAAAGTACCATCGAAATAATGAGTCAACTATTAACACTATCAGAGTGAAAGAAGACCTATAAGGGGAAAATAATTTTAATTCCATCACTTCTTGCAGTCATCTTCACAAGCATATTAGCAAGTGACAAACAAGTCTAAAATGAAATACACCTGATAAACATGCAGCCTGCTGATGGCAACCTCAAAGAAAAAAAGAAAATAAACCAGAATGATAGAAATATTAAAGATTGTTAAAGTTTCAACAGTCACGGGTGCTTCAATCTTAAACTTTGCATTTTAATTTTCTAATGTCCTTGAGCAGCTGGTTGAGGTTTGGTTAGTTTTTAGGCACAAATTTTCTTAACCTATGAGTTCATTTCTCTCACCAATTAGCCCTGCAATTGATGCTGTTTTGATGTCTGACTCCCAGGCGACTGGTCCCTCATTGATATTGGCGGAGTGGCCACAATATCTAGTACTTCACTTATTACTGTCACTTTTTGAGTGTAGTATAACCTTGACCTGCATAGACAGCCAATCTGTTTTCTGGCCTCTTGATAATACATACAGGATTCCAAATGTTTTGTTGTTGTTGTTTTAATTCAAAATTTTTCCTTTGAGGATTTCTAGAAACAGCCATCTTCTGCTATCTCTTGTAGCTCACCAAGTATATATAAAGGGAAATATCAATTATATTTTAAGTGTACTCTGAAAAGGACTCATATCAGTTTTTACTGGCAGTCTAGCACCATAGTAGGAACTACAAAGGGAACATAACAAAGCTCCTACCTCTGATAAGAGTGCTTTAAACTCTTATCTGAGAAATAGGTTTGCAAACACAAAATACTTGGTAAACAGTTGAGAAACAATTTAACAAGGTGTCAAAACATGTAAAGCAAGTAATGAGAGAAATCTTCTTAAACCTACATGAGAAGAGAATGAGTGAGCACAATTAAAGCATATTATTGAAAGAGAATTAGGGGGTGGGGGGAGGGAGATGAGGGTAAGGGGGATCAAATATATGGTGATGGAAGGAGAACTGACTCTGGGTGGTGAACACACAATGGGATTTATAGATGATGTAATACAGAATTGTACACCTGAAATTATGTAATTTCATTAACAATTGTCACCCCAATAAATTAAAAAAAAAGTCTCAATAAAGTGAGCACCGAAGACAAAAAAAAAAGAGAGAATTAGGATTTACTTGTAGTAAGGTATTATAAGATATATTGAGCTAGGATTCACCTGTGGGAAAGTTTCCAAGGCCTTCCACAACCTGGCCCAAAGCTCTGTTTTCTTTTCATAATCTATGGATCTTGTGTGCCTATTTATATATACAGTCTGCATTTTCTGTTTTTGTTTGTGTTGTTCCCTATTCCTGGAATTCTCAGCTCCCATACTTGTACCTGTCCAATATTAAGTCCCATGATTTCCATTTCTACCTCTCCAATTCAAATCCCATTATTTCCATCAAGCTTTGAGTTCCCAAGTAAGAGTGTGTCTTCCTTCTTTAGGTTCTCAATACACCTGTTGTTCCTCTCTGACTGGAATCTACAAAACTCACTCTACTATTTATAAGTATTAATAAATATTAACTTATGACATATACCAAGGAACTATGATTTCAAGCATATCATTAAGGCTACATTGCTAAAGTGTATGTCTCCTCATCTCCACTCTTGAAAATAATGCCAGCAGAACACTGAAATTTACTTGGCAGTGTTTTTTATTTTTTTTTATTTTTATTAGATTTATTGGGGTGACATTGGTTAGTAAAATTATATAAGATTCAAGTGTACATTTATATAATATATCATCTATATGTCACATTGTGTGCTCACCACCCAGAGTCAGTTCTCCTTCATTAGCATGTTTGACCCCCTTTGCCCTCTTGTATTTCCCCCTCCCCCCTTATCCTCTGGTAACCACTAAACTGTTGTCTGTGTCTAGGAATTTTTGCTTGTTTGTTTGCTTTGTTCGTTTGTTGCTTTCAGTTTTATATCCCACATACACATACATATAAGTGAAGTCATATGGTTCTTGATTTTTTTCTGTCTGACTTATTTTACTTAACATGATAAACTCAAGATCCATCCATGTTCTTGCAAATCTCAGTATGTCATCTTTTCTTATGGGTGAGTAATATTCCCTTGTATATATGTACCGCATCTTCTTTATCCAATCATCAGTCAAAAGACACTTCAGTTGTTTCTGTGTCTTTACATGGCAGTTTTAACAATTGGGTCACATAGACCTTACCTCAGAATTTGTTGTGAACGATCAATAGTTAATTTTTTCTCTCTGCTATATTTTTGAAAAGAAGACAACAATGCTTATCCTTATTTTTCTGCATTAAAAACTATGTGACTCTTCCAATAATTACTTTTCAGTAACGTGAAAAAAAAATTTCACCCACCTCTAATTTCAGATACTTTTCAACTCAAGAAGGCCAATGGAAAATGAGGAAAGAAATAATTCTGACTGCGTGGATTGACAAAGAGATCTGGATATTTAAAATTCTAGGCATACATAATATTTATTAAATGGAATGGAATATTTCGATTAACCAGATATTGGTATGAATGGGGTCATGGGTATTAAATCATTAGACAGCTTGACACACTTGTTTTAGGAAAAACAGGCAATCTAAACCAAAGCCCAGAGCTAAGATGGATACATCAGAAGATAATTATTAAATATAAATTCTGCTGATATATCCTAGATATCGTAATCTTTGTTCTTTTGGATAAATACTGAGAAGTGGGATTGATGAACCATAAGGTACTTCTAGTTTTAATTTTTTCAGGAGCTGATGGATGGACTGTTTTCCATAGAGGCTGAACAATTTAGAATCCCACCAACAGTGTACAGGGATTCCAATTTCTCCACATCCTCAGCAACACTTGTTGTCTTTTGTTTAATAGATAATAGCCATCCTGACAGGTGTGAGGGGTTATCTCATTTTGGTTTTGGTTGCATTTGCCCAATGGTTAGTGAAAGTAAGCATATTTTTCATATATCTATTGACCATTTGTATGTCTTCTTTGGAGAAATAGCAGCACTATTCACAATAGCCAATATGTAGAAGCAACTTTAATGTCCGTCAGTGAATGCATAATGAGGCTTACAATGGAGATATCTGAAACAGCCAAGCTTATAGAAACAGAGTAGAATGGTGGTTGCCAGGGCCTGGGGGAGGGAGAAATGGAGAGCTACCACCAATGGGCATAAAGTTTCAGGTAAGCAAGATGAATAGGTTCTAGAGATCTACTGTACAACGTTGTACCTGTAGTCACCAAGAACGTATTATACACTTAAAACATTTAGCATAGACCTCAAGTGTTCTTACCACCATAAGATAATTTAAAAAAAAATTAAAATTGAATTCTGGTAGGAAACCCAGTCTAGGTAATTCAAATGCAAGTTTCCTCTGTCCCGCTGTAGTGTCCTATTTAGCCTGGAGACCATCTGTGGTCTGTGAGCCCCTCTGCCCTGTGTACTCTAGCAAATAATGAACATTCAATATAAAATGCTCAGAATATTTTTAGCACTGGAATTGCTCCCTATAAAGAGAATTTAATTTATGAGTGTAATTTTGATTTAAATTTGCATGTCTTTCCAGCACAAGAATACTAAATTGATGCAGATAGATGTGTACAGCGTTTGCTGTGTAATCACTCTTATTCCTTCATAGCATTGTATACACTCCGTGTCAGAACATACAAACATATATTGTGGGTATTTATCTTCAAACATCACCTAAAAGTTACCAATTCTGACTACGCAGTAGAATTACAGACTTCTTAGAGAAAAAGATTTGGGGAGTGATAACTGAATGCATGGCATCTCGAGAATCTGGGTCAGTGAAGGTTGCAGATTAAGTAATGTGGAAGAACTCAGGGGTGAAACGGACCTAGCTCCTCAAGTCAGCCACTGAATAAGGATTCATTGTAGAAATAGATGTTTAGGCACAGAATTTTCAACATGTGCCTTTGTCCTTATGGGGCTAAGTTAGCCCAGCAATTGCCAAAAGAATGACCATAGTGAGTAAATTCATTACACAGCACAGTGTAAATCAAGAAAGTCTGCATCTCATCAGAATGTGTGAGATGAGTTAACACAGTATTTAGAGACCTGGGATGAGACTCATCACATTGAAATGGATATGAGGTTATTTGCCTCTTTTATCTTAATAAGAATAAAAGTATGTGGATGTGGTCAAGTAGTTTATTTGTCTACTCCATTATTTTTTCTCTACTAGTTCCCAGATTTCTCTATGATATTATTGTACCATCTAACAGTGCCACAGGAAAGCAACAAGTCTAATGATCAGACCAGAAGTCTTATTGAGAATAAGAAAAAAAAAGAGATTTGTTAGTGTGGAATTTTAAAATATTTGAAAAGCTGTCAGAAAGAGGTTAGAATAGAATTCGTAGAGAGGAAAATGTTATAGGACTATCGGAAAGAAATAATAAATAACTAAAGCTGTCCATCAACAGCCCGGGCGACTTTGCTTAACAGTGAGTTTTTGTCACCAGAATTGTTCCATCTGAGGCTGAAAGAATGTCAGATTAAGAAAGATTGTATTTCAAGATCTCTTGGGTCCTTCCAAATCACAGATTCTAAGATAACGATAATTGTCATTTGTGACAGTGAATTTTTTTATGGAGACTAAGATAATTTTGATAATGTACTAACTAGAGTTTGAGAAATAGAGTTCCACTGTGAGCTATTTATTTGAATTAAATCTCCTAAAATAGATTGTGAAAGTACTGAGCTTGAAAGTCAGGTCACCTGGGTTGAGACCCTGGTTTGGATGACTGTATAATCTGCATTTAACTTCTTATGGTCTTAACATCTTGGCTCTAAAATGTTACACTATTTATCACTACAGTGTCCTTCAGTTTTAAATTTTACAATCTCTGTGAATGTACAATTGTCAGCTCCCTTATTCCTCATCTAACTATCTGCCTTAGTTGATTCTAATAATATCATACTCTTGGAACCAATTACTCAGTGAAACCATGTGTATTAATGCCCTGAGTTAATAGTATTCAGTTGTTACATATAATGTGTTTAAGAAATGCAGCCTTACTGTGATTTTTAATCAAACAAAATAAATATTACATGTACATGTGTCTTCACAAAGACTAATGTCTTAAAGTATAGATTGGGCTCATAAACTGGTATTAATATTATATGATTTTAAATTTATGGCTATTTAACACTTGTGGAATTTGTTAGCCTTAGAAATTTAATATCCCAGGAGAAATTTATACTCAAATACAAAGAAAGTATGCATAGAAATAAAAATCGAAAAATGGATATTTATTTCCAGTTTCCTAATTTTGTATAGATCCTAATATTTCAGGCAAAAAGAAAATGTTCTTAGTTATAGTGTCCATAATTTAATTAAAGGGCAATTAACAGAATTATATGCATCTTCAACACTGCTTTATTGGTGATATAAAACCAATTATCTGATTTGATTAATAGAGGGCATATCTTTTCATTAGAATTAGAAATATTCAATATTGATCAAATACAGCTATGGCTTTGCATTTTATATTTAGGGCTTTCTTACACATGCCATATTTTCCAAACTAAAACTATCGTACTAAAAAAAAAAAGTGATGAACTAATCTAATCCTTAAGAAATCTGTGCATGTTTGTGGGTTACATTTTATTATCAAAGTTGGAAAGATACAATTGAAAAATTAAGATGTTTCTCAATTCACTTTTGAGAAATTGAAGCATTTTTATTCAAATCTTTTACTGATTACCTACTGATTTTTTTTTTCTAGCATCTTCTAATTTTGAGCTCATGCTTAACTTTACAGAGCTTATCTGACTTTTACCAATTATGGAAATAGTAATCTAAGGTCTGATAGATATTTTCAAGTCACTAATGTTACAAAATACTACCCTAAACCATACACTGAACTTCCTTAAACACGTGGCATTTGTAAGGATTTACTTGGCTTCTAATTAAAGTATTTACTTTCAGATCAAATATTTTAGTAGCAAAAGTCATTTGTATTTAAAAGTATATTTATATATTTTTATATTTACATCCATATGCATACCAATTATGTTGGAAATCTATTTCAGGTACTTGAATTGCTTATTTTTTTGACTATAAAATTACAGCATTATGTGGGATAGAAATTATATGAGATTATAAAAATATACAGCAATGCATATGGTCATTGATTAAAGTTACCATGAAGGAAGGCTTTATAGTCTCTTGTAAAGAAGTCATACTTCTCAGTTTCTTAAGTGTAGAGCAGTAGACTATGTAAGAAAGAAGATAACTGAATTTATCATCATCCTTAATAATTGCTTGTGATGAAGGCAGTCCCACCCTAGTGCCAGAAATTAAGAAATTAATGTTTTTTTCTAAGTTTATTAATTGTATAATACTAGGGCAGAAAATCTACTTGGGTCCTGCTTTAGAGGAGTGGTTTATTGTATGCAAGGGAATACTAAAATATACTCTGTACCTAAAAATGAGCTTTATTATTAAAAACAGATATGTATATATTTGTTAACCAGAATATGGATTTAAAAAAATCTCCTAAAGAATCATAGAATAATATATGTTTCTAGATGTGTAATAAAAACAGTACAGACATCAAAAGGTGGTTATTTTCACTTTATTTTTATTTTTCATTTTGTGAAGAGTGTATGCACAATCTGAAATTATTGGTTAAAACTATGTTGTAATTATTGAGGTATGCAGTTAACTGTATAACGTCATCAGCAGAAGAACATGGCATATATTATTTCTAATGAGAACTACTTATTTAATATGCTAATATGATATTTAATATGCCAATATGATAATGGTGTCATCTCTGAGCTACTCTTTTTCTTTTTAAGCGTTTAATAAGACAAGGAAGGTCTGTCAGATCCATAATTGGCCCTTCCCTTTTTGCTTGAAGGCCTCAAATAAATTGCTTCTAGGTCTAAGGACGTTAAGAATTCTCCAAGTCTTTGAATTTTGTGGTAGCTTTCTAGAACCTTGGCACCACGTTGCTATATCCAGAAAGGTCCCCTATGTTTCAGAGGATTATAGATGTGAATATAAAAAGTGTTGGCTAAAATTTGTTGTAGTGTTATTTTTTTGTTGCCATAAATATAAATAACATAAAATTTGCCATTTTACCATTTTCAAGTGAACAATTCAGTGGCACTGAGTATATTCTCATTGTTGTGCAACCATCACCAGTATCCATCTCCAGAATTTTTCATCATCTCAAGCTGAAACTCTGTCCCCACCAAACAAGAGCTTTTCACCACCACCACCACCCCACCCCTCAGCCCCTGGTAACTTTCTACCTCCTGTTTCTATGAATTTGGCTATGCTAGGTACCACATTTAAGGAGCATCATATAATTCTTTGTCCTTTTGTGTCTAGTTAATCTGACTTTCAAGGCTTGTCTGTGTTGTAGCATGTATCAGAATTTCATTCTTTTTTAAGGCTGAATAACATTCCATTGTATGTATATACCACACTTTGTTTATCTGTCTCTCCATTAATGGATGTTTGGGTTGTTTTCGCCTTTGCAGTGCTTTCTTGTCTTAATACGTATCTATTTTGCTTGCCTATCACAGTACTAGCACTTTGTAGGCTCACACAAAATATCTGTCGAATGAATAAATAAATGTGATAAAAAATCAGACATCTTCAGCCTTTAGCAATTCTGTCTTAAAGGTATATTGTTCATAGAAAAAGAGATTCCTTTGGTTTGACATTTTCAGAAGAAACACAAACCCAAACAAACAAAATCCTTCACCAATTGCTAGGCATGTGATGCCACTAATTGGTCATTTCAGATTCTCTTGGCTCCACCTTCACCTCCAGTCTCTTCTGTGACTCCCAGTTTTCTACACATTTAACCAGATTCACTCAGGTGCAAACTGACTGCAACTTACCACAGACTGAACAGCTTACTTTCCCGGAGCTTCTCTGACATGGAAGTGCAAGACTCCTATAGAAATTCACTCAGCACTCATGCACACACACCTTGAAATTGTGAGGGAGTTAATGTGAATGGTCATGGGTTTATTCTTGACCAGTAGAGAATAGGGACAAGTGGATAAATGCTTTGCTTTCTCATCTTCTAGGCTGACATATGGTAACTTACTATTGAGTTACAAAGACTCTTACCTTTTTGATAAATTGGGATGAATTGTAAATAGGAACTGAAGCATTTTGTGTTATCCTCTAACATAACATCCTTGGAGGAATTCCAAAGTTAGGGCCACATCAAACATTCAGAAGATGGCGGCAGAACTGGTCTACATCATATTCAGGTATTGTCCCTGAACAAAGTGAAAACTGGATGGATCATGGAAGATGACAGCCAGCTGCTGTAAACGTAACCAAGAGTTAGGTCCAACTGCAGCTGTTATAAAAGGGCTGGTATTAACCTAGAACAAATCAAAACAGTGTTTGGCACTTGGTATGCACACACTGCTCTAGCAAAATTATTTTTTTTCTCAATTCCCATTAGTAAAAAGGATCAAAAACTGTTTGCTTTTACTGGAGAATGTAGAGCTAGACACATTCCCTCCCTCACCGCGGAGCCAGGTGAATACGTCTGCCTTCTATAGTTAGCAGGGACCTTGGTTGTCTTGTCATCCTCAGAGCATCACACTGGTCCACTATATTCAGGACATATACTGGCTGAAGTTGGTGACTAAGAAGTGGCAAATATTCGAAATACCCTAATAGGAAAAACCAGGTGGCACCCTTGACACACTGCTTGGAAATCTTAGTTCAATCTCCCAGTCCATTAGGTATATTTTCTATTTTACACATGACTGTAGGTGACAGTATTGTTGAACTACCTGCCGTGATGTAACGAGAATCTCCTTTCCCCAAGTTTCCAATAACATTCTCCTCACTACTTTTTAAGTCCCTACTGGCTGGCAGCCATCATTAGGCTTCTTCTAACAGTCTTTTCAAAGCACCTTTGGCTTTTACGAGTACTTTCCTTATTGTCCTCCAGCTTCTGCCTACTGCCCAGTTCAGGTATACCACACCCATATTTTAGACTTCTGGTTATGGCAGCACTGTTTTCCAGGTGCTGTGTTGGGTATCTATTGCTATATAACAACTTTTCTCAAAATTTAGTATATTACAATCAATAAATACTTATTATCTCACATTTTCTGTGTATCAGAAATTTGGAAGCAGTTTAGCTGGGTAGTTCTGACTCAGGGCTCTCACAAAGTTATCGTCCAGGCATTGGCCATGTCTGCAGTCAACTGAAAGCTTGACTGGTGCTGAAGGATCTGCTTCCAAGGAAATCATGGGTCTCTCACATGGCTGTTGGCAGGAGAGCACAGTCCTTTCTCAAAAGGCTACTTGAATATCCTCATGATATCACAAATAATTTCTTCCAGAATGAATTAACCAAGATAGGGCAAGTCAGAAGACACCCTATCTTTTTTGAACCAAGACTTATACATTACATGCCAATAATTCTACAATATCCTAGTAGTTTTACAAGTCAACTCTACTCAGTGTTAGAGGGAACTGTAGATAGGCATGAATACCAAGAAGCAACGACCACGAAGACTGTCTTAGAGGCTGGCTACCACAGCCTCTGTGCATTCTGAAAGCAGTACACATCACACTTGGAAATACTACCACCGTCTATTTATTGCTTGATGTGGAAGAGTGCCAGGTATAAATGGATCCTACAGTAGAGACCTCTCCAGCAGGTCCAGGCTGTGGTGCAAGCTGCTAAATTACTTAGGTCACAATGGCCCAGAATATCCGATGTTATTATACAGGTTTCTGATAGATAAAATGGCTATGTGGAATCTCTAATTAGCCCTAATAAGAGAATCGTAGCATTGACAGCTAGGATTTAGAATCAAGGCCATGCTTTCTGCAGCAGAGAATTACTCACCTTTAGGGGAAAGGAAAAGCATCTCTCTCTCTCTTTCACACACATACACACACACACACACACACACACACACACACACACACACACCAGATCCTGACTTACTATGCTGTCCTAAGAGGTAGTGTACACATCAGGAAGGGAACCTTAACATATTCACTTTAGCATATATGAATTAAATGTGCGAATAGGGAGGATCCAAGCAAAAAACATGTATGCTAGGTTCCCCTCTGTGTCCCAATATTTGTGAGTTGCTCAGCACGAATTTGTTTACCACACGTTTGCTCTTTCTCGTTTATTTGTGAATTACCTACTTTCCCTTTGAAATCCCTGACCCATGCCATCTTTCTCCTTTGTCCAAAATGACATACAAGCCTTGACTGTCCACGACTGTCCAATGAGTCTTTGGTCCCATACCGTATGGCACCCCCAAATATACATCTGTAATAAATTTTGGACATTTTCTGTTCTTTTGCCTCATGTTAACATGATTATTAGCCCAGCTAGAATAACTTAGAATGTGGAAGGAAATTAATTTTCTGTACTCCCACACTTCATAATATTGATACTTAGCTTATGGTTTAGATAGTATTATGAGACGATAAAAGTTAATGACATGTTTCGTATTATATTTTACAAATGGGAGAAACCAGGATCCAAAGAGGTTAAGTAATTTTCTTAAGAGAGATCAAACATGATAGGGCCTGAAAATTGAGTCCTATATTTGGCAACTGTAAAATCAGCTATCATGGTCACTGATTCCTCATTCAGATTTAAAGAGCTTGTCCTAATTTTGTACATTTAATTTGATATTCTTCACATAATTTCTTTTAAAGTTTAATTACTTGTTGAGGATGAAAGCTCAGCTTGACTTCACAGTGATCTTGCCTTATCTACCAAAGTGATTTGTCATTTGAGAATTATATTTTAAATTAAATTTCATTAAATTAAAACTCAAGGCAAGACTCTATGAGCTCCCCTTTTTTTTCTTTAAAAAGAAATATTAAACTATCTTAAAATATTCAAACTTTAATTGTTTTTGTGTTCATAAATCTATACAAAGGGATCTCCAAGCAGAGTGCATATTTATAATTAAAATAATTAGTTCTATATTGAATGGCATAATGTACCAGGCAACTCAAATAATCTCTGAGAGTATTTCAAGACAGACATATAAGTCCACATGTTTGCTTCTATCCACAGCAAAAGTCCTTTTAAATGACCAGATGAGGATAAAATAGTCAAGAATTATGTTTTAGTGCTGAGAAAAAAAAGATATGATCAGTTCTCCAGAAGCTTTGAGGTCTTTCTGGAGATCACAGTACACAAAGGATTGGATTTAAAAGAATAAAGACTATCTTTAGAGTCAAAAGAGCCAAAGGATGGATCTTGTGAAGAAATAAGCACATTCAGTTCCCCCAGTAGAAGCCCAAACCTGCACAAATAACAGTCTGTGCATATGAGGAAAAAATAGATACTAATAAATTGCTGGTGGTACAGCAACCTGGTACATTTTGGTGGGCATTTTTACAATATTGTCTATATCAAAAGGTTTAAAATTTGCAAAATGTTTGACTAAACTACTTGACCAGTGTATAACAATGGATGTTCATTGTAGCATTCTTTATAATATTGTAAACAATTAGAAAAAAGATGTAAATTTTCACAAATACAGTACAAATTAGATAAATCATGATAAATTTATACAACACACTATGCAACCATTGTATAGATCTAATTGTGTCAATATTAAAAACAAATGAGATTAAGTAATTGTCTAATAAGATCAACCTGTGTGTGTATGTGTGCGTGTGTGTGTTTATCTGAGCCCCCACATTTATTAAAATTGAATTACTTTTATAGCATATTGTGAAGTAAAAAAGCAGATTATAACAATTTAAAGCACAGTACCAAATTTATATAAATATATATTTTATTTGCCTAATAGGATGACAGCAAAATATGAAGACTGCTTACCTCCAGTTTATGGGATTGACGAGGAATTTTCTTTCCTACTAGCAGTAATTTCTAATTTTTTTTGCACTGATTTACTTGAGTAAAAACAGATTTTTTTCTTTTAATTCTGTGAATTATGAATTTTAAATACCGTGTTTCCCCCAAAATAACACCTAACCAGACCATCAGCTCTAATGCATCTTTTGGAGCAAAAATTAATATAAGACCCGGTATTGTATTGTATTGTATTGTATTGTATTGTATTGTATTGTATTGTATTGTATTATATTGTAGTATATAAGATCTGATAGTATAGTATAGTATAGTATAGTATAGTATAGTATAGTATAGTATAGTTTAGTATAGGATAGTATATAAGACCCCGTTTTATATTATAGTAAAATAAGACCGGGTCTGATATTATTTTTTGCTCCAAAAGATGCATACAGCTGATGGTCCGGCGAGGCCTTTTTTTGGGGAAACACAGTAGTATACTATGCAGCATTCAAGAGACAGAATTTAGTGTATTCCTAAACTGCTTGTGCTTTCCTTGATTTGGGCAAACTGGGACGTGCTGTTCCGTAACCAGATTCAGGAGGGAAAATACACTGTCTCATCTGAAGGATGCAATCATATTTAGTCTAACAAGAAACTGACTCATCTGAGAGTTTTATAGCAAACAAGAACAGAAAGTAGTTTGCATAATTTTCTCATGCTCCTTTTATAGTGTTTATCTTTTACAAGGCTCTTTGGAACAGTTGCTAGCCACCTGTGAATAATGTGGCCTTTTATAGGCTCAACCTTATATTGTTCTTGTGCCCTTGACATATAAAAAGTAGTATTAGAAGATGTCAGTGTTGAATGTGGTGGGCAGAATACTAATTTTAAATTTAAAAGGCCCATCTTTTATAGAATGAAATATAGAGAGAGTTGTAAGTGACATGAAGACAATAGGCATATTATAAAACCCTCTTTAGCAGGAATAAACAAAATCATTTTTAATCAACATTTTTGGAAAGTTAGTTATATTTAAAGCATTAACCTATGGAAACCTAAGCCAAGTAGCACTTGTTTAAAGTTGTTTTAACAATTTTGTATCATTTTGCATCAATTTCAAGTGAAAATATTTCTATTGTGAGCCTGTCAATTACACGAATAATTTGGTAAACAGTTGTTTTAACTTCTTTTTAGTGGAATAAGACATCCAGTATTTTTCTCAATTTACATAAAACCTGTCAAGTTAAGTATCCTACATATATTTATTGACCTGCATCCTAGAAATGTTTTGCATGATACTGAATGAACACAAACCTACAAATCTGTATGCAGGAATACATTTCCATTCATAATGGGATATTATCCAAGGCCTTAAGTAGAAAGCTGCCTGTCCTTTGTTTTGCACAATTAGATTCCAAGTTCTCTTTACGTAATCATGAACAAGAATAATAAATGAAGCAAGTTTCAAACCAGTGGAAATTCTTTCTATTCTTGTTAAAAAGGAAACATCCCCCACCCCCAGACACACACACAATGCCACCTTTCCAGCACCACCACTTCCCACTTTTGCTAATATAAAATGTTGGGCTACAATTTAACATTTATACAGACATATAAGTTCAATATCACAGTTTCATATTGTGCTTGGGAGAGGACTTCATGTTTTCCTTGATAGGGTTTGCAGATTGTGCTTTCAAATTGCCCTTTGCAACATTTGTACTCCTTGAAACGTGGTAGCTTAATGGGCTAACAATTCTTAGCTGTCAAGAGCAATTTTAGATATGGTCTCCCTTCTGTTCAATGTGTGATTATTTTAAGATTGCTTGGAGGAAAGAAGTAGACAGCCCTTCATCGGTATACGGTGGTAAAGATCTGATGTTTCAAGAGGTCTGTTAATTGGACACGTGTGTAATACCCAAGGTGCAATGAAAAGATAAGACAGCATTTAAAGCCTGCAAAATGAATGAGTTTTCTTTATGTTCCTTTGTGATTATTTTGCCATCTCTACTTTCACTAGTGTCCTCATGTATTTTATCTTTCTTTAGTCCAGTCGGTATTTTTATAGATCTCTATGGAATTTTCTCAGGATATCCAATCTTCTGGTTCTCAATGTAAATATATAGGGAATGAAATAAATGCAACAGTGTTATCTATGAGTAGCTGGTTAACAGGAATGTATGATAATATTTTTGGAATGGAATTTGAATTGTATTTGTATTTACAATGTATGCTTCCGTGGTTATCTGAGTAAACTTTAGAAATGCTTACTCATTATCAGTGTATATGAAATAGTGTAGAAATTTTATTGAACTCTATTTCTTTCTTTCTGCTTGACTTGACATCAGCCATGTAATGTCTTGGAGAGTAAGAACTACAAACTAAGTTCTCTCTTTTCTGAACAAAACGATTAAGGAAGTTCATTCAAAAGCCAGCCATGAAAATTAAAAGACACGATTAAATGAAATATTGCAGAAGAAAGGCAATGTTCTCTCCGCAAGGAACCACAAAGTCAGTCTAATATGATAAACAGATATTTGGCAAACAATCATTCGATAAACTAATTGAAATAGTGATAAGCATGATGTGAGAAATGTGCATGCTGTTTCTGAGAGTAAGACGGGAACTCTCCTTAATTTGATGTCAGTAAACCATAAGTCATTTTCAAAGTAACCATCATTTATTTTAATTTTTGAATAAACTTGAAAGTAAGCCTGGAGTGCTTGGTAAATTTGGTGTATAAAATTTTCATATCTTCACCAGCTCTTATCTAGGATAATTTTCAAACTTAATAGTTCGCTAGTATTGTATAGGTTTGGTTCATAGTTTGGGGGGTTTTGTTTTTGGTATGTATGTTTTCCTTACTCAGCAATAACATGCAGACTTGAAGTCAATTCACGTTTTGTATATTCAGATTTATGTAATAAAATGTTAATTTTCATCAGTTAGTTAAAGCACTAATAGTAGTACAACCTATTTAAAAAATACAATTAAATATTTTTAAGTGCCAAATTTATAATTTGTCATAATTTTTTTCATTTTTACTTTGAGGATAAAAAATTAACTTCTTAATAGTCCTAGTCTAATTCATCAGTCTAATTTCATAATTAATGGCAAAGAATGGAAAACAACAAAATATCAAAAAGAGTTCATAGGGATTATATCTGAGATTTAGACTCAGTTCATTTTGAAATTTAGACGTATGGCATATAGCCATTATTCCTAACTTAATGGTCCAACATAAACATATCTTTATATTCTATTTAGGGTGGGAAATAAGGTTTACTATTTTGTTCAAGCACAGTGGGGAAAAGGAATGAATATCAAAGATATGTATGGAATGAATTCTAAAATTTTATATATATTACTATGTTCCCTTATTGAGAACAGTCCTAGGTTCTGTGATTCCCAAATTGAATATTTACAAAATATCTAAGAGAGTATGAACAGATTTATAAATATGTATTTCCCTTTGACAAATTAAAAATAAGATTAAAATATCAGGTATTATACATGGAAAGATGTAACAAACTTACTTTCTTATCTCATAAAGTTTTGACATCAGCCCTCTAGAAAGACTGTTTCCCTAACTGTATTTTAACTTCCTTATAACTCTTCACATACAAATTTCACAAGGTCATGATACGGGTATGCCAAGTAACCAATTCTTATTTTCACACAATAATGATGAGTTAGCAAAATATTTTTAGTCAATCCCTTTTCTATTTACACCTCCATTATTCCATTTGTAATGGAGTTAACATTATCAAATTGTAAACATCTTGCTAGTTAAACAAACTTAAATGTCTAAATTAAATATGATAAACACATTCTTCGTATTTCATTCTTTGTAGATTAATCAATTTGTGTAGGAGTATCTAAGTCTTGAGTTCTAAAATCTAGGGTAAATCATGAAGCTAAAAAGTCAGAACTGGAATCTGAAATTCACAATGGCTTTTGTTATTCATTCAAAATACCAACTTGGCAATCACTTCCCCTTCTTGTCACCTGTTTTTTTCTTTTTTTTTCATCCATACAGTGAATCTATTGGCCTAGTTTAGTGGTTTTCACCTTTCAGCAGCAGAAGCCTTTTGTCAGACAAAATCTTATGCATAATCTCAACATGCATAAAATAAATAATAATAATGGAACTTTTCTTATAGAGGCAGCAATGAGGGAGGAGGGCTGTGGATTAGGGTTGGGGAACCCTACAGCCCAACCCTACGTGTTGGCCCTCATCTTTTCACACAACCTGTTGAAGATGACTCGAGGTTACATGAAATAATTTCTCATGTTTCATGAAGCACATTTTGAAAATCATGTAATTATATGACTATTGTGTTTCTTTAAAAATTCCAAAATAATGTAATTCTCAATTTTATAAATTGAGATCTGCCAGTTAAAGCACTGAAAATCCTATTATATACCTTAAAAAAGAAATAATATATGCAAATATAAAAAGGTTTCAATCTATGCTGAGAAGAATTCAAAGTAAAAGGCCCATGTTTCATATTAAAGCCACTTACTTAAGTATCCCATAAAACAGCTCTATAATACCAAATAGTTCATGTCTAGGAAATGAATAAATTAATAAAACTCCAAATAACCCTTCAGTGTTCAGAAAACTGGAAGTCTTTTAGTTAAATTTGAATTCTCTTTTCCAGTTTTATACTTCACTGAGGAGATGAGAAAAAATGAATTTGGGGAAGGGGGTAAATTTAAAGGTAAAATATGCTTAGATGAAGACTTTCACTTCCCAGCTTTGGTTAACAGAAAGTAACTGCTTCTGTCAACACACATATATAACTAAGCTCTTGCAATCACAGTGTATAGCAATGGAAAATGAGGCAGAAGAGAGCCTGTTCTACAAAATAGTTAATTGCTCAGGAAAAGAAATTTAGACATATGGCATATAGCCTGCAGGAGACCAAATTCTTTACAAAGGACTGTTTTCTCTGCTTGTTTCTGAAATGGAATTTGATGGTTATGAGGCAGGAGGAATAGGTTTTCATTGTGACCAATTTTTGATGTCCTTTATGAGCATGGGTTCTCTAACAACCTAAAATTAAGGAAATGAATAGAAGCAAGCTTTTAATAATCCCAGAAGGACCTAGAATGAAATTATCCCAGCACCCTTATATAGACTGTGACACAGTTCCCTTTTTGCAATCCTGAATGCAGATGATTACTTTCTAACAGTCATGTGCAGAGACCTACTTTGCAACACTTCGGGGAAGTCAATGTACTAGATCTTGAAATGTCTTTCTGGAACGTAAAGTAACTTTTAGTTTTCTTCTAGCAGCACTGTTAACTCTGGTGTCATTTTTAGGTCCTTGGGGCCGATGCATGGGAGATGAATGTGGTCCAGGAGGCATTCAGACCCGGGCTGTATGGTGTGCTCATGTGGAAGGATGGACAACATTACATACCAACTGTAAGCAGGCGGAGAGACCCAGTAACCAGCAAAATTGTTTCAAAGTTTGTGACTGGCACAAAGAGTTGTACGATTGGAGGCTGGGAGCGTGGAATCAGTGTCAGCCCGTGATTTCAAAAAGCCTGGAGAAACCCCTTGAGTGCATTAAGGGGGAAGAAGGCATTCAAGTGAGAGAGATAACGTGCATCCAGAAAGAGAAAGACATTCCTGCAGAAGATATCATTTGCGAGTACTTTGAGCCCAAGCCTCTCCTAGAGCAGGCCTGCCTCATCCCTTGCCAGCAAGACTGCATTGTGTCTGAGTTTTCGGCCTGGTCAGAATGCTCAAAGACTTGTGGCAGTGGGCTCCAGCACCGGACTCGGCACGTGGTGGCGCCCCCCCAGTTTGGAGGCTCTGGCTGTCCAAACCTGACTGAGTTTCAGGTGTGTCAGTCCAGTCCATGTGAAGCGGAAGAGAGCATGTACAGCTTGCATGTGGGGCCCTGGAGCACATGCTCAGTGCCCCACTCAAGACAAGTAAGACAAGCAAGGAGGCGTGGGAAGAATAGAGAACGGGAGAAGGACCGAGGAAAAGGAGTGAAGGATCCAGAGGCCCGTGAACTTATTAAGAAAAAGAGAAATAGAAACAGACAGAACCGACAAGAGAACAAATATTGGGATATCCAGATTGGATATCAGACCAGAGAAGTTACCTGTATGAACAAGACGGGGAAAGCTGCTAATTTGAGGTAACATTTTATTACTATTAACTACTCGTGTCTCTCCGTCAAGACCATGAACTAGAGAGTTGTTAAGGCACGCTGTATGAAATCCTGGAATCCATATGCTCGCAAGCTAGTATGCACTATCCCCAAGTATATTTTCCACTTTAAGGCATTTAAACTTGGTGGGTCTCCTGGCATTTCTGTTTTGCTCATGTTTAGGCACTATACTACTAGAGTTAATTTCAATTTTTCTGTCAAAACCTAGAGCATGAACAATTCTCTGTGAGGTGATAAGGCTTCTTTAGGTCACAGTGCTGTTTCCACCTATAACGGAAAAAAAAAAAATTAGAGGCTAGAGTTTTGGGGTTTTTAATTCAGATACTTATTTTACTGAGAATAAGGCACTCTTGTAATCTCTCCAAGATTATAGCATTTTCAGAATTACCCTATAAACAAAATCTAAATAGCAACCCAGGGAGCTATACCTAAAAATAATTCCCTTTCACGTTTTATAAAATGAAATAACTCTTCCCAGAGAAGGAAAGGGGAACCAGTTGAAATTAAGGTAAGTAGATGGCATTTAATCATGAGTTGCCTCATTTAGAAAACGTGTAATTAATTGGCTGCATTTTCTAGACAGAAATTATTTGTCAAATTATCTCTGGATAAATAATGACTGTATTATGAAAAGTTTTCTCATGTGTGATTTATTTGTTATGGAATTATTTATTGAGGATTATACACTGAGGATTATTAAAAGGGTATCATGTTCTCTGTGTATTCTAAATTTTGCTCTTGGATAAGCCAGACCATCTGGGAGTGGCTTATGTGGATCATTTGCATAATTGCTTTTTTCTGAAATATTTATGCAGTTATGATTTGAACTGAATTAAGAGAAATTATGGTAACAGCACTCAAAATTTTATATCATATATATTGTAGAAACGACATTGAAAATGTCATCTACTCCATCATGTCTGTTCTCTTAATTAAAAACATGTAAGATAAATTTCACTGAACTGTCAACCCATGTGCCTCTGGTGAACAGCTGGGTTGTTTTCTTTATGGCCCCTGGAAATCTTGTAACAGATCACATTTTCCTATTGACTTTGGCTGTTGGGAACATAAATAGGACTGTGTGACATGCATATCGTTCCCTAACATACCCCATTGGCTTCATGTTTTTCTCGTCTTCAATGATTTTCTTCACTCATTCTTGATTAGTGATTTTGCTATCTACAGATTTTGAAAGCTTATTTAAAGCCTTTTTAGTGCAGGATAGAGTTTAAGTAAATAAGTGAACAAACACTAGACTTACCTGTATAAGGCAATAGTTTCTCTCAGTATAGCATTGTTCTGGTCTCTATTTTTAGGGTATTTGCTACTCTCTTTCCTCTTTAAAGGGCTTACCAGTTATACCGTGTTTCCCCAAAAATAAAACCTAGCCAGACAATCAGCTCTAATGCATGTTTTGGAGCAAAAATATAAGACCTGGTCTTATACTGTATAAGACTCGGTATTATATTATATTATATTGTATTGTATTGTATTGTATTATACTATATTATGCTACATTATACTACATTATAAGTACATTATACTACATTATACTACATTATACTATATTATGCTATATTATACTATATTATATTATATTAAAGATCCCGTCTTATATTTTAATAAAATAAGACCGGGTCTTATATTAATTTTTGCTCCAAAAGAGACATTAGAGTTGATTGTCTGGCTGGGTCTTATTTTGGGGGAGACACTGTATTTTCTCTCAGCCACACAGTAATTTACTCTTTCTCCCTTCTGGTATCATCAGTTCGACTACATGCCTGGTCCTGCTAAGGGCTGCTTATTCTCCTGCCTTCATTCTCCAGGTTCCCTACAACTCCCTAAGTGTGTATGTGTGTTCACCTCTGATTCTGTGTCATGTGTGTTTTCAGTTCCATCCCTGCTTTATTTTTTTTCTGACTATACTTATTCTGCTGATTTCTTGATCTCCTTTCCTGAAGAATTACAGTTGTATTAGTTACTTGGCTCCCACCAAGTAATTGAATGAGCCTCCAAGGCAACTTGAGTTGTCTCCCGCTGTCACTGGGTTAACGTACTGTAGACATTTAATTTAATGTTGACCACTCAATTAAAAGTATAATTAAGATAGTACCTGCTACTGCACAGAGCCTAATATAGCCATCCAGCCGTTTGAAATAAACAAATATTTTTAAATTTTTAGATCATTTTTAGATGCTTATATTCTGTTAGAAATACCATCTCTAAGTATTCCAATAAAATGAGAGCTGTGGGTTCCTGGCAGGATGGTGGGGTAGGCAAACTCTGTGCTTGCTACTTCCTCTGACTACATTAAAACTACAACTACATTATAGAATAATCAAATAATAAACCTGTACAGAACTCCTATAACTAAGGATGTTATGGAGAGGCCACATTGAGACTGGTAGGAGTGGCCGAGACACAAAATGGGCCGGCCCACACCCATGTATGGTTGTTAAGCATCTGGAGGGATATCCTGGCTACAGAGGTTCCTCTGAGAAGTGAGGGGCCCCAGCCCCACACTGGGCTCCCCAGCCCAGGGTTCCAGTGATAGGAAGAGCAGTCCTGACAATATCTGACTGTGAAAATCACTGGAGATTCTGCCTGTCTGAATGGGATGGAAGAGGCTGCTGGAAATGTAGGATCCTCTTAAAGGGTCTATGCACAGACTCACTCACAGGAATTCACCCTGAGATCTGGTGGAGGGGTGGCAACTTGAGAAGCCCCAGAGACATACTGGGAAAGATTGAGTGGTGTGGCTTCAGGCAAGGGCTAAAGGGATAGCCACCATTCCTCCCATGTAGATGGCACCTAGATGGGTGCCATCTTTCCTGTGTTGAGTCCTCCTTGACACAGCCAAATATGAAACTGCATTGGCCTGGTAAACTCCCCTTACTACACCCCAGTGGCTCCCTGGGACCCTGCCCCACCCAGTTTGCACACCACAGGAGATACTTTTGGAACCCCAGCAGCCAGCACCTCCCCATACACGGCAGGAGATTCTTTTAGCAGCAAACAGTCAGCGTTGGCTTGCGTGCTGCCTGAGCACTTTTGGTGGCAGACAATCAGCCCCAGTCTTTCTTGGACAACTCTCAGGGGTCTGCAGGCTGAGGCAGACGATGCCTGGCCTCACTGTGCTCTGACACTTTTGTGAGGGACCCCAAGCTCAGCACTGGTGCCAAACCTGAATCTGCATTAACCTGGTGAACCCCTCTAACTCCACCCTGGTGGCTACCTGGGACTTCACATCACCCAATTCATATACCAACCAAGGCTCTTTCAGAGGCTCAGCCTTACAGGTAGGTAACAGGTGATGTCAGGCCTCAGGATACCCGGGGCCTTGGGCTGAGTTGCCTCACTCTCGCTGTTGGTAGCAGCCAACCTTGGTTCACAGCATGGCCTCTCCCACCTGCCTCCAGGCCTAGCACAGGCAACAACCAACTGCAGATTGCTTTTTAACTCCTAGCAAGCAAGTAGCACTTGGCCAGTCACAGACAGTGTTTGACTTTGGCCTGCACAGGAGCCCCTCCTAAGATGCCACAGAACCAACACACCCAGAGGTTAGCTTCATACACATTAGAGCACTACCTGATTAACCCCACAAGCAGCACACCCAAAGGCTGGTCTCGACAGGCACAAGAGTCCCATAGGAAACATCCCACGCTGTGGGGTCAGCTTCCATGCTAAACACATAGTGGTTAGATATTTATATAATTTATGAAGTGATCCCCTGGTTAGTTGTATATCCAAAAAAAGATGAAATAGTGTTGAATGTCCAAAAAAAGTGATAGTTGCATGTATCTTGTAACTTCATTAGGGCCAAGATTTTACATTATTTTAAACAAATTGGTTAGTAATATTTCTCTTATTTAAGAATTACAAGAACATATATAAATAAACTATATGTTAAGAAAGTTAAAGTCTTAGTTAAGAAGAGACAAAAATCAGGTATTTTGACCTAAATTTTGCTCAAACATTATACCATATCAGTGAAGCTAATCAAATGAAGAGTAAATTGATAACACCATCAAAGCACAGGGCCACAGCTTACTGATAGGTGATTAAATTTAAAGTGTTTAATCTTATATTAAATTCAGAAACAATTTTGTCATGTAAAAGAATGCAAAATCATTTAATAAGGCTAAAAATATCTTATTACAATAACTAAATGAATTTAGCTAAATAAACCTAAGAATATTGGGGAATATTATAGGCAAATAAAAATAACTTATTTTTATTTGAGCTTCCAGATTAAAGTTGATAGATCTGCCCCGCTCTCTGCTTTCAAACAGACTGAAATCAATAAGTATGAAAAACACAAATGAAAAGTCCATTCTTTTATGATAATAGGAAACAGTCGCAGTCCCAAATCACAATTCACAGAGAAGATTTGGGGAACATGATAAAATTAAAGGTAACTGAGAGAGGAAACTTAGGGCAGCATGATGTCTTTGCAACTTTCCGGAACTCAAAATCTGTGAATAGCCTGGACTTTCCCAGGGGCCAAGCCAATGACCCTACCTTAGTATGGCATGGTCTGTGTTAGTGAAAGGGCTTCTGAAGCATCTTTGAGTTCTGTTTTCAAACAGAATGGTGTAATAGACAGGGCTGAGAGAGTAAACTCACTATGCCATTGCTGACAAGAAAGGATTATCATGTTGATGGACTGAGGGTTCAAGTTTTGATGACCACTGGAAGCAAATTCTAAATTACTACGTACACACCATGTGCACAGGGGACTTCCCTGTGAAACAGTGAGTTTCAGCCTAGCTTAAATAGAATATTGCCCCCGGCCAAGAGTTGGTATGAAAGTATGCGCAAAGAGTTCTACAAGAAACCAAAGACAGTAAAGGAAATACATTTTTTTTATTGAACCAAACCAGAAAGAATTTCAATATTCAAGGAAGAGTTAAGAAAAATGAATGAACTTCAAAGTGATTTGGCAGACCTCATAGAAGAAATAGAGGAGAATTATAAAACAAGAAAATAAATGAAATTCACATTAGAAGAAACAAAAAGAGGAAAATATTCTGTGGTAAGAAGAGTCAACAATATAGAGAACAGTTTCAGAACATCAAGTAAACTGTCACTTTTCAAAAATATGATGAATACGGAAACAAAGGAGGTCACTAATGAAATTCAGGTATTACTGAAGATAACAACAGAAAAAAAATAATAGAACAGACAACACAAAAACACAAAGATATAATAGAAGACTTTCCTGAAATTGAGGAAAACTTTAATCCTCAGAGTGAAATTGCAAAGGGCCAATAATCTGCTAGAAGAGGCTGAGAGAATGTCCTCATGAAAGAACTGATATAGAACAATTATTATATATAGAGAGAGACAAGAGACATTGCACAGAATGCCAGAACAGTACTCAACCTGAAACACTAGAAACTCTTTAAAGTCAAAAATAACACAGGGAAGTCAAAAATAAGACAGGGCAACACATTATCGCCACTGTTAGTTAACATCGATCTGTAAGTACTAATCAATGTAGTTGAAAGGAGAAAGAAATGAAAATTGGAAAGTAGGTGACAAAATTAAGATTTTTTTCCAAATGTCATAGAAAACTCAAGATAATCAATTGAAAATATATTATAAACAATAAAGTAATTCAATAGGGTGGATGGATACAAAAATAATATCCCAAGATCAATATATTCCCTAGATGCAAACAATTAGCTCAGCATTATGATGGGGAAAAAAGATTAAAATATCCCCATTTATAACAGTAAAAAAAAAAAAAAAAAGGAAATACTAACTGTAAAAGTTCTGCACATAATACCAGACTTGGAAAAGTAAAAAAGTAACCATGTGACTATCTAGAACATCTAGTAAGTTTACCAATTGTTCTTACAATGTCCCTGTAAATTACCAAGGGAAAAATAAGCATATAATAAAAGCCAGAAAGATTATAAAAACTAAAACTAAAAAGATGAATGTCACAAGAAAATCAAATGCCTTATATTCCATGAATATTAATATCAATTTTATGTTAGTGTGTGTATAATCAAGTCAAACAGAATAGGGTCCAGAAAAAAAAGATTCCCCAAACCTTAAAATATGTTTCCAATAGTGAAGGAGCATTTCCTTCACATTAATTTTGGGGAAAAAATAAAATTTAAGGGGTAATTGCTTTGCCATATAAAGGAATAAGAAAAAAAAATCTATTTGTCTGTTGTTATACCAAAACAATGTCAGGTGTCATTCAATACTTAAAATGTTATATTTTTAGATACTAGAAGAAAAGACAGAATATTTAAAGTCTTAAAGTAAGGAAGGGCACATTAGACCACAGATTGCAAAGAGTATCCAGGGAAAGATTGATATACTCGTATTCAATCATATTTTCTTAAGAAAAGAAGATTTGTTCAGGAAAAATGTTAACAACATTAAACTCGAGTAGCAAACTGAGAAAAAATATTTGCAATACATATAACTGACAAAGAGATAATTTTCTTAATACATAAAAAAAAACTTCTACAGATCATTAAGAGAAAGGTTCAACATCTAATATAAAAATCAGCAAAAGTTCAGGAAAATGAAAGACAAGCTACACCGGGAAAACATAGTTGCCCTAATAAAAGGGCATTTACTTCAAATCTATAAAAAAATTCTTAAAACTCAACAATAAGAAAACAAACAGCTGATTAAAAAGTGGACCAAAGACCACCTCACCAGAGAAGATACACAAATTGCAAATATGCATATGAAAAGATCAGGTGTTATTAGGGAAATAGAAATTAAACCAGTGAAATATCACCAAATACCTATTAGAATAGCCAAATACAGAACACCGACACCATCAAATGCTGTTGAGGATGTGAACCTGCAGAACTCTCATTGCTGGTGGGAATACAAAATGGTACAGCTACCTTGGAAAACAAATTGTCTGTTTCTTTCAAAAGTAAATACACTCTTAGCCAGCAGTCATGCTCCTTGGTATTTACCCAAAGGAGCTGAAAATTTAGGTCTGCAGAAAAATCTATGCATGGGTGTTTATTACAGCTTTATTCACAATTGCCAAAATACGGAGGCAACTATGATGTCCTTCAGTAGGTGAATGGATAAATAAACTGTGTTAGTTTAGACAGTGGAATATTATTCAGTGCTAAAAACAAATTAGCTATCAAGCCATGAAAAGACATGGAGGAAACTTAAATACATATAACTAAGTGAAAGAAGCCCATCTGAAAAAGCTACATACTGTCTGGTTCCAACTATATGACGTTCTGGAAAAGGCAAACTATGGAAACAATAAAAAGCTCAGTGTTGCCACGTAGTATACATAGTGCATGTAGAATAAGACAGCTCTCAGAAGTCTTGAAAATACTGCAGGGTTTTTACTCCATACATGTGCTGCATGTTTCCTGAGGGCCCATTCCCACATTATGACTTTGTGAATCAGTGAAATTGCAAATCTAATTCTAACCTTCCCCAAAAGAAGGGAGTAAATTGCCCACTATTTAAAGTAATACTGACTACTCCTAGGTTATTTAGAATCCATTTATGAAATTACTACTTCTCATGCATAAGTAGTAGGCTTTTAGATTAGAAAACTTCCTGTAATACCCAGTGTCACTTTGCTTGCCGAGACACTCGTTGTCATCGTGTCTCAGGAGCGAGCGTGCCTGCGTTGCCCACATCTGATGAAAGGGGTAGAGTCAGTATGCCCACACTCTTTTGTCGATGGTACATGGCTAACAAGGGAACCTTTACTTCTCTCAAAATGCAGAGCTGACTGGGTAATGTGCCCTTAGAGAGCTGTCCTCCACCCCTTCCAGATCCTGCTCGTGCCTGCAGGCTGATCTCTGAGCTTTAAAAATTAATAACAATAATTAGTAAAAATAGGATTAATAAGACTTTCCAGTGCTCTTCTTTCTGATTGGATTCTACCCATGGGAGGCAGTAGCAGTATATGAGAAGGTGGAGGAGAGGGGAGTTGGGGCATTTATTCCTGTCTTCTTGGATCAGCAGTGGCTGCGTTCCTCTAACCAAAGGGCTCAGCCTCTGTCCAGCAGCCTTCTTTTACCGCTCTCGGTCCATCTCACGTTCTGATAGATTCCTTTCCCCCGACCTCTTTATCACTTGGGAAGATCATTTTGCCAATGTCTTCACCATCCCTTGAGGATTTCTCTTAACACTGCTCACACTTAATAAATCCTTTCATTAAATTCTTCTGATTTAGCCTATGAGTTTGCAATTTGTTTTCTGCAGACCCTGATGAATATAACTGATGTATACTAGAGTACAATGTTAGAGCCAGAGAACGACTTCTGTGTCATTGCTGGTTATTCATTCATTAATTAATTAACTTAATGTTTATTTACGTTTTCATTCAACGAAGTGTAAGACATTCTGGGTGCTGGAGTATACAGACAAAAAAAAAACAACAAAAAACAAGGTGGAGACCCTAATCTCAAGGAACTATTCTTTGCTATGGAAATATGGTGCAAAAAACCAATACATCACAAGTCCTATCTTGCACGTGCATGCACGTGTGTGTGTGGGGGGTGAAGTGCATGCAAGTGACAGCTGAGGTAGTGAGTTCTTCCTAAAGGGAAGTTCACAAGATCAGGAATAGCCTTATGGAGGAAATGCTGCTAGAGTTAAGGACTAGTAGGCAGATACGCACAAGGTAGAGGGTGAGAGTGGAAAACTGTGGGAACAGCAAGAGCAAAGGCACTGAAACTTGCATCAGTAATGGTTCATTGTGCAAGTATATGATGTATGTAGATTATCCACATATCTAGAGATTATGTTATATAGGTATGAGAAACTAAAGAGAAGCCAAGGAAATATTAGATGTCAAGCTTAAATGGGCTTTATATTTTGTGGGTCAATCATCTTCACATTTGTTAGAAACAATGTTTTGAGCCTATTCCAATATATGTATTATTTATTTAAAAATTAAATCCACACTATTATAAAAGTATACTATACTTTTATAGTATAGTATAAGTTACTAAAATTATAATAAAACTAAGTATAATATAAAGAAATAAGAAAATATTTTGCTAATCATATAGGTTCATGTTATCGTTAGCTAAGATCTTAAAACAATCCCCGAAAAGGTACATTGTCGTTGGTAGTGATTTTTAGTCCATTTTATACATATTTATTTTATTTTGTAAAGGTATGTATTTAATTAAATATATATAAATTAAATAAACTTTATTTTGAACACTGAAGATTCATGAATATAATTACCATGTTATGTGCATATTATAATCACTTAATCAATAAACAAGTATTCATTCAGCACTTACTGTGTTCAGTGCTGTGCCAAACAGAATTAACTTTGCAATTATATAAAACCTAAGTTTTACTTTGAAACAGTTATTTTAAAGGTCACTATGTATAAAATAAAGCAGCTGTTATGATTCCTATACTATAGATGGCAAAAATTGAATATAAGAAGTTTTAAGTGCCTTGTCCCAGTTACCCAAAAAAGAGCAAAAGCGGAGGGTTTTGAACAAGCCCTGATCAGAGTTGTCCAGCTGTTGTGTATGTGAGACCTGAGTGCTGCTATGGGTATCTAGGAGGAAAGATGGTTCTCATGAAGGCATTTCTAAGAAGCTGAAGCTATTCTCAACAAATGGGGACATATTTCAAAACTCAAAGTACACCCATTTTTTAAATAGTTTTCTCAATTCTGTTTTAGAGGAGAGAGCTTCTTTGGATCTGATTAAATGATGATCTCCCCCACCCTTTATAATGAGGCTGATTCACAGCAGAAGTGTCAGTCTTCCATTTTCTTATTTTTTGCATGTTCCCAGAAAGTACCCCATTTAGATTACAGAATACTATAATAATGAGGAGGGAAATACAGCATACAGTTGTTTATAATCAGTAAACGGGAAGCACATTTTTATGTACCTATCAAAGGTGTTTCTGTTCATTTCAAAATACTAGATCAACAGGACTGTCAGAACAAATGCCAGTAAACTGAATATACTACACTAAACCAGCCTTAGGATCCAAGCTAGCTGCTCTGGTCAAAATTATAAAGCAGGAAAAGCTTGTCTTCGTCCGCATATTTTTATGTTCTTATTTAACATCCCTCACTAACCATGACATTTTTCTTTTCAAATTTACATTGAATTTATGCACATCTCCCACCCTGATATGTTTACTTACAGCATGATCAAAGTTCATTTCTATTTCCTTCTGCTCTTTTCCTTAACTTAGTTCTGTTCCTTGGAAAAAACAAACAGTACGTTGTTGGTATTGTATTAGGTTGGTGCAAAAGTAATTGCGGTTTAAAAGGTTAAAAATCATTGCAAAAACCGCAATTACTTTTGCACCAACCTAATACTAAAACAATTTTTAGAAAATGATCAGCTTATTCATATCATGTCAGGTCCAAGATTTCATTAAAAACTGTATTTTGTTAAATATTGAAATTTTCTCAGACGTTGTGACATATATTATGTAAGGAAATATACTAACACATATCTACTTACATGTATACATCCACATTCCATGTAATAACAACAGGTAGCAAATAGCTAAATAAGCTACTTCATGAAAGACAATATTATTCATAGCTCCCATTCAACTATGACAATGCCTAGCACATAATCAGCCTCCAATAAATGTTTGCTCTAGTATTAAAATTGAAGGGAGTCATTTGGTTTTCAAACTTGAGTCTTTTAGTGAATAATAAGGAGTCAATAAGGCCAATAGGAGATTACACTTCTGCAGATTGTGAAGAAAACATCCAAAATATGTAAGAGAATGTCACCAATTGAAGCATCATATTCAACTAAGAGAATGCAGAATATATAGAATGTAGAATATAAATATTGGTTCCATTCAGGAGATACAACTGAGAGTATATTTCAATATCATTGTGCCTGGTTAATGCTAAACAATTGACGTTGCATAGTTAAATAAAATATATTCTCTGTAGAAATTAGAAAATGTATCATTCTTAATATTGTAAATGTACTCCAATAGTTTCTGAGCATTAGTTTATTTAGTTTAATCTTTGGTCCACTTCAAGCATCCTTACTTATGTAGTCTATCATACCTGTTTTTACATCTTGAAGCCACTAAACTATTTTGTCATAACTATCAGTTAGTTGGCATTGATGACGATGATGAACTATAGGCCAATATTGTCAATATACACCTATAAACTTCTATGAAAGGTGTATAGGCACGACTCATCATGCCTTGGATATCTTCACCTCTCCTATACTTCTATCACTTATTAGGAGTATTGCTGGTTTAAATTATGATTCTATCCTGCGACAGTTGAACAAAAAGGAGCTCTTAGGTAGCTTTGAAAACATATTTGAGGAAAGCATTTATGGCCAGGGGTTAACCTTAAACCACATTGTGAATATCACTGCCTAATCCTCCCTCACATAAACTTTAAATAAAGTCCATTCCCATTCCCTCACTTTTCCTCAGAGCCTCATTAATCTCTCCCGTTTGATTGTTCTAAGTTTAGCTTTCATCCTTGAGCTGGTGTGAGAACAGTTTCCTTGAGAAACTTCCTTGAGCTGACACTCCCTTGAGCAGCCTGGCCACTGACCAGGGCACTGACCTTGCATGTACTCGGCAGCAACTGTGATCTCACCCATTGTTTTTGTTTATATGCTGGCATTGTACTAGCTTTATGTGGGTAGTACTGAGTCTCCCTCTGACTGGAATATAACAAGAAGGGTTTTAAATGGGAGGAAATACGTTCAATAGGAAAAAAAATCCACATATAATAAGGAATTTAATCAATAAATCGTTTATGCACTATTTGTATAAACTAATCAAGAATATGCTCACTCTTTCAGAGTCTACTAACACATTGTGTTAGTCATTTCATGTGTTTGATTTCCATCTTAAAATTGTTGCTTATGTATTGGGAATTATTTTAGGCCTCTACTCACACTTTCACCTTCTTATGTTCTTTATTTCTCTAATCTTGTATCATTTTATTATAGAGTGATTATCTAGCTTTCCCCAGAAATTCTTTGACAGATATATATTTTCTCCTTAGTACAAATATGTGGTCATTGCTACTAGATTTTAAAAGGATGTGATCATGGAAAATTTGTTTGGGTAGTATTTACCATGATAGCAATTGAATTGTAAATGAACAAAAAACTCTGCTGTACTTAATACAAGAAACCATTGTACTAAAAAGATCTAGGAATGTTGGTACAATCATGTAGAGTGCTGGAACAAAGCAGGTTTTTTTGTAAGAAAAATCAATTATGACCACTTATAGTTAAGATTACATAATTCTCTTCTGTGGTTAAAAAAAATTAACACTTCCAAAAGGCTACTAATAGATATAAGCCAGACCACTAACTGACGTGTGTGTGTGTGTGTGTGTGTGTGTGTGTGTGTGTGTATAGATAGAGGTATATGTGTGTGTGTGTGTGTGTGTGTGTGTGTGTGTGTATACATATACATACAGATACATAGATCAAAAATGCAGTCTTCTGGCAGGTTCTAATCTATCAAGGATCCCACATAGTGAATAAAAGAAACAGATGAACAAGAATATAATAGACACCATATAGTTTCAGCTCTGTGTAAAGCATTATTCCTGTGCTTGATACCTTTAATTTTATGTATGAGAGACAAGGAGAAAAAAAAAAGTAAAAATAATAATAGTAATAATAATAATAAAATAAATAAAATTATTTTAAAGTACTGTAACTTTATACAAACCCAGAAATGTGTCCTTAATGAGTTCTTTTAATATATAGTTCATGGTTGGTAAAAATACTTGGTAAAATCATAAATCTAAGATTAAAAATGACTAAAATTTTCAAAGGAAAACTGCATCTACAGAGGGTGCCAGAAGAAATGTATACACATTTTAAGAAAGGAAAACTGTTTTAAAATTGTAATACTTAATATATACTGATAACAAAAGATGAATACAAGTCACATTTGACTTCAGCAATTACAAGAGGTGCTCAAAGTGGTGACATCAGTGTCCAGACACGTCTGATATGACGAACTACTGCTTGAAGAGCGTTGACCAAAATGTCCACTTGTATACATTTTTTTTGGCACCCCCAGTATATTGACTAGAGTAATTTGATAAGGTAATAGAATTTTACCACGTTCCCCTAAAATGGATTGTATTTACCTAAGTGTGGTTTGATGGGAAAAGTGAGCATTCCAAGTCAAACATGATTTTAAACAAAAGAAAAATCTGAGAGGTGGGAATGGACAGGTTATCCGTAGAAGGCAGTAAAGAAAGTGGTATGACACTAATTAAAGGGGCATATAAATAATTGTAAATAACTTTAGAAAGGAAGCCTGAAAACCTTGATAGTATGGCAGATAATTTTTTTTTTGGGGGGTGCGGGGAGGAGTCCAATAAGCAGGAGCAGAATTATGTTCTTAAACAGAAATGGCACGCAGAATGGATGTGAGGGCCCACAGTTAGAGTTTGGGCAGCCGAGGTTTAGGTCATCTTTATAATCCAATAATGAGGCAAGGACTGCCTGGCTTCAGCATAGCAGCACTGGGGATTCTGAGGTCATACAGAAAATACAGGATCATTTAAGATGAAATTTAATCTTAGAAATTTCTGTTCAAGTTTAACTGAGTCTTCTGATCTCTGCCTGGGTGTGAGCCTCCAATTTCCAGAACTCTGACAAATAAGTGACAAAATGCTACGATGGTCAGGTTAGCTAAAATGGGACACTTGGCAAACAGTAGAAAAAGGACAATAAGTCGCCTTTCCTATTTTGGTGATCAATTATTTCATCTTTCTCCAGTAATATATAGATTTTAAACTGGCCATTTTATTTGGGGTCCCACTTCCTCAACAGACCAGAGCCAGGGACATTCTGGGATCACACAAAACACTGAAGCTTATCCTTGGTTATGCCTGTTGATAACCTTTTTAATGGTGACAACTAACTTTTGCTTCACTTTGTTAAACATATCCACACATATCACTTTTGATCCTTACAATTATGTGTGTTAGCCAAACTCTATACTGCCTCGGTTTTACCTTTCCAAAAAGGAAGAAAAAGCAATGCAAAAGAGGATCCTTTTTAGTAATCACTTCATTCTACTCACTCCCCACAACCCCCATGTTTATTTATTTTCTCTAATTCGGAAATGAAATAAAGAGTAGGAAGTCTGCTAAGGGGGTTGGCTTAGCCTTTTTTTTTTTCTTTTTGATAATGAATAAGAAAGAAGGACTTTCAATCAAAGCATGGTAGACACTGTGGATTAGTAGGGAATGGGAAAAGGGCCCAACTAGCAGAAGGTAAGAGAAGTTTCTGAGGCACAAAATTTAAGGAGGTAGTGAGTGTCTCCCAGGATTCTGGCAGCCATTCCCTCCTTCAATTTTGCACCCTGGGCACTTTTTAGCCTGACCCTAGTCTCACCTTGGGTGAAGTAGGGGGTGAGTTGGCTGATGTATTGAGGGGTCTCATATTCTCTTCCTCCAAAAGCAGTTCATCATCTGTATCTGTCTATTTTTTCACCAAATATTTAATGAGCACCTATGATGTGCTTCATCTTTCCTTTGAAAAGTAAGTTTTAAGAGCACTGACCTCCATGATCCCTACCTTCTAATTTAAATATTCCGTGAATGTAACAATATTTTAGGAAGGTACAAGGCACTATGGGGTAAAGTTAGAACAGGTGCAAAATCATTCATTGCTTTTTTCCTGAGCCTAAGTGTCTCCATTTGTGGGAGGCCTTTCAACTTTGTGTCTTTATTTTCTTCTATGGTTACATAGATATACCTAAGCCTTTTAAACACTATCCATGCTGTGGCATTTCTGGAGGGCTTTTTTACTCAGTCTAAATTTCACCTAGCTTTTATTTTGTTCCTTTAGGGTTATTGGTTATTTAACCTAAAAAAACAACTGATATATTCATGATCATAAGATATGGTTTGTCACTGTGTTATTCAAAAGGAATAGTGAGTGAATCAATTTTAGATATTCAAGCAGGTTAGAAGAGAAAAATATTTAAGGTAGCTGAGTCCCTGCTGGCCCCGTTAAAGGTACCTCCTTTCTCTTTTGGGTAGTCTGAGAAGAGGAGGTAATATCTCCATCTGCTGGGAGGTTAGAAACTTAGACTAGACACTAGAGCAGTAGTTTCATGCAACTGATGTAATAGAACACCAGAATCATACTCAGACAGCCTAGATTCAAGTCAGAACTCTAGCACTTACTTGTTAATTCCAAACTCGGGATAATATTCCTATATTATGTATGTGTCATAATTATTATGAAGACACACAAAAAAGTTACTCATGTAAAATTGCTGTGTAAATTGAGAGTGGCTGAGAAAAATGTGAATTTTTATTAATAATAAAGGATGACTAAAATAATTGGATGGTCAAGATCATTGAAAACAAAAGGAGCAAAGAAAAGAACAAAACTCTTACTTCTTAAGTTTTTTAAATCTCTTTCAAAAGGGTACAATTATATTCCACAGATGGAAAGAAATCTTAAGTTTTTTAAATCTCTTTCAAAAGGGTACAATTATATTCCACAGATGGAAAGAAATCAATGTGTATTATTTTCATTTTCCAAATGAAAATAAATACTTTTATATCAAAGTACCTTTAATATGTTAGGGTAAAGTAGTATTAAGAAGGTGTTTACTTTATAAGTATGTGCATTTTACTATGAATATGTCTTTCTGCTAAGCTCCCAGAATCTTAGTTTGTACTCACACTAGCCAGAAAAAACTATTTTAAATTCTAGAAGCATCCAAAAAATTGTCAATATCATGTTATCTTTAGCTACAATCTACTAAACACAAAATAAAATTTCCTTTGTATAAAAGTTGTATGATTGTTATAAGGATATTTTTTTAAATTGCATATGATTTGTGATATTCAGCAAATCCAATACAAATATGTAACAGCCAACATCATCGAAATAGATATTAGAAATAAATAATAGAAATAAATCATAGAAATTTCCCTTGAGAAAAAATTACTGCATAACAAATTTTCATTACAAAATAATTTATTGATTTCGTATTTCTTATTTCATCCTTAATTATTTCCTAACTTGTAATACACTGCATTCAAAATAAAGCTGGATACAGAAACTTAGTTTATAAATTTGTATCTGTAAGGCAAAGGGTCTATAGCCACCCGTACATAAAGATAGAAATCTGTGACTTAGTTAAGAACAATGTGGATTTTTTTTTTTTTTTTGTAATAAAGAAGCTAAATCAAAGAAAGGAAAGTAAGGTAATCCAAATCTTCAATTAAAATATGAAAATGAGGATTGTTGGAAATTATAAAGAAATTGGTTTTAAGTGGATGCCAAAATTAGAAACCTCAAGTTTGTAAGATATCCTGGAGCCAAGAAAAGAAAGAGTAGAGAGGAGCTAAAAGAAATAAATGGAAGGATTGAAATGAATGAATCAAAGCTAGTTTTAATTGAATTTGTCATGATTTGGATGATGCAGTGTCGAGAGAAACAGATAATAAATCATGTCATGTAATATTAATTTTGACAACTGTAAGTCAGACTAGAAAACACTGTGAAATCATCATGAGTGACGCATGTGCTGTGCTGTGTCATCTTAATTTTAGACTTGCAAATTTGATTTCTGAAACTGTTTGCATTTGAACAACCAAAGCAGGGTGTGTTGGGAAATAAATCAATTTGAAAAGAAAACATTATTAAATGTGATTTGTGGAGGTCTCTGGTAAGAGTGCACTGGTGACATATTTTTGCATAGTTTCATTTTACCGCCTACTTTCATTATGAAGTTGGCAGTCTGGAACCCCCGGGAGCCAGGGGAACAATTGAAGCGGAGAATGAGTTCAGAGTGGGGGCAGTTGTCCTGATGTTCAGCACTGATCATCTCCATTAGAAAGGACCATATTGACGGTGTCAGTTTTCAAAGTTGGAAATTCTGTTACGTCTTTATACCTGTCATCTCCCTATAAATATTGTGTTTATTATTTCAATACTATACAAATGCATCATAATACTTCTTCATGGAAATTGAATTAATCTAGGTCAGCAATCCAGTGCCATAGGTATATCATTGGTTAAAAAAAAAGTAGTTCTGGTGAATTTTATCTAGCACATTTACAAAAGGAGAAATGGATACAATATTTTAGACTTCTAAAATATGCTTTAAAAATACCAATAATGCAACATACTTCAGGAAAAGATAATGACTGCTAAACATTCATTGGAATTACAACTTTTGGGTATTTGTATGATAGAAGAAAGGTATAAAGTAAGAATAGAAAGGTTAATTACTCGTTTTTGCTGGGGAAAATGACCCCATAACTGATCAGATGTTTGTTAATCCCATGGTTTGCCATTATCATCTTACTCTCTGGCTTTGAGAGACAAGTAGAGTGGGTTGAGAGAGAAGTACAGTGGCTGGCTATTCAAGAAGTGTTGCACCAGACTAGAGCTTTGTTCTAAGTTAGAGATGAGCAGTAGCTGATTGGACATGTGTATCAGCAATTTCCACTTATACAAAAGTGGAAATGATATGAGTTGGAAACAGGATAATTATAAAATTGTCACAGTACAAGGTGTGATCAATAAATATGGTGAATGCTTGAATAAAAAAAAATTACAGTAAAAGACACATTGCTATTAATCACCATCAAAATATTCCCCCTCACTTTGAGCACATCATTCTTGCCACTTGCTGAAGCAGTTGTAGAAGTCCTCTTTCATGAGTGTCTTTAGTTGCACTGTCGTGGCTGCCTCAATGTCCTGAATCAATTCAAAATATTTACCTTCATGGTCATTTTGACTTTGAGGAAGAGCCAGAAGTCACATGGTGCCAGACTCGGTGAATAAGGTGGATGAGGACACACCATAATGTTTTTGACAGAAATTGCCACACCAGAAGCGATGTGTGACATGGAGTTTTCCTGTTGTGATCACGAAATACAGTGAATGCTGCTGCTGAGTGCCATCCAATGGGAAGGCAGGGATGTTCAATATGGGATGCGGTGTGTTGAACCTTAGTAACAGTGTGACAAGTTTCAATTGTTCAATGCAGTCAGTCGGGTGTGAGCTACTGTTGAGAGAAGGTGTGTTTTAATGTGTGCCATAAATCATCCTCCATCATGACAATGCTCCATGTCACACATCGCTTCTGGTATATGGCAGTTTCTGTCAAATAAAAACATTACGGTGTGTCCTTATCCACTTTATTCACCGGATCTGGCACTTTGCGACTTCTGGCTCTTCCCCAAAGTCAAAATGACCATGAAAGGTAAATGTTTTGAATCGATTCAGGACATTAAGGCAGCCACAACAGTGCAACTAAAGACAGTCATGAAAGAGGTTCTCCCAGAACTGCTTCAGAAAGTGTGAGAATGATGGGATAAGTGTGTTCAAAGAGAGAGGGAGTATTTGTAGGAGAATTAATGGCAATGTGTCTTTTACTATAATATTTTTATTTATTTAAACATTTACCATATTGTTTGATCACACCTTGTATTCTAGGAAGATGACAGAATTAAATATCAAGTATACAATCAGAGAAAATCATAAATAATGAAACTGACTTACATTTTAATATCACTTGATATTCATTTTTGTGTGTGTGCCTTTCTCCATATCACCTATCATTTTAAAAGTACAGAAATGAAAGAAATTGTTCTTTACTCGTATGGCTATTTTAAATGACAAGTTTAGATAAAACTCATAAATCATATCAAGATTTCCCTTTTGAAACTTAGTTGTTCATGATTCAGTATGGCTGCAAAGACTATAGTTGAGTCACTTATGAACATTTATTGCAGTCATCAGTATTATAAAATTACATTAAAAAAAGCTTTGAAAATCCAGTTTATTTCAGTAACAATAAATGAAACCGGGTTTTTTTTTTAAATTTCCTGATGATATTTCTGTGCCTTGTATCCTCTAGCTTACATATAAATATTGCATAATGTAATTATTTTTTAAAATACTTATTTTTATTGATCTGTGTATACCAACTCTGGCATGTGTGACTTCTGGAAAGAGACTTATTTTTCTGTTTCTATAAATAATACATATTATTTTTAAACAGAGAACAATATATTAAAATATAAAGAAAGTAAAAGTCACGTAGAATGATTATCACACTGAAGTAATCAGTATTACTATTTTGGTGGTTATGCTACACGCTGTGTATCTATATCATATAATTTTACATCAATTGGATTGTATCATACAGGCTAAATTTGTCATCCCCTTTCTTGCATCATATTAACACAGCAAGCACATCTTTAATCCCCCATGGAGTATAAACTAACAAGCTGTATTCATATGAACTTCTACATAAGGATTATACATACACATGTTTACATGCAACTAACTAATTTTGCTCATTTTTGAAAACATGGATTATATTGTATACATTTTTCTACATCTTATTTTTTTGCTAAATGCAACCCTATGGAAACCCTTTCAATTTATACAGAATAGCTCTAATCCATTCTTCTTAAATTCTTAAATTTCCTGTTGATGGGGGTTAACTTTATTTCTGGTTATGACTATCAGGAACCAGCTGCAATAAATAACCTCATATATAAGTTCATGTGAATTGATATTTTTATTCTGTAGCATATATTCTATAGCACATAATGGCAATTTTCAATTAACTCTAGGTGTGGCATTGCTAGATAAAATTTAATGTTGAAAGGTATTTTCAAAGATGCTTTCCAAAAAGGTGGTCAGCACCTAACATTTCCATTACCAATGTTTAAGAGTACACTTTTCTTCTCATTTCTCTGAACAAAAACTCTTAATTGTTGCCAGTCTCACGCATATCAAGTGATATTGCATTGTTACTTGAATTTTCATTTCTCTGGGTAGGGCCTAAGCATTTTATCATTTGTATATGGCTCCTTGAGTTTCCTTTTTGCATGCATCTGTGTATGTCATGAACAAAATATGTGTATTTCCGTTTGTGGTTTTCTTATCAATTTATAATAGCTTATGTTATTTTATAGTAATTAAATCTCTGTAATATTAATTAAAGATTTTTCAAATTTGTCATCAATCTGCTGACTAGCACAAGTTTTAAATTTTTAAAACATCTGACATGTCTTTTTTTTCTTTCTTTTCTTTTAATTAAAGTTTGTTGGGGTGACAATTCTTAGTAAAGTTTTATACATTTCAGGTGTACAATTCTGTAATACATCATCTATGTATCACACATTGTGTGTTTTAACACCCAGAGTCAGTTCACTTTCCATCACCATTCTGTTATCACTCTGTATTTTCAGTTGAGATTAAGGTGGGCTTCCTCGACAGATTATAAATTTAATCTCCTAGATTTTCTTAAAAGATTTATATTGTGTTAGTTTAAATTTACATCTTATCTTTCTCTATTTTGTGTCATGTAAGGCAGTACTTCAGTTTTTATTTTCTTTACTTTGGACAGTTTGCACCAGTTTAAATAGGTCATCTCTTCACCTGTTTGAACTATCGACATCTTGGTGTTTTTAGAATCTAATTCTGGATTCTTTATACTATATGACTGCTTTATTTGTTTTCTCCTGTACAATACTACATAGATTTTTCTACAGTGAATGTATAACATATTTTGCTATATTTGAAATGGCAAGTGCTCCCCTTTCTGTTCTTCTTTTTCATGGTTTTCTAGCTATTCTAATGCTGGGGTCTTTATATATAATTGTAAGACAAACTATGTTGTGATTTTAACTGGGACAAATTATAATTAATTGCAACTATGAATTACCAACAAGATTGACTGCATTAGTGTTTTCTGTTTCTTCTGCTCTTATATTGTGTGTCATGTTTTAAAATAATATAATTTTATATAGATTCTGGATATTTCTTGCTGCATTTATTCCTAAATATTTTATAAATAATTTTCCTTGCTAATATAAATAGAGTTTTTAACATTTCTGTGTTTAGGCGCTATTAATTTTTATGTATTTAACTTATATCCATCCATGTTGCCGATTTTCTTTTTTAATTCCAAAAGTATTTTATTACAGTCTTGACTAAGCTATACTACTTTTCAGAGAATATAATGATAACATTAACAAAAGAAATTTCTCTCTCATCTTTTCCAATATTTATGTCAATTATTGCATTTGACTCATAGTTTTACTGGAATGGACAAAGCAGTTTCAACTATGACAGTAATCAATAAAAATTTTGTTCCCCAGGGAATGTATTTAAGTTCACTTAAATAATTATTTTTAGTTATGAGCACAAAAGAAGAAAATATGTGACCAAAATCAAATCATGTAATAGTAATATCATATCAAAGTTCTCTTTTTATTCTCAGAAGTTCTGCAGATAATTAGGAAACCTCAAATGTATTCTGTGCTCTAGACTGAGATTTATTTATCGTAAAAATAATTCAAGATGAGAGGCTTTATAACATCGACTGTGTTACGTAATGTACACAATTTGAATCCTGTTTAAGGAAATGCAAAGTGTTATGAGTTAGAGTTCCTGTTCTGTTAATTCCCACTGGAATCCAGAGCTGGCAATGAGACCTACCATCTTCAAATACAATAATATATTCTTCCTCTCTGATTGCTAATTGAAAAGACTCTTGATAATGGCAATTTTCAATTAACTCTACATATCTGAAACAAAACATTGTGGTTAATTTTCCTTTATCCTAGTTCACTTTCTAATTAGACAAAAAAAATAATATCTAACTAACTCATTGTAACAAAAAAGAAATTAGTAATTGTTGATACTGTGTGATAAAATAGAATGCTAAATAGCATGAAGTATTAGTGTCATTTGCCAACAATAAAAATGGTAGAAATGTATTTATTTCAGATGTCTCTTAGCATTCATATGATGTAAGTATAATCTGGCTCTTTCCAATTAGAATTTGGGGGTGTTTTATTTTTAAAAAATCTAAATGAATGAACAAAAGAGTGAATGCAATATATTGAAAGAACAGAAAAAAGAAATATTATAGAAAGTTTTAAAATCACGTTTGGAGGTTAACTATAGCGACTGAAAACAAAAGTTATACTTACATACCTGAGCAGCTAATAGAAAAAATTGAAACATGATTTGTATTTTAAAATGAGTCTGTGTGCATGCGTGTGTGAGTTCGTGTGTATGTGTGTGTGTGTGTGTTATGCATATACTGGTTTCTTCTGTCAGCTGCTGGTGAATGTTGACAGCACAAATCTATACAATCATTCTATAAAACTATTCAAGTTGAATCAATGTACTATGGACTAGATAGAAAGTTTCTTTTGGTTAGAGGAAATCTTGGGTTCATAAAATGTCTTGCCTGGCTATATCTGCATAATCTTACAGTTATTTTGCAAAACACTAATATAGCTTCACTGTGAGATTCTAAAAATATTGCTTGTGTTATTTTTTCTGTGTCTCCTTAAAGAGTAAGATGGCAATTGCCTTACAAAACTAAATGCATTAATTGAATTACTGTATTGGAGAATGGAAATTAATGATCAGTGAGAATTCACAGCCTTCTTCCCCTCTTTTTGCTATTTCATGTTTCCCCCTTTGCTTTTTTTCTCTAAGGAGAAATGGGAGAAAGATGGAGGGGTGTATTCTCTCATGAAACTCAATTAAAGCAACAGAAAAACTAGGCTTTTGAAGGGTCTTTGTAGGTTAAGTGAATAAGAAAATGCACAATGTAAGCAGTGCTGCTGGGAACCACATTTTCTTGATTCCTTTTAAAGTGTGACAAAAATTGAGAAAAGACTGAAATTTCAAGTTTGGCTAAGCTTCTTACATTTTACATCATTCGTGGATAGAATAAAGCAATACCCTCCAAAATGTTTTTTCTGTCTTTCTCGATTGCCTTGGGTCAATACTGTCAGACCATATTGTTATTACAGGACATGTACCTTACTGGGGTTCCACATGTGTCCACTTGACTTGGTTTTGTTACAATCCCAAGTTAGTGGGAAGAGAAAGATGAAATCAGAAGATTATGATGAACTGATTTCCAGGTACATTATCTGATGATGCATTTTCCTCTTAAAAGCAGAGAAGTTGAGAACTGTGATAACCTCATGGAGAAGGAATAGCAAATGTGTCAAAAGTTACTGAGACCAGTAATGTGCCTGCACTGATGCATATAAAAATTAAATTAAAAATTAAGGGGGGTGGGGGGAGGGAGATGAGGGTAAGGGGGATCAAATATATGGTGATGGAAGGAGAACTGACTCTGGGTGGTGAACACACAATGGGATTTATAGATGATGTAATACAGAATTGTACACCTGAAATTATGTAATTTTATTAACAATTGTCACCCCAGTAAATAAATTTAAAAAAAAAATTAAGGGATTGAAAGAGTTTCTCCATTTAAAATTTTTGTCTATCATAAAGGAAGTATCAAATCAGTGGATAAAGGAAAATTTATTCAATAAATAGTACTGTGATATTAGTGACATATGGGAGTTTAGTTACAGAGAATTGTTTTAAAAAAAAAATGAATTTAGAGCCCCAGTATACAGCACAACTAGTGAGAGATTTTTTAAAATGTTATGGAATGGAGGAAAATAGGAGAAAACATAAATATTATCTAATTTGAGGATTTCCTCCATTAAAGTAATTAAAATAATGGAGGAAATCACAGAAGTCACAATTATAGGTATTAGGTGATGGATAAAGTACATTGTGTGAAACCAGACAAATCTGGATAAATCAGTATTCTTCCATTTATTTCAGACAAGCTGTATTTACTATAATGGCACATTACAATTAGAAAATGGCAAGTAGAAGATAGCCAAAAGAAAAATATGTGCTCTTGAGCTAAAGAAGAGATTAAGCTAAAAAAAATTGAAAGCCATTTATAAATAATAGAAAACGAGTACACCACATATGAAAATATATAGTGTGGTATTTGATCAAAACAGTAATTACAGACATAGTGAATTTATTAGAAAATTAGTATACTGGTTAGTGTTCTTACCTGAAAATAATGGAGTGCACAAGAGCTGTTTTAAAAGCAGAAAGGAGTTCATTATTGGCAATAAGCAGAGTGCAGAATTCCTGGGAGAGACAGGGAAGCAAGCTTGGCTGTCACATAGCCAGAAGCACAGCTGGGAGAATTATGCCGTCCCACCAAGTGACAGCTCCAGCAGAGGTCCTGTGCCTTTACTCACTACTCAGTACCCTTAAGACAGAAGCTGCATTCTAGCTGGTGAAGAATAACTAAAAACCTCTGTGACTGCTTGCCTCCGTTACAGGAGGGTCACGTCACTTAAGTTGCATGCAGCTGTGTTCTTATCCCTTCCAAGTTGCATGCAGTTGCATTTTCTTTATAAAATCTAGGTCTCATGTGTAACCAAAGGCTGCAAGGGAGCCAAAGATATGTGGTCTTTGTCGTTCCAGCCTTTGATGTACAAGGAGACATGCTCCAAGGAGAATGGAATTGAAGAGTCTGTGATATTTGACGTGGTCAGGCCCTTCCTCTGCATGCTCAATATTTGTAATATTTTGTTTTTATTTTAATATATCAAATATCCTAGTAAACACATGCTATTGAAATTGCACTATCCTTTTACAAAGGAAAATGTGTTCGCCTTCTCCCCCAAGTTTCATTAGTCATGAAATCTCATCCCTTGGTGATCTTTCAGCTACAATCCAAAATCTACATAAGAGTATATTACGATATTATCCACTCCAACATGCCCTATATAAAATGTAATGGACCATAGGGAGAAAAATAATGTTATTTTAAATGAATACATAGATACATAATAAAGCAAGACAGAAAAGCTAGCACAGTCGTGATTTCTATAATTGGTTACGCCATAGCTATGAAATGTAACTTATTTTTTTCAGTGCATATTCAATTTTCTTTTTGCCTCAGGAACCTTTATCTAGCTGAGTGACTCAAAACTTCAATGTCCTGTTGGTTTGAGCTCGGTAGATCTGCCTTTATAACACTAAACGTAGCAGTACAAGGAGACACCCCCATTTTGAAGCAGCAACTCCATTCTCTTGTGATGATTAGGACCAATCGCCACAGCGAACTGAGGAATATACCCCCTTTTTTTTGCTAATTCATTTAGTAGGATGAAAAACCCAAAACAGCATGTTGGTTGTGCCAGCCTCCAAATCACTAGAAATACTGTTTCCTAGGGGAAGCATTCATCGTTTGGGAACTAAAACCTCTACAGCGGGATATTCAAAGTCATGCAAACCTAAATTTTTCAAGTATATCCTTACCTATAATTCCCTATCCTACCCTTTGATTTCTAGAATTATATATTTTGGCACCATATATTTGCTGCTGGTTCAGGTAAAAACATCACAACTTCATGCACTATTATTTCCCAGATGGCGTCTTAACTGAAACTTCTTTTGACGATCCTATCTTTCCATAGGGCCAGTTAACTTCTGGTTGATGAGGTACATGTTAGGACCAGTGGATTCCATCATTGAAGGCTGTTTCATTGCCTTCAATCATTTGCTGTAAAATAAGTTAACTGCTCTGAAACAGTAGGATGCCATGACTGAATAAGGCACTGAGTAAGTCTCAAGAGGATGGTGCAAGCAGAAGCATGGTGAACAAGGAAGGCAAATCCACAGCCAAAAGAATTGTCTGTTCCAGTGATATCAAACTGCCCCTTTCTTCTAGGATTAGAAGCTCAATCTACCATTGATCATAGATTCTCCCAGATAATGTGGTGTTGTATCAGAGCTGAGGGTTGTCCACTGCTGCTGATGGGATAAACTCTCAGAATGGTGGTATTCAGTTAACTTTGGTGAAGAGAGCTGTATGTCTGAGCCCATTCAAAACCTTCATCTTTGCCAGCCTGACCACCTTTTCCATGAACAAGCCTTGAGACGACTGGAAAAATAAAATGACTGACATCCATGGGCAGGTAGAATTCAGGTATAAAGAAAAAGCATGACTTTGCACAAAACACTAAAACCCTCTTTTCGGATTATTCCATGATTATTAGTTCCACTGATTCATAACAGAGTTGCTGGTATAAAAGCTAAAATGAGCTAGAAGTTGGTTGGTTGGTTGGTTGGTTGGTTGGTTGGTTGGTTGGTTGGTTGGTTTTATTCTGTGCTTTATTTAAGGATGCCAATTTACTTAATTATCTTAGTAAATGGATCAGATCCAAAGTGCTCAATGTTATGTTTCCTCCATAATCCAAAGAGTTTCCCCAAACATTGTGTCTTTCTTCATGTAAGGAGAAGCAAGGTACAATAATTTGTATTTTCCTTTGGATATCATCTACCTAAGATTGTTGGGCACCCAAAAAGCGCACTGAGGTGAGGATCCCTTGAATTTATATCTCATCTATTTCCCAATTGTAACACTCAAATGTTTTACCAGAGACTCTAGGGTTCTTGCTACTCTCTGTTTATGAGATTTCATTGACATTCTGTCATCCATATACCTCATTTCCCTGTAAATAAGGCCTACCCTGAAAATAAGCTCCAGTTAAGATAGTCAGCCACATGAATTCATTTAGTACGTCGTGACAATGTTCCAGAAGATGACATGACTGTATTTGAGTAAATGTTGATTGCTGTACATGAAAAAATAAGGCATCCTCTGAAAGGAAGCCCTAATGCGTCTTTTGGAGCAAAAATTAATATAAGATCCAGTCTTATTTTTGGCGAAACATGGTAGATACCCTTTAGGATGACGATATGAATAAGATCCCTGAAGAAAAAACTGTGGCACAGAGATTTAATACAACTCTAAAGTAAGATACTGAAGCTGTTCTTTCTTCTCACCATATAAAAGCAAAGTAGAAATAGAGAAGGCTAATTGGTTTATACAAAGAGTCCATGAGGGACTAACCAGAGAATAATCAGAGAAATACAAAGTAAGGCAACAAAGAGTTAACGACTTATCATCCTTCCAGTTTTAAAATCTTTACATAAAACTTTGATAATATCAAGTTTGGATTAGGATATGATAAAATGGTGCTCATATTCTGTTGATCAGGATATAAATTAAGATTGCCAAATTGGAGGATGACTTGGCAATATTGTCAAAATGTACTATTAAAATGTGTGACCTGATAAAGTCACTTCTGATAAGTTTCCTAGTGATACATTGCATATATACATTTAAATAATGATGAATACGAGGTCTGACAATTAAGTTGTGAACTTGTGACAATGATGTTGCCAACCTTTGTTGACATCAGAGGGATTATTCATTATGAATTTGTACCAACTGGACAGTTAACCAAGTTTACTATTTGGAAGTGCTGAAAAGGCTGCATAAAAAAGTTAGACGACTTGAACTTTTTGCCAACAATTAATGGCGCTTGCATCACGACAATGCACCAGCTCACATGGCATTCTCTGTGAAGGTGTTTTTAGCCAATAAACGAATAACTGTACTGGAACACCCTCCCAACTCACCTAATCTGGCTCCCAGTGACTTCTTTCTTTAACCAAAGATAAAGGAAATATTGATGACATTCAGGACATCAAGGGTTATATGATAACAGCTCTGATGGCCATTCCAGAAAAAGAGTTCCAAAATTGCTTTGAAGGGTGGACTAGGCACTGGCATGGGTGCATAGCTTCCCAAGGGGAGTACTTCAAAGGTAACCATAGTGATATTCAGCAAAGAGGTATGTAGCACTTTTTCTAGGTGAGTTCATGAGTCCAACCTTGTATATGTTTAAGGATGTTTGTTTTTGCAAGTATGGAATGTAACTCTAGGAAATATGTGATGAAAAAGTAAATATCTGGATACTTGTCTGACAGATTTTGATCTTCATATCCACTTCAAGAATATAAAAAGGAGTCAAAGCACTGAGAAAGAAAAATTTGTGAAGTAATCTCTTTGAAAAGAGAGGCTGTCCTCTTCACCTCATACCAAATGAGGGACCTTTCCTCGGAACCTCTCTGTTTTCTGGGGTCTGGGAATCTAGTTTGTGCTCATTGTCTGCTTTGGAGTGGCAGTGTCAGCAGAATACTGCTGTGTCCTGGGAGGGCTATGATGTAGTCCTGTCAGACACAATTACGGCAGAGGCTGCTTCCTGCAGACTCCATGAAGACCATGAAAGTCACGCCACGGAGAGGGAGACCAGCATGGGGTCATACTGGATGCAGTTCAGCAAAGCTACCTGGAGGGGTATGGAACCTCAGCACTAAGGACCTTGTGCCTTTCCCTTAGATAGTCCAGGATATGCTAGCTTGGGGCTGGGGGGCTGTCATAAAGAACTCAAGGCTTCTCAGTAGGCTCTAAGATGGTAACACTTATAAGGCGAAAGGTCCAGTGGTAGCAATTCTATGAATTTGGCAAATTGCTCAACATTTTTGGGTCACAGTTAACTCATTTGTAAAATTGAAGAGTCAGTTGGGAGTATTATCTTGTGTTCCTTTCAAGGGGAAATATATAGATATAGATATATAGATATATAGTTAATACACATATACAGATATACAGATATATAGATATACAGATAGATATGACTAGGTATAGATAGATATATATGTGTGTATATATATATATATATATATGCTTTATGATACTTATTATAGCCAGTCATTGCTATGCTTCCTGGATACCTAACACTCTCCTGTGTTTTTATATATTTCTTTGATTCAGGACGTTTAAAGCCCAGTATATTATAATATTATGAAATCTGTAAATTTATTACATTTGATTACAAATCCAGTATGCATAGTAGCTCTTCTGAATAAATAATGATATTTAATGCCTACGAAACCATTAAATCAATGGTTATGGTTATTAATATTAAAGAAATCGATTAATAATATTTATTACCTTGTAAACATTTAATGTACAGTAATTATTTTCACAAGTAATATAACAGGTTTCCTGCCTGATTACACAGTTATCCATTAATATTAGGATTAATATAATCTGAAAAATAGCCTTATTAATCAGTTATCATAGACTATGTAGTACAACAAAATAACATATTGTAATCAACCCTTCCTCCTCAAAATAAAAATCTATAAAGTTAAGAGTGCCATCTGCATATATTTAATGCATTATGGTTCTCCTTTAAAATACAATTGAATTTGTTTCTTTTATTGCACATTAAATGTTGATTTAGGTAGATCTTCCCTAATACTTAAAGTAGCAATAAAAGAAAACTGTTTTTTAACTGGTAAATATGTTTCCAAATTCTCATTGTTTTGAGAAATTTGTACAGTTGAAGTTGAAACATGAGGTTCTTTTACATCTGTGGTTGTTAGAGTCCCAATCAGACTTCAGTTATAACTTGGAAACCCTCTATGTATTATAAAGTGTCAAAAAGGTATCTAAACTAGGAAAGTACCTTCTCCTTTTTATTAATCTCCCTATGTAACTTTGTAATTCAGTGAAAGAGATTTCTACTATTAAAGAGATATAACTTTGAGGTTACAAAGTGTGTATATTGGAACATAGTGAAAAAATGATGAGATAAAAATATAGCCAACAATGGGTAGTTTTCTATTAAGTTGAACAAATATTCTAGCGAGAATTTCCATATAGTTGTAATGACTTTTCATTTTTCCTGTTTATTGCCATTTATCTAAAGATGTTGATTTTCAAGTCCTATTTCTGACTGTCTCGGTTTCTTCCCTAAGCCTTTTGAAGCCTTTGAGAATGCATTATGGAATGGCAAATAGAATTATCTTCTTTTAAATGATTTAGCTTTCCCATTTCTCTCAGTGTAGAAAGAACTAAGAAAACCATTCTTCATCCTACAGACTGTGTGTATCTCAAGAGTTTATTAAAGAGTTTTTGATGAGGATATTTTAAAGTACTATTGCTCAAGAACTCTTGATGTTTTCCAATTTAAAGCCTCTTCTCCAGTTTTATTATGTATAAAATACCCTTTACTATCTTCACTCACTATATTGACAATGACTTCTTTTTATTTGATTGTCTACATCTTGTAGTTTATCAACTGAGTGTATAAGGCAAAGTAAACAAATAAATAAGATAAGGCTGCAATATTTGAGGAAATATAAAGTCCAATGGGGGAGAAAATAGTATCACACATGTAGAAATTACAGATGAACAAGAGACACTAAATTATCAAGTGTTCCCTTCTGTGTCAGAGGAGATAACAGTTTTCGGTTAAGGGAGAGTTTAGGGAATTTCCAGAGGGAAAAAGTTAATACTGAAGATTAGATTCAGATATTTAAATGTTTGTCTCATCTTCGCCATCATCTTCATACATAACATTTGTAGGAATTAACAATTTTCAAGTAGTTTTCATGTCAGTTACTCACATGATTCTCACAACTATGTTATTCATAAAATAGAAAAGCCAAATTCTGCTGTTCCTAATTTAGAGACTCTGAGAAGATCACTGATTTGCTCAAGATCACGTTACAAATAAAGGACATGTAGGCATGTAAATCTTTTCACTCTCTCCAGGCCAATTGTCTTCTTTTATGCCACTGGTTAAAAAGAAGGAAAAAAATTGTTTTTTCACCAGAACATTGAATTAAACAAAAACTAAACATTAGCCTAAAGTATTTAAAAAAATTAAATAAGCTTCTTTAGATGAACTGAAGGTGAGATTCGGGAATACCACTCATTAAAGTCCCTTTAGCCTGACCACACCACCCTGTCCTGATGGATATTCACCTAGACCCTGCGTCAGTTCTCCCAGACCATGTCTCTTTTTCGGCAGTTCTTTGCATGGTGGACAGCTACAATATTTAGGAATCCTTCCCTGTGTACAGCAGAATTCCTGCCTCCATTTAAGTGTCACCTGACCTGAACCAGTTGACCCCTCTTTGTCAATCCTGACGATCCATTATTCTTAGGAGCCAATTCTGACTCTTTGTCAATTCGGGGTGAGTCATTTGTTCATCTACATTCAATATTTAAAATGTCTCCTATTAAATTCAGTATTCAGTAAAAATGTCATGGACTGGAGCATGCCGCGTTTGAGAGAGGAAGATAGCCAACGGGAATGAGAGAGAACCAGAAACTGTAAGGACAAAGATGAAATCAACATGCCATTTTTTTCCCCATATCCATGAGAGAGAAGATGATAAGAATGATGTGAAGGACCAGGGAAGTCAGGAGGAAGGGTTCCGACGGGATGAAGTGGACTGTATGCCAACCATGGAGTGTTCTTGAGCAGCTGATAGATTGGATCAATATACATTTGTCAGAAAAGTCATTCTGACAGGGCAACATGGGATAGTGTATACAGGGGCAGATTAAAGAAAAATGGCACTTTATCCTCCTCCTCCTGTCACAAGACAAAGAAGACTTGGCTCAGGGCTGTAAGAGTGGAAACAGAGATCAGAAGATGATTTGGGGGAAAAAATCATCTTTGTAAAGATTTGTGGTAACTTGGTATTTTGGTAGAGGGGAGAGCTGACAATGGAGAGTCAGGAGGAATGGGAAAGTCAGGTTGAGGGGAAGCAGATGAATTCCATATAGGAGCTATTATATTTGAGGTAGATAGAAATATGTCTGTAGTTATTTTGCTTGGAGTCATGGCTATGGACGTTCATCTTAGAGTAAAAGTTCAGAGAAAAGGAAAAAAAACTGGTCAAAAGCAGGAAAAGATGTCCTTATTTTGGACTAAAAATGCATTTTGCTTACATTTTTATGAGTTATGAACTACATTTTATGATTCTGTTTTATACTAAATTCAATAGGTTAATCACTGGGACCTCCATATTTTCTAAGCATTAGGGAGTTGGCTAGGGTCAGGTGGAATACAACACGGAAAAGAATATCCAGTCATTATTACTTTCCCAAAGCTTTCTTGCCTTTCACTTCTATCCCTTAAATTGGATATGTGAGGCTTGATTTCTCTCTTCCATTTGTCATAAAAGTTATGATGGTCAATCAGTGTTTTAGCTGATACGTGGTAATTCTCCTTACAAATAATTGCTATGTGATATTATAATTTATAATAAAAATATATATTTGATCATTTAGATGACCAGAATTATTCCTCATATAGAATCAGTCTTTGTCCCTGGTTTCCTGGCTTACAGCTCTCAAAACCCTTGGGTTTTCTTACCTGTTGAAAGTGATAAAGGTGTCTTTTGTTATGTGGGTGAGGTGACTTCTGGGAAGCACCTAAGGATGGGGCTGGTTGCCAGTGGTGTCAACCATGTGATTAGAGGTTTGGCACTTTCAATGCCACCCTCCAAACTCCAAGGAGGGAAGAGGGGCTTGAGACTGAGTCAGTCACCAGTGGCCAATGATTTAATCAGCCATGCCTATATAGTGAATCCTCCACAAGAACCCCTGACAGGACTGGGTTCAGAGAGCTACGCATTTGGAGCACATGGAGGTGCTGGGAGTGTGACATATTTGGAAGATCCACATCTTCTCCCCATGCATTACCCTGTTCATCTCTTTCGTCTCACTGTTACTGAGTTATATCTTTTTATAACAAACCAGTAATACTGTAAATATAAATGTTTCTGAGTACTGTGAGCCGCTCTAGCAAATTAATTGAACCTGAGGAGGGGGATATGGGAACCTCTGATTTATACTCAGTTGGTCATAAGTACAGGTAACAACCTGGACTCGGGACTGGTCTGGTGTCTGAAGTAGGGGATGGGGTGGGATGGCAGTCTTGTATGAATGAACCCTTAACCTGTGGCATCTGACACTATCTCCAGGTAGACTGTGTCACAATCATGTTGAATTCTCAGACAACTTGCTGTTGTCTAAGAATTGCCCCCCACCCAGGTCTCCCAACACACATTGAAATTGCATACAGAACCCAAAATAATATTTAAAATATCACTGTAGTTATGTTTCCCTTCTCTTTTTAATTGGAGTTTTAAAAACAGAGGTGAAAATTTCCTTAATATTAAAGAATGCCTCTGATGAAAAGAATTGCCAAATTAATCATGCCACATACCACCCTTTTAGAAGTCTGGTAGGTAGTTTTTACCCTGTCTCATAAAGCTGTCTAGAGTTTTCACTTGCAGTGGCTTTGAGACTGTGCCATGAATCTCCATTATGGTTCGCCACCTGGAACAGCATGGGTGATAAGGAAACAGCTGCATGCAAGTATGTGCTGTGCAAAACGATGGAAAATACATGTACTGGTCCTTCCAGGGAGGCCTCACTGCTGTAGCAGTTTATCCCATTACTAAATACATGCAGTGCTGATACCCTCACATTCAGCTGTTGACCAATACCGTGGCCCTCAGCTTTAATAGGGAGCATATGATCACTCCAGCTGGCAGGTGACACCATTTGGCAATGTTCCCGGCAGCTCAACAAAAGCTTTTCAAATATCAAAGCAAGGGGAAAGACCTTTGCCTTTACAAAGAAAGTGATTTGTGCATGTAGTTTAATTCCAGAAGAATGATTGTTTCTAACTTCGTGAATTCTGTGAAGGAGAGGGTACACTTAGAGAGTGAAATTAGCTCAGAAAATTTGTAAACTGTTAACTCAAAGTGATAAATAAATGGTAAATTACAGGAAATTTAATTTTGAGTTTAAAAAAGGAATGCAGCTTCAACATAGTTAAAGCTGAGAAAAGTTTTGTTTGTTTGTTTGTTTAAAGATTCCATCTCGAAACACAAGCCAATGAGAATTCAGGTTGATTAGGTTATGAAAACTGGAGAGTCTTAAATTTTATGGAAGAAAGGGACTTTAGAGACCTTTTAGGAAAATGGAATCTCACCATATGGAAAAGCTATGGAGCAGAGTAATCGCTGCCTGATCAGTCATGAAACTCAAGGGTGGCAATTTAGGAATGGCTTGGGTCTCTTGAGTAGGAGCTCATCATTTTCTAACTGGCTGCAAATTGGGGACTCAGAAAAACCGGCGATCCTCTTGGTCCATTCACTTTTTTCATTGAAATAGAAAACAGCAGATTGGGAGGGAAAATAAATGTATCTGAGCATTATATTCTTGTATTAATCTCTGGATATAATTTTAAAATTAAATGTTTATATGCAAGCATAGGAGATTGGACTGTAGACAAAACTCTCAGTTAGCTGATGGCTGTCCATACCATGTCAGTCATCCATCGGTGTATTTGAAAAATGCAGCTATCCCGAAAAGCATGCCTTTTTTTTTCTGAAATAGTCAATAGGGTTACAATAATACTCTACATATGATTTAAGCCCCATGACTCCTATATTTTGCTGGCCAGGATTAGAACAATCACTTTCATTCTTGGAGCAAATTACCTAATCAAATTAAGTGCGTGACCACGCTGTCATAACAGAGGGTACAAGCCTACAAATACATATTTGCTTTATACAAATAAAATGAATATTTTAATCTACTGTGCACACCAATTTTAATCTACTGTGCACACCAATACAAATAAAATGAATATTTTAATCTACTGTGCACACAAATTGTATTTGTTCATATTACAAAATTTGAGGGTGCTTGTTAATATTATGGAAAGATTTAGGGTAATATCCTCTGTCTCTCTCTCTCTCTCTCTCTCTCTCTCTCTCTCTATATATATATATATATATATATATATACACACACATATATACATATATATGTGTATATATACATGTATATATACATATATGCATACATATATATATATGTATATATAAAAAAACTTCCTGTAACATGAATAGTGCTACTGAATTCACTTGTATCTTTACAGAAAGAAAGCATGTTCTTTAATTCAATAAGAATATTACAAGTGCTTATTACAGGAGAATTCTACAGGAACTAAAAAAGACATATTGCTATGGATCTTGTTTATAGATAACATGTTTAGTGCCAAAATGATTTATATTTCCGAAACATCATATGAGCTCCTCATAGTCCGCAGGCCTCGTGAAGAAGCTAGGAACTGAGCACAGGTCGGCTGGCTCATGAATCATCCCACATCACCAATGCGGTGCTTCCTGTGCTGTCTGTGGTGAAGGTCAGATTTGCGTTGCTGGTTTTCATTTTTTGTCTTTGATTTTCTACAGCTCCCAATAACGCAGTTCTACTGTGCATGTCTCACATGTAGCTCATGCCATATACCTCTCACCATGGCATTCAACATTAACAGAACTGGTCTATACCCGGCATATCAAGTTATGTGTACTGATCATGCTCTTGAGTGTTGCAGTCTTCAAATTGCTGTAAAAATACCTCCATACTTACTTTTAATTCCTGTGCTTAGCTCATCACACACCCCTCACAAACAATTCCCTCATCCAGGGACCACATTTGGACGAACGCTGCTCTAGTGGGATTTTCTGTACTACGAAGGCAGAAAACTATAATATACAACAAAGCATGCAAAGTCGCTTGCAGCCAGGTTTCTAGATGTGATTTAGACTCCAATACAGTGCTAGAGATGGGCTTGGATTCTAAACTGAGGTCAGTAGGAAGAGGCAGAACAACTTACTCATTTTACAGGGAAGTTTGTGCTAGAAATGTGGCTTTCTGTAGCTGCAAAATCAGCTCTGTGGATTAGAGAAATGGCAAAGTGACTCTGAGGGCTGGAAGTTGTCCTGGAGGCTTGGCTTAGAAGCCTTCTTCTCCAGCCCATCCAATTATCGTAGAAACCACCTCATATCTGATAATCCCACTTTGTGTGATCTACTCAGTTCCTGTTGTGTGTCAGAAGTAGGGCTATCCTAATAAAGATTCATTAGCCGATGGTAAATATTGGATGCCTTTATACATTTGCAGTGGGTGGGAGAGTTTGCCCCAGACCAGTGTTCCCAAACTCATTGTGCATGTGGATCTCTTGGAATATTGTTAAAATACTGATTCTGAATCAGGAGTGTAGCCTGGGGATCTGAGAATTTGTGTGTCTGTCAGGCTCCCAGTTAATGGCAATGGTGTTGATCCATAGACCAAACTTTGAGGAGCAAAACTCTAGAGTGAACTAAGCCTTCAGGAACAATTTCTACCTCCAGAGCCCCAGACTGCGATGTTAGGCTTCATTCAACAAGACGAAGAGAAACTATTCTGATCACTTTTATTACTTTCTCTGGATTGAAAAGAGAGGGCCTATGATGACATCCAACCATACATTTTCTTTCTTTTTCTCACTAGAAACACAAGGAGTAAAGGCTTTTTCTCATATGTCTATACCTGTACCGAGGGAGGGAAGGAGGGAGGAAGGAGGAGGGCGGGGAGAAAGAGAGAGAAAGAGAGAGAGGAGAGGGGAGGGGAGGGGAGGGGAGGGGAGGGGAAAAGAGGAGAGGAGAGGAGAGGAGAGGAGAGGAGAGGAGAGGAGAGGAGAGGAGAGGAGAGGAGAGGAGAGGAGAGGAGAGGAGAGGAGAGATATTAAACAAGTAGATTCCAAGCAAAGAGGCTTCAAACAAGGGATTTATAGGTGTCACTTTTGCCAATTCAATGCAGCAATTCAATTCAATTTGCCAATTCAATATGCAGCTTACCTATTTGTAAGGGACACATATTTCTTGCCAGTAGCTTTGGCATCGTATTTTCAGTCTATAATTTCATCTGCTTCTCATGAAAAGGAAAAATTGTCACATGATGCTGTGTGGGGAGGGCTGGTTCAGGCCACATTTGGAGACTTTTCCTGTGCATTACCCTTACTACCTGATCCTGAGAGACTTAGCTTCAGAGTGGCAAAGAATTGGGAGCTGGGACTCTAAATGGCAAATAGTGTAGATAAAAGTGAGAGGATAGAACTGGCTACTCTTCTCTAGAGACAATGAAGAGAGAGGGCAGAGGAAGAGGACTGGGGAAGAGGACTGAAAGTTAATTTTGGCTAAGTGACAACCTGAGAGGGAGCAGTGAAGTAGTGATGGATTATGGAGAGCTTTGATTACCAGAAAGGAAAATTTGGATTGGATCTTCAGAAAATGAGGGTCATGGGAAGATTCTGTTTAAGAAGCTAAATAACCATAATGGTATTTTGGTATATTAATTAGGCTACCTTCAGAAAGAAGGTGTATTTTCACAGGTGTTATGATGATTAAATGGGCTACAGAATTAATTTTAGGAAAAAGATTTAAAATGGGATTCTTTTTTGTATATTATCACTTGAATGATCAAAACTGAAATAAAATGAAATTTACAGTTTATCAGTTTTTTAACCTTGACCTGAAATAAAAAATGTTAAATATACTGGATAATCAGAGTTTAAAAGTACCTGTCAGGAATATCTGTGTTCTGTCATCTTTTAATGAAGTTTCTTTAAAGACAAGTATTAAATTTTACTCTACACTTTTTCATTTTTTACCAATACTTATCTGATTACTCTATCTGATACAAGGTGTACTAAGTAATATCCGTTTCTGTCTCAAAGCCGATCTTTTGTTCTATTCCGTCTTAACTATTTGGGCTATCTTGAACATACCACGTAAATATAAAGGAAATTATCACAGTGGCCATCATATCTTCTACTAGGCTATCCTTGCAGAAACATAGCCCACACCTTGGACTTCCCAGAGAGTCATGTTCTTCTGAAAACCATAATGAACTAGAATATGTAGTTCCCCGAAACTCTTTAGTATCAACGTTTTGCATGGCCAGAATAAAAGAAAGAATGGTAGAGGATGGCAGCTGAATAATGTAGTAATCATGGATGATTTGATAACTTTATTAGTCTCATGAACAATCAAAAAATGATATGAATAAACACCATGATGCTCATGGGCCAGCCAAGTCTCACTGTAAGTCCGTGTGTGAATTATGCCTAAAATGAGCCCCCGTGTGCGAGCGCTCAGCTACTCCTGTGGCCGTAGCTTTGAACTCTGATATGCTCAGGATCTCTAAACGTGTATAAGCCATCCAGAACTTTACTAAACACTAACCCTAAACTCTGGACCTGCCTACTGGGCATTTCACTCTGTTGGTTGTGTCCTGGATATGTCCATATCAAATTAAGATATCAATGTCGAACTCATTTACCAACTGCCAAAAACTATTTTCTCATTCCATGTTCTCTATTTCAAATAATTGCAGTGCTGCTCAACCAGATCACCAAGGCTTGAAACTTGCAAGTTTTTAAATGATTTCACCCTGTCAACTCTTCATCAGGCTGTGTAGTTTCTAAGTCTTCTTATAGCTTGTCACTTCTTTGAATTTCTATTGTAATTGCCTTTGTTGACACCTTCATAAACCTCATCAGAAGAAAGATCTAGTTAAAATGCCAGTCCTGCGCCTTTCTCACGTTGAGTGAGACATTTAGATTATTTTTCTTATCCTAAAAAATGCGGATCTCTCAAGAGTGGTTTTGAGGATTACATGAGATAATCTTGGTAAAATGCCACACGGTACATGGCTCATAGTAGTCATGCAATAAAGGTTAAACTCATGTCCATGATCGTACCTCACTCAGTTTGACCAATGTCTGGCACATAGTAAGCACTCAATATATGTTTATTATAAATATTAATGTTATCATCATCATCATCATCATCATCATCATCATAGTCTCCCTGCCTCCAAACATGTACCCTAATATTCCATTCTCTGTTCCACCATCAGAATCTACGTAACATGCAAATATCATCTCTTTTTGTCTCCTAATCGTTGAGTGGTGCCTGACCCATAGGAGGTGCTTTTCTGAATCAACATAACTGCCCTGGATCTGACCTAGGCTTCATTTCCACTCTTATTTCTGCTGTTCAACACAAGCTCCTCACTCTGAGGCCAAGAGGAAGTATGTATTTCCCCCACCCACCAACAAATAAAAGGCTATTTTTTCTTTCATATCTCTATTAATTACTTTTATATCAATCAGGAAAATTCTAACATATCATTTTAAATTCACCGTAGTAATCTACTACTTTATGTAACGTTCCATGCCTCCCCAAGCAGAATTATGTGCTTCCAACTTAACTATTATGATCTTGTCTTTGTCCTTCTTAAGTAGAAATAATGGTTCGGGGTATTGAAAAATTACAGGAGAGACAAACTATAGATAGGTAGATGTCACATAATATTTAAAAAGTACATAATCATATCACTTAATACTATCCTCATGTTTATGCTACTGATTTCTCATATGTAGGACCTGTATTGAAAATTGTTAACATTTATCAGGAAAATGTCTTTGTTTTGGGTGTTCCCTAGTTACTAAGTCTTGCTTAGGACAAGCAGCACTTTTGCAAAGGATGGTACAAATCCTGGCCTATAAAATAGTGATACTAGTTGATTAACACAATGTGCCAATAACTTTGGCCTCACCCTCAGCTAAAGCAAACTGAGATTTACAATCATTTTAAACTGAGAAGAAGCAGGACAGACTGGTTAAGAAAATGGGCTCTGATTTTAGAAAATCCAAGAGCTACTTACTAGCTTTTTGATCTTGAACACATTCCCTTTCAGAGACCCCTTCCCTACAAAATGGAAATTATAGTAGTACCTACGTAAAAGGATTATTGTGAGTATCAAATGAGGTGATATGAGTTTAGTTTTAAATGTAAGCTGTAAAAACTTTCAGATACACAAGACTCACAAAACTACCATAGGCCAACCACATTTAGCATCAGTCTGCTTAGAACAGTATAGAATAAGAATCAGAACTTGTCATCATGGCAGCATCAGACATTCCTCATCTAGTTGAAATTCTCACAGGTACTGATATCTCTTGAAATAATGGTAGCATAGCCTGCAAATCTCCCAAAAAACAAGCCCTGTTCTAAGAGTTCTAAGAGTTGCCCTCTTCAGGGAAGCCTACCAGGTATTTATAGTTTCCATAGTGCAGATGGAATTTATCCAAAGGGGTCGTTTTATCATAAATAATATGATCTACTAACATAGCTGACATTTCAACTTTCATCTGGTTACCAGGGTAACTGTACCTGGAGGCAGTTAACTGATGTTAACACTCTTTATAGAAGGTTAAAAGGGATTGCTAATCCTCTGCTGTGCATACAATATGAACTTAATAAGCATTACATAAAGGATAATGTATGCATATGTATATGAAAACAGTCCATGAGGGATGGGAAATGTACCCAAGAGGAAATTAAATAGGGAGACTTTTGTAAGAGAAGAGTTTTGGAGGTCAGCATTTGGACATGATTTGCCTGATTTTCATGGATAAACTCCTAAGTATAACAGTGAAAACTTGCTTATCACAAAGAAAATTTTGCTTTATGGTTCATGCTATACCTAATACACCATTACTGCTCATTACCACTTTTTTGAATAAAAGTGGGATTTCAGTCCCCTCTGTTGTTATAAGAAAAACAGAGCTGACTCCCAAGGCCCTTTGACCATCACTCTCCTTCCTCCCAGACCTCTCAACTCAGACAAATGGACTTTGATGCTTTGAGCCCAGTCTCCTAAGAGTGCAATTTTCATACACATGCCAGTATAATTAAGAAGATGGGATGTGAGTTGTTACATTAACATGGACCTGCCTCTCTGTATGGTTGATTGCCGTAGTTAAATATAGCACCTGAATGACAAGGCAGAATTATTAGTGTGTCCTCCCATTGGAACAGACAGCTCTATGCTGGCAATGGGCTGCCTGTATCTTGTAAACGTGTACTATTGGTTATTAAGAATGGGCAAAAGTTCAACTAAGACTCAACACAAGGCCATTCAATTCCAGGAAAACCCCCCAGAATGCATATGTGCTTAGTCATTGATGTCCATGACATCATCTTTATCTTCATATGTAGACATTTCAGTTTAGAATCCAACATCCCTGCAATTGAAGGAGTAGAGAGAGTTTGAACATGAGTACTTTACTGATAAAAATATATGAGAGATCTGTTTAGACTATATCTCCGCAGTAATATAGATATAAATAGATTTCTGTTTCTATAGCTTATGACATATTTAAGATACCCATATGTATTTAGAGACCTGGAAAAGTTGATGTATTTGCATAAGTGTACATTATGATTGTAAGTGACAATTAAAGTTTCAAATAGTAAAGATAATGGTAAGCATATATTAAATTACTTTTCTGGACAAAACTATATTGCATTAAGTTAGCCAAGGATGTTCATTTAAACCACAAAACAGAATGGAAATTATCATTTGTTAACAGTTCTAGGTTTCTCATTTTCTAAATTAAAACAAATCTGGAATGGGCGAAATGAAAAATACAGTAAACTTAGTTTCAGTTAATTTTGCTTAGTCCCTTTATTTTCAATGTCTTATGAATGATTTAACAACTCTTGTAAAATAGGAGGAAATGGAAATGTTAGCTGTGAATCTAGCTGCTTTTACACATCATAAAAGTTGATATATTTACAATGAAATTAGAATTGCACCTCCAAGTAGAAGTAAAAGCGTCCAAGCTGATTTCACTCTGCAGGGCAGAAGACAAAGTTGATGACTGCCTATGAGTCTGTGGTGAGACTATCGGTGCTCTTTTGCAGCTTTTGCCAACAAGAGAAGCTGCCCATGACCTTCCAGTCCTGTGTGATCACCAAAGAGTGCCAGGTGTCGGAGTGGTCAGAATGGGGCCCCTGCTCAAAAACGTGCCTCGATAAGGCATCTCCTAAAGGCACTCGTGTGAGGACACGGATCATCAGAAAGTTTCCTATTGGCAGTGAGAAGGAGTGTCCGGAACTTGAGGAAAAAGAACCCTGTGTGTCTCAAGGAGATGCAGCTACGCCCTGTGCCACGTGAGTAAATAGAGGATTGTAGCCTCTGCTGCCTTCGCTACCCAAATTGCATGTTTGTTCAGCTGTTTAATTTCAACTGAATACTATGTTGGGAAATAGTGATTTTTTTACAAATTCTAATTAGAAATATAAAATATCTCTTTACAAACACTAGCCTAAAAAAAAAAAAAAAGTTTTACAAAATGAAAGTTTTTAACAAGCTGAATTTCCAAATGTCCATGAAAGCTAGATTTTAGCAGCAGTTCTCTGTTTATATATTTTATGTAATAGGTGTTAGCAAACTCTTTCTGTAGAGGGGAAGATAGTAAATATAATTGGCCTTATGGGTCACATATGTCTCTGGCACATTGACTCAACTCTGCCATTGAAGCTTTAGACAACATGTAAACAAATGAGTGTGGATGTGTTCCAATAAAACTTTATTTACAAAAACAAGGGGCAGGTTGGATTTAGTCATTGGGCCATACTTTGTCTACCCTATTCTGTAAGATAAACTTCCAAAATATAGGTTTCTGCTGCTTATTGAGCAAATCCTATTAACATACAGTAAAAATCCTATTGAATAGAATAAAATATTACATCAAAATTATGAGACTCTAAGCTTCTTGAAGACAAGGACTGTGTTTATTCAACTGTTGTTTTTTTAAATCTGAAGCCTATATCACAGGGCCTGACATACAGCAGTTGCCCAATAAATGTTTGTTGAATTCAGATAAATAAGACTAATTCTGAAATATTTGTCAGTATAACCATATTCTTTTTGTCCTTAAAAAAAACAAAACAAAACAACAACAAAAAAAAAACCATCATTTCCAAGACATTACTGTGAATTATCTTGGCAACAAATACATTTCAGCTTAGTCTGAATATGGAATATTTATAAAAATAACTTAGAGAATCTTAGTTTCTCAACAGATGTAAACAAGCTTCATTGAGAGCTTATCTGGAATATTCTAAACATTTAAAGAACATGTAGACAGCTCAAACTTCATGACCCAGTGAGGAGGTAAATTACAGCTACTCCTCCTACTGCTCCTTCTAACAATAATAATGGAGATAATGGTGATTCATGAGATCTTCAGTTCTGCAGCACTCTGGAATAGTCCATTCTCTCCTGAGGTAACAAGTGACTGAAAACGCCAACGAGTTTCTGTCCTAACTCCTCTGCCAGTCCCACTGACTGTGTGTTCCTCTCCACATACTAGGCTCGAGGAAGTCGCCAGGGTCTCCAATCAGAGTGTTTGGTCTCCTAGGAGTTTTTTTTTTTTTATCCTAATTTTGTCTCAAGCTAGGTGTTTTATTCTTTATCCTCTCAGATAGTCAAACAACAGTAACACAATAAAGATATATTCTGAGTTTTTCTTCTCCCCCTTTTAGGAGGGTAGCGTTTTTAGAATGTGTAACCCAATTTACATTATTGAAAGCCTATTCCTTTCACAGGACTCCTTAGGGTGACCTAAATTGGGACTCCAGTCAATAAAAATAAAATAACATTTTCATTTTAACTCCCCTAATGAACAACTTGTAAGGTTTTACTTTCCTTAAAATTCCAGCCTCCGCCCAACGTATCAAATATCCATGTGCTTAGACTTGACCTGAATGCTGTACTTCCTCTATAAACATATGTCAGGAGTGTTATTCCTTGATACCCCCATCTTGCACCTCTGCTAAGCCACGAATCCCCACTTAAAAATGAAAAATGGGCATGAAAATCAGCTTCACTGTCACAAAACTTTACCATTGACAAAGCAAAGCACTAGATGAGACATCTGAGGCCCCATTTAATCTTTCTGTTTAATTGAGATGAACATTAGCATGTCCATTTCTACCTATGTGGGCTATTCATCAGATTAGTAACGAAGTGTCTTGGTTAAAGTGACACAAAGTGCTTCATGAGCCATTTTTTCCTTGTGCTTTTAGAATATCCACTTTCCTTGAGGTGGAGGTATGCCATTACTTTCTGTCTTCAGTGGCATTGGGAAATGGTTTTTCCTGGCCATCTCCTTAGTGCACGTGTTGGGTTGACGAGCTGCTAACATTTCTTCCCCATCCTAATCTTGATTGGAGCTTTAATTTAGAATCACAGATCATCTTTCCTGTGTTCCGCTGATGAGAAATGTCAGCTCTTTTCATCATTTATCAGCACTCATCAGGGATGCTCAGTGCTACAGGAAAACATTCAAGATTCTTGACAATAAAGAGAAAACTCTGAATTGCTATGTTATATATTTTAATCCTCACACACAACTATAATTTTGATCCAGTGTGAAGAAGCAATTTTCATGTGTTTTATTAAAGGCAAAACAAATGTTTGGGTTGATCGTCATTTAAAATGTTTTCTATTCTCAAATTCAACCCTCCTTTGTTTATAAGCATCCAGAAAAGGGCAAGCCTGAGTGCAGTTTAACTGAACATAAAATTTCATGTTTTCAGCATTATGCTCTCCTTTCATAAAATATGTATAAACAACTTCCAGTAATTGCAGTTAAAACAGGATCGTCCTAAATTTAACCCCTCTTTAAATGGAGCACTGTTGAAGATAAAGGAGAAGAGATTGAAACGGAATCTGCACCACACGTGCAGTTAGTAGTCTAGGACTGATTCAAGAGGAAAGTGATTTTTAGATTAATTTTCTTTGGAAAAAATATGACAAGAGCAGAGAAAAGTTTTACTGAATAAACATGGTTGCCACAGCTGGTGTGTTCTTTACTTAGGTACGGCTGGAGAACCACGGAGTGGACCGAGTGCCGCGTGGACCCTTTGCTCAGTCAGCAGGACAAAAGGCGAGGCAACCAGACGGCCCTCTGTGGGGGAGGGGTCCAGACACGAGAGGTGTACTGCGTTCAGATCAATGAAAACCTCCTCTCACACTTAAATACCCACAAGGACAAAGAAGGTAAACATGGTTTTCTTCTCAGGGATCTCACATGGGATGACCCTGGAGGGTTATATATTCAACCCTCTGGGGCACGAATATCCATATTTCTATTCACATCGTGGCTGATATCCACTGTGGTGAATAGGAATCTAAATTTTAGTTGTAAAAATGTAAGCCATTCACTCTTTGGTTAATTCTGATTTATTGACAAGTCTCTCATTAAATTTTTTGACTTTAGGCTCTGAGTCTAAATTTAGTAGGAGTAATTAATTATAAAAAATAGAATAAACACTCATTTTTGTAAGTATATGCAAAGAATGCAAGTATATTTTCTAAAGCCCAAGTTTTCTTTTTTTTTTTTTTGTATAAGAAATAACACCTGCTTATAAAAAAACACCTCCTTTTGCTGTTTATAATGTGGTTGAGAAGTACGTTATAGTATTGAGTGAAAATTTCTATCTGAATTTAAATGAACTAATTACAGAATAAAACTACAGTAAAAAAAAAAAATCACATCTTAGAATTTTTTTTGCTTAATTTTGTTTTATACCAGGTGTGATAAATGTGCAATAGGATAAGTGAATGCAAAAAAAAAAAAAAAAAAACAGATTGCCAGGGCTAAATGTATATTATGAATTAATATTACTCTAGTCATTATTGGATCAAGTTTATATTCATTTAGTAGCTTTAAGTCCACAGAAATATGAATATTTTTAAGCCATGTTGTAAACAGACCCTGTTACGTTTCTCTCTACCTGAGGGATAACAGGACTTCTATCTCAAATCTATTCAGCATATATTTTTTAGTTGCCAACAGAGTTCCAACACTTGTGTAAGGTTGTGAGGATAGAAATGCCAGTCCAAATTTTGTGTCAGGAAGGTGCTCATGGTCAGCATGAGGGCACACAAACAAACCAATAATTATCATACAATATTATATGCATTGTAAATGAGTATCAGAGTAACTAACTGTAGGGGGAATCACAAAAACAGAAACCTTCACAGAGGAAGGAAGTGGCACTTGAGCTGAGTGATGACACACGTTTCCTACAGTTAAATGGGCCAAGAATTCAAGAGGGAGTCTACTCCAGACAGAGGGAACAGCATGTGTGAAAGTACACCATTAAAGAAAAGCAAAAACAAAAGACAAATCTTGCCAGAAAAGATGAGTATGTTATATTTAGCAAGTTGTGGGTATGATAGGATAGTATTTCCCAGCAAATATTTTGTTTGGAAAGGGTAAAGAATAAGGATAAAGGTGATACCAGCAAACAAAAGACCCTCTCCCCCCACACACACACAAAAACGGGAATATTTAGAGAAGGAATCTGATCAAGAATGACCAGAAAAGAAGGGAAACAACCAAGAGAAATGGATATTTCAAAAAACAAAAGGAGAGATGTGTCCTTTGCCTCCACAAAAAGTCGTGGCACAAGTGACCAGCTATTCATGGAAAATAGGGCTGCCGTTTTGCATTTTCAACTTGCAAAATTTAATTGTTTTGTATCCACTAACTTTACATAGCATGTCAACTCATTTAGGAATCTAGCCTAGGGTTGTATTTTACTACTAATGTATCTTGAAATTGTAAGGAAGCAGCATAAAACATGTAATGTTAGTACATTCATATTTTCTTGGCCACATTAATGGTTACGTTTTTAACACTCTTAAGTGGATTTATTATAGCAGTCCTTTCAGAGTAGTATAATTTCATTGCTAGAGGTAGATCAGATTTTAGTTTCTGAATGTCAATTATGTCCTGTAGGTTATTACTTTCAAAAGAGCCTCCAGAATTCTGAATTGCAACTCCATATTTTTAAAACTCATTTTGTCATGGGGTCTCCCTACTGCTGTCAAAGCACTGCAGTGCACCAAAAATAGTCACACAAAAAAAGGAAACAAAAAAGAATAGCATAGTTAAGATGTATGTGTTGGACTAAGTAAATGCCAAATCAAAAATCAATAGATACAGGAATAATCAGTTCTCCTAAAATTAATATTTATCATGTAATTATACAACATGAATAACTTAGGAATCTGTGTCTTTCGTGTCAAATATGAAGAATACTAATAAGCCTCTTCTACACTTTGCAAAAACTCTTTTAGTTGATTCTCCCTAAAAGTTGTAGCTCTTTTTTCTCACAACTTAGGTAGTGTGAGTTTCTCCCCAGAGCATTTAACATTTCCCAGTATGAAACTTATTCAATACACCAGCTTCCCAAGGATGACATGTAAAGACTATAAAAATGGAGAACAATACTACTGTGCGTTGTATAGATTGTTCGTAGTCTGTCTTCTTTCAATAAATGTGAAAGAATAAAAACTTACTTTATAAAGAGAAGGAAACCTCTCAGAATAACTCCCTCAATCACTTCTAATAATAAGGTACTTATCTCAAGAAATCCTAGCTCTGTCCATGAACATCTTACTTGAAGAGCAATTCACGTTATACTTCATTTAAAGAAAAAAAGTCTGTACTGTTGTTTTTGCAGATTCATACTACCGTGTTTCCCCAATAATAAGACCTAGCCAGACAATCAGCTCTAATGTGTATTTTGGAGCAAAAATTAATACAAGACCTGGTGTTGTTATGTTATGTTATGCTATGTTATGTTATGTTGTTATGTTATATTATATAAGACCTGGTCTTATAGTGAAATAAGACCGGGTCTATATTAATTTTTGCTCCAAAAGACGCATTATAGCTGATTGTTCAGCTAGGTCTTATTTTCGGGGAAACACAGTATGTGTCCTATGAAAGTTGTTTTCATCTGTATTCAAGCTATTAGAAATGCCTTACTCAAAATAAAATACGCTAACTCAAAAATAAAATTTCTTGATACAAAAATATTGAAAACAAGTGATATGAAATTCACATAAACTCCCTTTATTATCTTGGCATATCATATTAATGAACACCTTACCACAAGGACAAGGCATTATTTATTGACATAGTCACTGCTGTTAACTGACTCACACCACACTAGGCTATAAAAATTTTCCTCCTTGCAGGTAACGTATTTAATTTCCAGAAAATTGAAATACGTATGTGTTATTAAAGTACAGAGTATATAATGTATGATAATCACAACTTGGGATCACATCTGTGCCAATTGAATTGTCTCATCAGAATGTTTGTTAAGTTGATGATAGCGTCTATAGGCAACAGGAAAAATATATCTACTTGATATTGGAGAGTATCTACATTTTATTCATGTGTTGCTGCGGGCCATAGGTAACCCTCTCAATCCTGACAACTGAGAGGAGTTAGTAGTACAACCCTTGACAATTTGTGTTCCGCCGGCTGATCCGAATTCCAGTTGGCTGTGAAAAATGTCCAGTTTATGCTGGCAGGAAACCTTCCCTTATCAGAAACTGACAGTAAGAAGCCTAGCCCGTGGGGAGGTTATCAGTGTAAATCCTAGAAAGCTGATGCAAATGCTGCATGCATGAACATGCACTGATTTTTCCTTTTTCCCAAAGTGAAGTAAAGATAGATTTTCCATATAGCAACTCAAGAAATTCTGCCATTTGATACAGATTGAACATGTTTTTAAATAAGGGAAACCAAAAATACTGGTTATAAAGCACCATGACGCTTACCATGATTTATATTATAGGAAACTTAAGAACATGCTTTTGTAGAAAACATACCAAATAATCCAGAGTGGAATCTGGATGATGTCTGTGGGATTTGAGGTTATTAAGGAAGACAGCCAGTATAATGTGCTTGTATGACGAGCTAGAATGAGATAAACCGGCAGAAAGATTTGGAGGATCAGTAGAAAGAAGGATGGAGGGAAGGATGATTGAACTGTGAATGGGCAGACAGAAGGATGAATAAAGAGCTCGTATTTTCCCACATCCTGCAAAGAAGTAAGGAGAATAAAACAGTCACTGTCCCTAAATGGAATGCAAACTCTTTACAATTGTAGTATTTTATCTACAGTTTCCACAAACTAGCCCACTTTAGTCAAAGCTATTTAAAAATAAAAAGCTACACTTATGGTGCTATTTCCCTGTTATTTCAGAAAGTAAGTATCAGAATTCGTTGAAGGTTAGTGCTACACCTTTCCTATCCACCACTTTTGAAATAACAAGTAGGTGAGCATATTTTACATAACATCTCAATCAGAAATGCGTATCAGAGATTTTTTACAGTCCTTAAATTCTCTAGGAAATATAGTGGTTTTCTTTCACTTTCTATTATGCTAGAAATATATCAAAGCTGTCCCATGAAATAGAAATGCTTTCATGTTTCTTGACTTTTCTATAACATCATTATATAGATGTAAATTATAGAAAAAAACAACTTTTTTTAAATTTACTTACATAAAAATGGCACAAGGATCCCTAAAAATATGAACAGATATATAAAGTTTGGTTATGAACACTTTTGTTGGGATAGATTAATGAAGGTAAGAACACTTTTCATAGTTTATCATATTTCTAAGCACATCATGTTGTGCTCTACTCTTCTTAATGTAGTAAATAAAAAAGGTACCAAATCACACAATGGCTACATTTTGGAAACAAAGCCTACACTGATGCAGGGAGAAATAAAAAGCACTGTAATGTAATTATAGAATAATTAAAATATAGGAAATCCCTGAAGGAATCAGATCCTCCTAGGAAATCAGTTCTCTGGATATTTTGTGGGAGAGAAGAGCTATCACCCTATGAAATTTCTATGTGATAAGTAGATTACAAAATAGAAAGTGAGATGCCAAGAGGTTTCAGCCACTGGGATGGAAGGTAATAAAAATTTCCATGCTGGGAATTAGATTAAGGAGGTCAGTGGTCTACCCCAGAGGTAACTTAGAATTTTTAGTAGAGGAAGAGCTTGCTAACAAGATGTTGGGAAGTAGTCCACCAAAACGCAATCAAAGAAAAATATAAGGCAGCTCGGAAGTCATGTAAACATGAAAACAGTATGCTTATAGTACCTTTGGCTCAGCCAATATTTAATAAACAATTGTTTTTTATATGTTTATCATTTGTAACAACAGTACAGTTTTCTTTCCAGTTGTCTGCAAATTAGCTCTTGAGCATGTCAAAAACACTTTAAAAAACATTATTTCAACAAGGGTTTATATTCACACACATCCTTAAATAACTATTCATACCTCTAACTTTGAATAGAGAAAACATGATCTAATTGTTAGATCAAATGATGAGAGTCAAAATTCATGTACATTTTCAGTTTGGCCACTCATTTAAGAAGGCTTCATTTATATATATTCTTTTTTTTCCTTTTATTTCTCTTTTCTAATTATATAGTTGGCTTAAAAATCTTTTGAATTTTCATCTTAAGGCCACTTTCAGAAGATCCCCACATATAACAGATAATCAGGAAGCCTGATTTTTATTGCTGTTTGTCCTTGTATCCTTATGCACATTGCTTAACTTTATTTGCCTAAAAATACCTATTTAATGACTCTCCCATTCCATTGCCTGCAATATGGCACATTAGAATAACTGAAAATCATCCTTTATAAAACACCTAGACATGGAGACTACAATATCATTTTAAATGCTTTTAAGAGCAGAGCAGATGTCTTGAAACTGAATGATTCCCCAGAACAAACCAGGAAGGTTGAACTAATGTTTTCTGTGGTCATTCTCGGGTAGGGATGGGGCAGGAGGAGGGTTACAAATCACGGGAACATAGCGGGAGTGAAGCCAATAAGGATCATGACACTCAACTTTTACTCAGAAAAAGTGAGTACAAGCAGAAATATTGCATTACTTCATTAACCTCAAAGGGTTATAGCATCAAGGAGTAAGCAGAAATTCAATTTACCTATAGAGGGAGATCACCAGCAGGTCAGCCTCCGCCTCAGGTCAAACCTGTTCTAAGAATTCTAACTATGGTCCAGTACTCACAAGTTTAAGTTTCAATTTTATGGTACTTCCATGATTCCAAAGACCACTGAGAAATTAGTATAAGTCATGGTGTCTAACCAATGGTACCATTGGGGTGCCTGACATAATTAAAAACAAAAATTTTGAAGAGAAGAATCCTTTAACCTAAGTCACAGTATTTCACCAGATAAAGTACACCATTTATAATTACAAACTACATGAAGAAAAATAATCCATTTTGAACAGGATTTTAAGTGTCCAACAGTGTAAGATTAGACTCAAGATTGGGAATATAAGAAATATCAGATAGAGACCATAAAATACATATGCTAAAACTTATTAAAGATGAAAGGAAAAATTCAAAACATTAAATATAATAAGTCATAATGAAAAAGAACTGATAAAAAAAGAAATAGAAGTTCTAGAACTAAAAAAATACTTTTACTGGAAATAAACAAATACAGTAAATAGGTAGATTAGACAGATGGAGATTACACAGTTATTAGGAAACTGAAGACAAATGTTAGGAAATTAATTATTCAAATTGCCATACTGAAAAAAGAAGTTGAAAATGAAAGCAAAGATAATAGTCATGCAGAATTAAATAAGAAGGTTCAAAATGAGAGAATCAAGGTAAAAGGAGAGAATTTTCTAGAACCAATCAAAGCCAAGAATACAGAATCAAGAAAAACAATTTCTAAGCAGGATAATAATATATGCACATTTAGGTACAAAGTACTGAGATTTCAGCTCATAAACTACAAAGACATTAAAAGGAATACAGAGAAGGAAAAAATTAACTATAAAAGAATTAACAACAGTGAAATTCTCAACAGCTACAGAAAAGCAAAATAACAAAAATTCTGTATTAAAAGTACTGAAAAGAAAATAACTGTTAAGTTAGAATTATTTATCCAGCTACCTATCATTATGGACTATTGGCAAAATTAAGACAAAAATGGAAGGGTTTACCTCTAATAAACCCTCACTGAAAGAACTTCTAAATGGTAATGTTTAGGAAGAAGGAAATTGAGCCAAGAAGGAGAAGAATTCAAGATGTACAAAGAGTTGTTAAATATCTGTGTAATCTATATAACTATAGATATGTATAAACTAATAACTTACTAATAACTTTCATGGCTAAAACACTGTACAGTTGGTCAACGAACAACATTAATATATGAGGGGAGGAAAGACAAGCAATATATTATTTGGAAAAGGATAGAGATACTGAGCACCCTTATATATTATGAAATCATGTTGTTAAAATTTAAGGATAATTATTAAATTAGTAATTATTAATATTTACTTGTGTAATAATATGAGATAAAAATCAGTTATTAATAATTAAATTACATATACTTTCCAGTCCAGCAGAGGAAATAAAAGGACTAAATAAAATTCAATCAATTCAATAAGAGGTACTGAATAAGAGGAAAAAAAATCATCTTTTTCACAGAGATAATCTAATACCAAATAAGAAGATTAAAAATCTAGAAATATGACTTTTAAATGTCAGAGTCAAAGGTTAATACAGAAAATCATTTTATTTTAATTATTACAGCATCTATGAGACCAGCCAGCTGTATTATAAGTGTTTACAGTGAGTGATCAAAGATTATGGATTACTCAGTCTCAACATTTACCACTTCCAGCAAATACATAAACACATTAACATACCACACACTGTATTTCCCAGGCAATAATGTCGCCTTTATATACAAAGTACTGGGGAAGATTTTATTTTCTCAAAGAAATAACATGAAATTGACTTACGTTATATATGTGTACAATGTCAAAACTATTCCAAATATTGAATGTTTGTATCATTTAAATGGCATTTGATAGAAAATTTTCTTGGATTATCAAAAATGCCCAGAATTTTCTTCAGTAGTTTTGGAATCAAGAATAATCTCCACAAATATAACACTCAATAAAAATTATGTTGCCAAATTGATATTTTTCCATAAAACATGAAGTGACTGCAAACTTTTAAAATTGAAGAAGAGAAACATCTGAAATTCATGAGTGTTTCATACATATCTTCCTTTCTGTCATTCTAGATTTTCTCACTTTGCTAACAGGAAACATCAATGACACTGGCACTATTATGTAACCAAAGGTAATAACAAAGGAATTATTACCTATGGAAGATAATAAAATTCATTATGCATGTTGGTATCTTAGACAAAGTCACACCCCATGTGCTGATAAAATATGTGAATGATATTAAGCTAATAAGGATAAAACATATTGGATAATATTATGACACAAAAAGATATTAATAGGCTAAAAACAATGGAATTTCTCCAACAGTGTGTGAAGCCTAAGGAAATACAAATACCTACACGTAATTCCCAAATGCCCACTGTGAAAGAAAAGAATATAATAATGATGAGAATGATATGATGATAGTGACAATATCGATTGCATTTATTAAGGCACTATGTTAATTATTTGGTTGCTGTGAAGATTAAAAGATTAAGGTGGGGGACAAACAGTTGGAATCAGTGACTTAATGTACAACTCATTCCGTGTCTGTTTTTCCAAGTGTTACTCCAAGTGTTACCAAACATTAATCACAATCTGACTGATGAAGTGCTACAGATTTAGATATCTCACTTGTTATCCCTTCATTAACTCAGTAAATGCTTATTGAACAATGATTATGTTGCATCACTGGTTTAGATGTTGAAGAATGTTTTAAAAAGCAGAGGTGATCCCTGTCTTTAGGGAGCTTATGGCCTAATCGTAACCTTGTATTTAGAGCTTTATTTACTGGGGGTTCAGAACTGACCCTTCCCAAGATTGACATGGAATAATGTTTGCAGACATGCCAGGGCGGGGCTCTTCAGTTAAGCTCTGAAAGCACACTACAGCCGTGGTCCATCCTTAATAAAGAACCTGTATCCTTATTCATTAGGTGAATTGCTTTTCTGGGAAGTACATCTCCTCAAAATGCAATTTAAGAATCACCTGCATGCTTTAAGAAAATGCAAAAATCCCTGGATGTTATGCATAGATAGTATGATTCTGTAGGTCTGGAAAGGGTGTATATTTTACAAGCACCATCGTGATGATAATCAGGAATCGATTTTACCAAAAAGCTCATAATAGTCCCCTTAAAAGGTTCTTTCCAATGCTTTGGGAGAGACTGGGGTAGGGGCAGGGAAGTCCAGGTTTTCTGAGCCCCAAAGCTTATGCAATTTAGGGAACCCTCATTATTAAAAATAAAAATAAAATAAAAATAAGAATTGTAGTACAAAGTCACTAAAATCTCTGCCAGGGTTTCAGAAGGGGCATGTGTATGTGAAGGGCCCTGACACATAAGCTTCCCGGGCTCCTCAATAAATGTATCCCAAATACTAACATAGATTTTTGGCCTCTATTAGAGACAAAAAGAATCACGCCTTTAAAACGAGAAACAAACACAGACATTCATGTCATATAAAGCCTTGTTTCCCACAGTTCTGGAGGTAAGATTAGGGAGAAAACCGTAACTGAGAAAACTCACTGTATGGCTTCAGATGTGAACAGAACTTTCAGTTCTACTATAGGTCTTATTTGTACTCCCTGAGCCCTGCTTTTAGGTCTCTGAGCTGCAGATCTTTAGAAAGCCCCTGTACCTTACCTTGCTAATATTTAAGTTAGGAAATGGGAGAGGAAAAACACCTAGTACTCGCAGATACTGTTTCATCTTATACCTGTAACCCAAGATGGAAAGAAGACAAAGATGTTAGTTAAAGGGCCTTCCATTAATGAAAGAAAGATGGTGGATAAAATGTCACAAAAGCTGACACTATCAAGTCGCCGTAGTGTGTGTGCTTTTTGTAACCCTTAAGCACTGATTTCATCAAGTCCGTTGTGGATGAATGATAGCACCAGAAGGAATTTTGAAACGAGCACTCAGGGATGTGCACTGGTGAATGAATAGCATTTTTTCAGAGGCACAGCCCTGCTATCTAAAAATGTAAAAGAAATGGTTTGTGGCTGCCTATTCCCTGCCTTGCTGATGATTGCTCAATAGGGAGCAGCTACTCTCACCAGTGTTAACAGAGGAGTGCAAACTACATTGTGGAGCTCATTAATATTTATTCCTTCTAAAAGCAATGGGCAATAAAAAGGGAAATAAACCAGGGAGAATAGCAATGGAAAAAGGAAGCCATGACAACAGATTCATCTCGGAAAGGTCTCACCATTTATTGTGCACAAAAATACATTTGAAATACAAGGATCTATATTATTAGTCTGGAATCCGCTAAAAATGCCTGTTATTGGGTGAACGAGTATATAGGGGGGAAAATTGAATATCGAACACAATTGAATAATGCAAAATAGCCATCCATATTCTTGTAATTATATGATGCCCCTCTTTACAATTTCACATTTTCAATATTCAACAAATCTACACAGCACCAGAGTCTCTGCTGTATCTGTGCATAGACAAGAACTTTCTCTAAGCCTAGGATCCCCTATCTGTTGCAACAGAGACCAGTGACATTTCTGTTCCTGTTCTCTTGGTGCTCCTCTATTTTCTGCTTTGAAATGCTTCAAAGGTCATCCCAACTATCCAAATAGTTCCTCCTATTTCAAATAATCCTTTTCACACTATAAAAACTCACTAATCTTTCTTCATCGAAACTCTATAATCTTTTCATACTGTATTGCCCAATTTACCATTTGATTACATGTACTTCTATTCTTTTACAATTGCCTCATGAATATTCGTGCCAACTTTCCATGATTTTAAGCTTCTGAAGAGGGAATGGCCTTATTTTCCCTCCTGAACTTTAGCATTATCCATCATTCTTTCCATAGGACTGAGTACGTTTGTTAATTGTGTCATTTAGAAATATCTTTAAGAAAGACAGAGAAAGCCCTTCAGACAAAGGACATTGACTTTCTTCAATCTCATTTATAGTATTTCATTTCAGATTCATCTATATGCCTCACTAACTTCATTCTTTTCCTTCTTTGCATTCCTTTCCTCTGCAAAGGCTTAATGAGATAACATATGTAAAACATCCCAGCATAAGGCCTTGCACTTATTATATGCCAAATGAATAGTAATTGCTTTTGTGTATGTTTCCTTTTTCGTTAAATTGATAAAAAGGGAGGATTTTTTTTTTTTTTAAGTAGTAGGTTCACTCAAAACTTTTTTGCGTGTAAGCAAGACATAAGTGTATACTGGCCTTGCTAGTTCAGAACCATAACAGTGGATGTTTAATTCATGGAGTCTCTCTTTACAATATATTCCAAAATCCTGCCTCTTTACTTTCATTATATATGAAATTGCTGCTTTCTTGGAAAAAGTAGACTTTCTTTGTATCATTTCAGAGTAAAAAGAACTAGAACTAAGTTTACTTCCATAGTTATTGGAGACAGACAATTATAGCTTCCCTTACTTTGTGCCACTGAATCCTTGAGAAGTTTAAGTAGCACTCCGGTGCTTAAGTATTCCAAAAGAAATGCTTGCAATAGACCTAGGATTCTTTGCTCTGAAAAGGACACTTTCACCATTGTTCAACATGAGAATTCCACACTGGTTCATCTGCCTGTTACATTACATGGGATTCCTGGATATCTACAAACCACACCGGTTAGGCAGCATTCTGCCCTGGAGACCTTCACTCTCTGTGTCAAAATAATATTAATGAATCAATGCAGAAAAAAAATATTGTTTTACAGGTTCTCAGCTAGGTCTGTTTAGAAAGCTATGAATCAATTAAGTTCCTCCTCCATTAGGAATTTCCAGAAGTACTTTAAAAATAAAACCATGATGTTTTTCACTAAGAAAGCTGTTGATCCATTTCTCACTGTCTTAAAAATCCATAGCAAGGGAAGAAGCAAAGAAACGAATGTATTATGATAGTCTTTTCCCATTGCATGACTAAATGGATAATTAGAGAATAATTTTCCCAGATCTACTGAGATAATACGTGACAAAGGACAGCCTTAAAGCCAGTTTTTATTTTTACTCTAAAGTCTAAACTCTATCAGTCATAGTCTCCTGCCTTATGAATTTATTTCTGAGTAAATAACTGAGTACAGCAACTGTCCACAGCTTTATTAAAATCATTAGAAGTAAGCGCATTATGTCAAATTATCTGATAATCTCTGTTGCAAAAATAAATAAAAATGTCATAGAGATCTGCCTCTTATAACAGAAAATTGAAGGAAACTAGGCATAATTTAAGCCCTTTTTAGAATTCAACTAAGTTCATTCTCTGAGATGGCTCTTAAGGTCAAAGCAGAGTCTTCTCTATGGTTATGTGAACCAGTATTATGTTGAATCATATGAAATTGCTGTTTTTGTAGGTCAAGAGCTGTTGATTAGTGGCAATTTCATATGGTTCAACTGAATAGGAACCATCACTGTAGGGTATCAAGTTGCCCATGTGAACTACTCTCCTTGGCCTTCTCACCATCAGAATCAAGCCTGCAGCTACTGGCTGTGAATTGTAGTCACTGTTTCCATGCAAACAATATGTATGTATGCTGTATGTGGTGTGCTTCAAAGAGGGTAATGATGGTCTTCTATAAAAATATGTAGATTTCCCCATAGTAGATACTTTTTTATGGGGTGATAACTCATAGTGAGGGATTTAGAATGACTTGAATTCATCAAGCAGCTTTTACTCTATGTGCACTTAGAAAAGAAATCTTCTGCATTCAATGATGTGTTTTTCAATACTTAATCTATGTTCTACTTTGTTTTACGTAAATACTTAGAATAAAAGGGAGTTAATATGATTTTAAGGATTAAATGGAAAAGGAATAGGGGGCAAAGAAAAATGCTCTTAGGAAGAGAACATGAAACTACTAATGAATATAGGAAAGATAATATACAAAATAGGTGCCATAAGATTCTGTGACTTTCTTAATGTAGGACAGAAGTTTTGTCTCTAAGCTTGGCATAGCGAATGCAAAGAGGAACACTACATAATTATGAAACTTGCAGTGTCTGTTAGACAAGAGAAATCAGGTGTAAAAAAGAAGTACAATTTCTGGTTATAGGGTCCCAAAGTAATTCACCACTAGGCCTTCATAAAGACACTAGAACTGTATTGAATTACAATTCCATTAACATCTTTACAATAAACACCGCAATTAATTGTATAAGGAAGCTTTTGCTTTAAACAGTTTTTCTCAATATATGCCACTAGCATAAATATGAAAATATAACTCAGGAAAAGCAAATCAGTGGGGCTGAAGTGATATGGTATAGATTTATAGGTCTCTGCTAAGCAAGATAAGCCAGGAATAGAGTTCGGAATATCTAAATGAATGAGTGTACAGCTATGCCCTCAGGCAATGCTCCTCAGAGCTTTGATAGATATTGAAAGGCAGAGAGTTCCCTTATATCCCCTGACACAGGAATCTGGAGTACTGCTATTTTGCTCTCGATTTAGATACAGTTAAATGCAGAGACACATTTTCCAGCTATCATCTAGATGAGGATAGGATTAGCATCCTTAGAAGAAAATTGGAAGACTTGACAAAGACATAAACTTGAATAAAATAGTATTCCACTTCAAACAGGGAGATGAGTTCAGGCTTAACTAGATGCAGAACAAAGAAAAAGTTTAGGCACAAATATAGGAAAAGCAAAGATCCATGTATCTATTCCATAGCTCATAACCCATAGCAAAAAAATCTGAAACAGATGTAAGGGAGACACAGCTTCAACCAAAATGTTGTCGCTTAGAAGACGCAATTTAACTTTCTGATATCTTCTTAAAAATAAAATGAGTTCCAAGTATAAATCTATGGAATTAAATGAGCTAATTTGAAGTAATAATTATAATGATAAGGAGGATTAGGAAGTTTGATAGATACTATATGTGAGACACTGCTGTTTTACTTTTATTTTCTTAGTAGACCCTCACTGCAAACCTATAAAGTAAGTTATATTACTACCGTGTTTCCCCCAAAATTAGACCTAGCTGGACAATCAGCTCGAATGCATCTTTTGGAGTAAAAATTAATGTAAGACCCAGTCTTACTGTACTATAATATAAGACCTGTTTTTTATAATATAATGTAATATAATATAATATAATATAAATAACAATATATAATATAATACAATATAATATAATATAATATAAATAACAATATATAATATAATATAATATATATAACATAACATATATAACATAATATATAATATAATATATATAACATAATATATATAACATAATATATAATATAATATAATAATATAATATAATATAATATAAATCGGATCTCATATTAATATTTGCTCCAAAACACGCATTAGAGTGATTGTCCTACTAGATCTTATTTTCGGGGAAACGGGGAATATGATATTAAGGTTAGAGAAGTTAAATAATGTTACAAAGGCGTATAGCCAATAAATGTCATAACCAGGATTGTGAATCAGACGTTCTAGTTCCTCAGCCTGTGCTCTTAACCATTATGCCATGGAGTTAAGGCTATTAATTGTAAGCCAGTTTGATGTTGGGAAAAAGTTATCTCCACTCTAAGTGATATTGGTTTTAGAATATGGGCTTTTCTTTTAAATGTATGTAACTGAAACAATAACTATTGCAGTTATTTTTTATTTAATGACAAAACTATGCATGTGTGATAATGCCAATTTTTATATTTTCTATAGCATGAAGTCAATCATTCATTTTTTTTTTTTTTACTTTTTATTTATTTTAAGTTTGTTTTTTTTAGGACTCATCAGCTTCAAGTCAAGTAGTTGTTTCAATCTAGTTGTGGAGGGCACAGCTCCCAGTGGCCCACGTGGGGATTGAACCTGCAACCGTGGTGTTACGAGCACCATGCTCTAACCAGTTGAGCTAACTGGTGGCCCCAAATTATTATTTAAGCAATCAATATTTACATCTCTAGGCAGTGTTCTAAGTGCTGAAAATAGAGAAGTGAACAGCACAGACAAGATTCCTACTGTCATAGAATTTGTATTTTAATGGAAAGAGACAATAAGAAAAGAAATAAATAAACAAGAAATTATGAGATAGTAATAAGTATTATGTGAAGAATTAAAATAGGGTGATGTGAGAGAGAATGGCTGGTAGTGATACAGTTTGGACCACCAGGGTATTTGTTTGGGTTCCCAAATTTATGTATTTAGCCCCAAATTTTTCTCTGAGGAACAAACTCATATACTGATCTTTCTGTTTGACATTGCCAATCATAACTAATTCAGGGATGCTTGTCTCCCTGCCACAAACACTTGTAATGACAGAATAAATAAATGTTTTAAAACAACATCAGAGTACATATATCTGAATGGCACAAGCTCCATGAGCTGTTGAATAGATGTGCTAAATCCCTTAAAGTTACTTTACGGAAAAAAAAAAATCACTGACAGAATAGACAATACATAATAAGTGTTCAGTAAATATTTATTGAGTAAATAAAGGACTTAGTAATGATCTGCCCCAAGAAACACATATATGATTACCAACTAATCGTTACTCTGTCAGATTGTCTTCCTCTGATAGCTAGGGAGATGAAAGTTCTAAGATATGCATATTTAGAAATATACCACAGAACCTGGTAAGTAAATATGTTAAATAACCAGAAAAGGAAACATATTGTTAGGCTTCTGTTTCCCGACATAAATGAGTAATTGGAACCCTCTCGATAAGAATAACTATAAAATTGGGCAAATATACAAGTCAACTATTTTTAGGCATTAAACAGCAAGCAGCAGAAGACTGTGATTACAATTGTGAGGTGACCAATGACCTTGGTCGTCTACCCAAGGCTTTTCTGAGCAGAGCTAGAAAAGTGAGAACAAGTATAGCATCAGATCTTTCTGAACTAAGGACTCAGAAATCTGAGTTCCAGGCTGCTGAAGTGACTGGAAATTTCAGGGCAGGATATGGAGAAAGGACATGTGCTCTGTGGGGAGTGATGGAGTCCAGTAGTCTGGTGGGTATACACCAAGTGCCCTTGGCCTAGGGCTGGGCTGCCCATGTGCAGAATGAGACTCTGTGAAGTCTAGCAGAGATCCTGGGCTGCAAGGCTGGCTGAGATGTGATTGTATAGGTAGTACAATGCTGGGAGATGTGAGAGTTCCAGATTTTCAAGAGTGAAAAACATTTGCTAAGCATAGTGGGCAACATAGATTAGGAGTAAGAACCACACTGGCAAAGCCAAGTTCAAATCTGAACCAGACAAGCCCCAATCCAAACGAAACCAAATCTGAAAAGATCAAAAGGACTTGCCAGCAATTTGACGTTTGACAGAAAAACAAAGTTTATAAAGGAGTCATAATCCAGACTCTCTACAATGTCCCAGTCACAAAATCCACTATCCAATTAAAACTTACTCCACAAGCAAAGTAGTAGAATAGATAGACCTATTATCAAGAAAAAAGCATTCCATAGAAATATATCTTGAGAGGACCCAGATATTAGAATTAGTAGACAAAGACTTTGAGAAACTAATACACATATGTTCAAAAACTTAAAGGAAAGATTGTATTGAAGGGAGTATGAGGAGAAAAACAGACATTATAAGAATATGGAAATTCAAGAATATAAAAAAATCTGCAACAAAAAATTCACTCAGTGGGCATAATAATTGTAGATTACAAAAAAAGGCTAAGTGATCTTGAAAACAGATCAATAGAAATTATTGGATCTGAGTAGGAAAAACGAGGTTATTGATCTTAAAGACAGATCAGTAGAAATTTATTAGACCTGAAGAACAGAGGGAAAGAAGATTGAGGGGGTATTAAAAAGTGTAAAGAGACTAAGTGAGTGGTGAAATAATATCCAGGTATCTATGTATTAATGATATCACACAGAGAGAAGAAAGGGAATGATCTGACAGAAAACAGATTTGAAGAAATAATGGCCCAAAATTTCTCAAATTTGTTGAAAAAGAAGCCATCAGCTTTCAGATCTGAGAAGTTCAGCAAACCCCAAGCAGAGTAAACACAAGATCAAATACAGCAAAAATACATTATACTCAAATTGCTGAACACAAAACAGGAAATTCTTAAAGCAGCCAGAGGGGAAAAAAACCACAAAATGTACATGTGAATAAAGGTAACAAATAAGTGTTGAAATCTCATCAGAGACAACGAAGCCCGTAAAACAATGAAACAGTGTCTTTGCTGAAAATAATTGTGAGATTTCTATATCCAGCAAAAATACCCTCAACACTGAGCAGGACAAGCTGACATCTTCAGAGAAATGAAAGCTGAGAGAATTCATTACCAAACAGTTAAAAAGAGTGTAAACTGTGAAGGTGAAATGTTTGAGTCATGTGATCTTGGACAGTTTATTTAACTTCTCTGTGAACCTGTTTCCTTCCCTAGAAAAGTGGAATAATAAAACCTGTAAAAATTTTAAATGAGAAAATCCATGTACTGCACTTAGAACCATGCCAGGCATATACAATGATCTCAATAAATCTGATCTAAAATATAAAGTATGGCCCTTGTTTTAGAATAACTTCTCCTCTCACAAGTAGTGTTGTGAGGAATAAAATGCTCCCACACTTATACCTTATACCTTAGAAATTAAGTAAGTGCCGTCAGGCCCCAGTTCTCAACTTTCTCCCAGAATAACATCTAAATTTCCTTTGGGAAGGCCTGTGGAGCTCAGTTCCAGAGAGCTTTATCCGGTTGGAATCAAAACCTAGAGGAAAGACCAGCTTCCCTTCTCATATTTATGGCTTTTCAGATCTATTTGGTGCCAGCTGGCCTAATATCATTCTTCACAAATAAACGTGGCCTCCTAACTGAAACGCAGCTAAGCCCATTGGGCAACGTTTCCCTGACCAGAGCAAAGCCTCAGCCAAGAGGACCTTTTGATGAATCCATTAAGCACAGAGACAGAAGTGTTCTTGACACGAGATACAAGCAAACTACATATGAGACCGAGCCCTAGTTTTGGATTCACTTCTAAATGTCCTCTCAAGAGTTCTCGTCAGGTTGTATGCCACCTGGTCCCTCATCAAGGTGAAGCCAGAGACTTAAAGCCCATCCCTGCACACTGCCTACGGTCCCTCTTGCTTGGGTTGTAATGCTGACATTTTTTTCCCCTCCACATTCAGTGATTCTTTGTGTCAGACTTAATGGAATTTAAACCATATAACTCTTCTTGTAAACTTTGAATGATGTGTAATATTAAAACACAAGTTCATTGCATTTTTTAACGTGTACTTGAAACCATACAGAGATGCTTTGGGGTTAAACAGAAGATGAGCAAAGTGAAAAGGGAAGAGCCCACTCCATGTACACGGCTGTAGGTTTTCTCATTTTTACTGTCCAGAGGGGTAAAACATCTGAAATATACAAGGATAGGGAACTAAAAAATAATAATAATAGTAGTGATTAGGAGTAGAGTTTTTAAGTTGCAAAACAAAGATTTAGAGAAAAAGTAATGAGGTAACAAATATGATACTTAACATACCATTAAAATAAAAAATGAAAAAGACAAAATAGATAAGATTTTGAATGATTACAGTGGGCTAGAAGTCGATAAAGACATAAATGTAGAAAGCTGAGATTAAAAAGTTAAAATCTGTAAGATAAAATGTAAAAGGGGCTCATTAATAATTGATAAAAAAATTCAACTTAAAATGGATTAAAGATTTGAAGGTAAGACCTCAAATTGTTAAACTCCTGGGAGAAAGCATAGGGTGTACGCTCCTTGACATTGGTCTTAGCAATGAGTTTTTTGATTTGACACTAAAAGCAAAGACAAGAAAAGCAAAAGTAAACAAGTGGGGCTATATCAAACTGAAAAGCTTCTACTCAGCAAAAGAAACCACCAACAAAATCAAAAGGCAACCTATGAAGTGGGAGAAAATATGTACAAACCATGTATTCAGTAAGGGGTTAATATCCAAAATATACAAGCCAACCTGCCTTACTGATCTTTCCCAGTCAGCTCTCTCTCTCTCTCTTTTTTTTTTTTTTTTATCCTTTTCCCCTAAGACAATTTTACCTACCCACAAAAGTGAGTCAAGGAGCACCAATATCAAACTTCCAGAAGGATTTCCTAGTGAGGTTAGAGATCTACAGTAGCAGGTATGCGAGAATCTCCAGTATCACTCTTCTAAGCATTTTTACTTAAAATAATATTGTGTAAGCTTGGGGAAAGTATTCAAACTCAGCTTATGGGCTGTTGTAAGTAAAAATGTAGACTCAGTCTTAAGCTTAGAAAAATGACCAGGAAGAAATAAATCACCAATAGAAAAAATAAAACACCACCGAAGAAATAATTCTTAATATTCTATGGCCAAAGACAATAGCAAGCAATTCGCCAGAGTGCATGCAGCTCTGTAATGTGCATGACATTTTCTGTAAGGTAAGCATTTAGTGCCACAGTGCTATGCCATCCTGTGGTCACCTTCAGCTCCAATCATGCATAGCTGTGTTTTTCAAGGGTACTTAATATTACTTGCATCAGAACAGGCTAAAGTGCTTGTGAAAAATCCACATTCCTAGGTTATTTCTAGGTTTCAATCCAGCTGTAATGAACCAGAATTTCCAGGCATGGTACTCAAGAGTCTGCTTCAGTAAAAAAAAAAAACCCTCCCCCCACTCCTGCCCCCCCCTCCAGTAACTGTTGAATGCTCTGAAAATTGAAAAGTCACTGTTGTAAGGTTAAACTGGACCACAAAAACTGTGATTGTGTTCCACAGACTCAGAAACCAGTGACTTTGTCACATTCTGAAAAGCTCTAATGCTACATGACGACATTTTCCAACAGGTGATGTGACTCAGCCACATTGGAACTTTTATGTTTGTTCTTAAGAATTACATGCTAGAGTAGAAAAAAATTATTCTCAGGAGTAATGCTCTTCTTTCAAGGAGTCCTAACATGGACTCCTCGTATGTGACCATGAATGGGGTGAACATTAGCAGCCCTCAGGTTAAAGCCTAATAAAAGAGGAACCTAGGCATGTGGGAAACTGTTGAAATGTCAAACCCGGTGATTTAACGCAAACCTGCTAGTTGAGCTTGCAGCTACAGGAATGGGTGGATTGATTGGAGGTGATGCACCGCAGGGCAACAGTGGAGGTACAGGGAGGAGGAATTGGTGGGGATTGGAGGTGTCTGTCAACTGGAATGTTGCATAGAGCACAGGGCCTTGATCTTCTGAAATGCAGTGTGAGAAAATGACTTATCACACTCTAAATGGTCAAGAACAAGCAGAAATCATGCAATGACAACCAAGGGCTGGAGATCACTTGTTTGGACCCAAATGCTTGGATTTCTTCTTGATTTCTGTCTTTCATTCCCACAACCAGTTCCTCAGGAAATTGTTCTGGTTCCTCCTCCAGTATCTTCTTCACCTCCACTCTCGACCCCTGGTCTGATGACCTCTTGTCTTTGTTACTGGAATAGCTTCCTCACAGGTAACCCCATTTTTCATGTACCCCCATGATTAATTCTCCACACAGCAGCAAAGCAGTCATTTGAAATCTCACGTCAGGCTTTGTCCCTCTTTCCGCACATAGCCGTGCACCTATGCATGCTGCAGTTCACTCCAAGCCAGTCTCCCATTCCTCCACTTGTGTCCTGACCCTGACTCCAACTCCTCTGCCGTTTACTCCTTGCAGCATAGTCTGCGGGGCCTCCTTTGCAGTTCTTGGAATACATCTTCTGCCTGGAATGCATTTCCACCAGACGTGCGCTTGGCTAACACCATCCCTTCCTTCCAGCCTTGTCCCAAATGTCTCATCCTTGAAGAGGCTGGATGTGGTCACCCTGTTTGAAATTGCAACCCATGTCTCCCACACATACTCCAGACCCTTCCTCTACTTTTCTTTTTTTTTTTCTTATAGCTTGTTTTGCCTTATACCATAGTGTCCCACTTAGTGTTTATACAGCTTATTGATTTTCTATTTTCTCACTCAGTGAGAATGTCAGCTTCAAGAAAGCAGGCACCTTCATCTGTTTTGTTCTCTACTAAATCCTAAGTACCATGTATGTATCAGTGTGTATGTGGTACATAGTAGGTGCTTAGTAAACATTTGTGGAGTGAACTAATTAAGTAAATCGTCACAAGATAGATCTGATCCTTACAAAGTGTAAGGGGGAAATTTAGGAATAATAACAAAGGATTTGACAGGCAATTAACTAGAATGAGAAATCCAAGATAGGTAAAAATAACTTGCTGAGCCAGAAAATATGAGTGGGCCTGGCACCAAGAAACTCATTATGACAACAGTGTTTTTGCAGATGATAAGTAGTTTGAGGTTATAGTTCAGTTACCCACAAATCATGCTTTTGGCCTTTGCCTCAGAATTCCAGGTCATATTTTATTTTTGAACTCTAAGACATTAGAAGGAAAAGCTAAAAAAACTTCTTCAAGACTTTTGGCAAGTTCACCCACTGTTGATGCAATGATCAGGAACTGGGACTCTACATTTAGAATTCTATAAATGGAGATTTTGAGAAAAGAATGGAAAATTTCAGGAAAAAAAACAACAACAGAAAACCTCACACTGGATACATTTACCTCTGTTTGCTTCTAAATTAGCGATGGTCAGACAATAATGGTGACAGTCACCTGCTACGGAGAAACTTGAGTGAGTGCAGCTTTAGCATAGATCTGTTTTCCCCGAAGAAGAGCAGGGAAAAGTTGATAAAAGGTGCCAGTGAATATGGTCACACTCCAGACTACACTTAAGTAATTCTTCACAAAGGATTTCTTTCTTCAATATTCCATCAAGCTTGGCATTAGGGACTGAATCCTATCCCCCCCACCCCACCACATCCATATATTGAAGCCCTAACCTTCAATGTGACTTGATTTGGAGACAGGACCTTTAAAGAGGTAATTGAGGTTCAGTGAGGTCATCAGGGTGGGTCCCTAAACCAATGTGGCTTTTTTTTTTTTTAATAAGAAGAGAAAGGGATCCTAGGGATGTGCAAAGACAGAGAAAAGGCCATGTAAGGACACAGTGAGAAGGCAGCCAGAAAGACCCCAGAGAAACCAACCCTGCTGGCACCTTGATTTTTTGACTTCCAGCCTCCAGAACTGTGAGAGAATATATTTTTGTTGCTCAAGCCACATCGTCCATGGTATTTAGTTATGGCAGCCCTAGCAAACTAAATATACTTGGTCATCAGAATATATTTGGAGTAAAGGTCTGCATCGTTACATTGTGGAAAAAATACAGGTTCCAAATGATTATTTTAATTTAGAATATCTGTTCATACTATTTGTCTGGTTAGGTGCATTATAAATGGGAATTTGAGTTAATAATGGTGTGTTGCTGGAAGATTTCAGTGTGAGTTTTACATAGACTGTTCTACAATATGTCCTGTTGTGTTTTTTTTAAAGGGGGGGAAAAACAACTCCATATTTGCAGTGTTCCAACAGATGGTACACCCCTGTAGTAGGAGAGTAATGTCCTCATCAAGCTGTTGATAGTTTGTGAAGTTTAAATCATAGAAGTGATTGGCATTACTACAGAGATGTGTATTTTGAAATCCCACTTATTTTTAACTGTTCTTGTCTTATATGAATCAGGGTCAGTGAGAGAAATTACCTGCCATTTTTATTCCTATAAATACTTCAAAGGATACCACAGTTCTATTTTATTTGAGTCAAGCTGTGGGGATATTTGTTTTCAAGGCAATACGGCATGGTGAGCAGAGGCAGGTGGCCCTCTCTCTATAATTTCCGACCATGACCAATGGAATTTACAAATAGGGAAGCCTACATCAGTTCTGGAAAGAAGGAGAGAACCCATCCACAGGCTAGGCTTTTAGAAAGGTTTCTATTTGTAAAGACGATATGGATAAAAGAATGAAAGAAAGAAGGGACCAAGGCAAAAGAACAACCCCTGTGAGAAAGAGTAGACTTTCTATGAGAAGTAGGAAGGGATCCCAACAGGACTCTCCCTGGCACCCAATCTCAGCAGAGTGAAGGCTGAAGACAAGGCCCATCACCAGGACTCTCCTGACTCCACTGACAGGCAGTGTTCAGACCGCACCCCAGATACAAGGTGAGCTGAGTCCTTTAAAGAGGGGAGATGGCTTTCTTGGAAGTTTATATCGCTTACATAGCTGATCATGTGCTTGTTCCTTCCACCATCAGTGTCCTCAGCACCCACAATTGGGAAGTTAAAACTAGAACCTACAGTGGAGGAGAAAAGAAAGAGCAATATTCTACTCTAGGTTTAATCTGGACCTAAATGTCCTGTGTTGGAATACTTGGGAAGAACCTCATTCACATTTATGAAATGTATCCGGTATAACTTCCACTTGACTATAAACCAAAACAGAGCATGCATAGGCCTTCTGTAACCCCCCCCAAACATGAACAAACAGAAAAATCAAGAAGCCTATGTTAAAAAAGTACTATAACTCCAAACACAGAGACCACTCAAATAGCTTAGCTCTGAAATAGTGTAACACAAGTAAAAAAGATTAAAAAATGGTCTGGGACCTCAGTCAAGTGTTGCAATTTGTGACTGCAACACAATTCAAGAGGTTATCCAAGCAGCAAGCACAAGTAAGCTGTGATCAGGCAGATGGCCTGGGGATGACAGTCGTGGCTATCCTCTCATGAACTACACGAAAGCAGTGATGAGTCTGTTGGATACAGAAGACATTAATTATGATGTAGAAAATGAATGCAAAAACTGTGCATGAATGCTTCCTAAACAAAGTCTATAATGTCTTGAGTTAAAAGAAGAAAAGATTCATCAAAAACAATAACTCCGTAATGAGTTAATCATAGCCAGAAAGGAGTGGCAGTGAATTCTGAAGCACATTCAATCCCAAGAGGTAATTCCCAATCATTGCTTTGAATATGGTTACAAAATTGATTAAAGAATAAGTGTGTTTTCTTCAAAACAATACCCTATATTATTAAAAAGAACACAATGGGTTTCGTGTCCCCATTAAATATAACAGCCTGAGGAAGACAAGAGAGAAATTTCTGTGAATAAATTTGGGTACAAGAACATCTTCAAAAAGCCTCAAGCAATTATTGATACATGTAGAATTTAATTAACTTTCAGAATAAAGGCTTTCTCTATTTTCTTGACATAAATTTTTGGGAGTGGATTTATTGTGCCTCTAGCTGACATTAAGTGGGTGTTGTGTAAACCATCAAATAGAACCTTCTTGGAATTAAAACTGCTTCAGCTAAATATACCTTGAATGTTATCACACACTTATAATAATTAAGGGAAAATAGAAAATCACCACAGTACCATTGATCCCGTAGCACTCTTTGTCATAAAGGTGTTATGTCACACAATAGCAGGACTTTGCACAGAATAAATATTTAATATTTATTTCAACCTACCTAACAACAGAATAACGGAAGCCATTTGTGACCGATTTTATTTTAGGTCTTCAGAATCTCTTTTGTTATAATGTACTTAATAATAACGTTTGGTCAGTTCCTGTGTAAAAGGTAGAATTTAAATCCAAGAGAATTTTGTTGTAACTGTGAGTTAGAAATCAAATAAGCTTGTTAAAGATATACTATTTCAAGAAAAGTGTAGACTTTCAGGTAAGACAGTGGAAAATAAACACAATATCAGGAGGTTTTGAGTGGCTAGAACGCTCAGCTGTTTTGCTAAATGGATGAATGAATTATTAAACTTATTGCATTTTCCTCAACCTTTGAACCCTAATATGTTTTTTTGCATGAGTACAGAAAGGGTGTATCATTTTACAAATAGGTCTGCAGTAGGCTGCGTGTGAAATCTCTGATTTAAACTATTTTGAAAATCCAAATATATATTGTCATGATAAAAAGACTTAAAAAAATACACATGTGGAATATTTTTAGGCACTAGAACAAGAATTAGTTTCAAAATCATTACAAAAAATGGATGACAATCTAAACTGTTTCTTATTAAAATAATGAGGATTCATTTTCCAGATGAATGTCACTTCCAGTTCCCGCTGTCACCTCCCCAACACACACACAACAATAACCAAGCACTGATTTACAATTTATTATGTGTTCTAGTCAAGCTACCCTTTGTCTAACTGTGTTTCCCTGAAAATAAGACCTAACCGGACAATCAGCTTTAATGCATCTTTTGGGGCAAAAATTAATATAAGACCCGGTATATAATATAATATAATATAATATAATATAATATAATTAATATAATTAATATAATTAATATAATTAATTATATTAATATAATATATAATATAAAATACCGGGTTTTATATTAATTTTTGCCCCAAAAGATGCATTAGAGCTGATTGTCCGGTTAGGTCTTATTTTCGGGGAGATACGGTATAGACCTCAGGGAGTTGAGGTAAGACATGAGGGAAGAACATGGCTTCTACTAATTGTCATATCATAGTACAGTTGAGTGGATAACAGCATGGTCTCTTAAGTCAAATCCCAACTGCCACTAATTAGCTGTGTGACCTTGGGCAAGTTACTCTCTGTGCTTCAGATTCCTCATCTTTAAATTTGGGATTACAGTTGTACCTACTTCATAAGATTGCTGTGAGGATTAAAAGGCTTTATTTAATAAATTCAATATAAATATTTACCATTGTTATTATCAGTACAAGTGCAGAACCTCCCACTTTAATAGTAATTGAATTGGACATCCAGTTCTTGATATCTGGCAGAATGAATGTTTAGTTTCCATTCCCAATTAGAATACAAAAGTCCGAATAATTTTCATTGATAGGCCAGCAGGGTTGATGTGGAATTCTCTTGATAGCCTATTGTTTTATTATGTTAATATGACATACACTATATTAGGAACCCCTATTAATTATATTTTAATTCATTTTATACCAAATGTATTTGCATGTGTATGTGTATCTGTGTATATACTATTGAAACCCCCTCACATATCCTTCCAAAATCAATGGAGTAATAGTTTGAGGAATATCTAAGATTATGGAGGCAAACTGCCTGGATGTGAATGCAAAATCTACGATTTCCTAGCTATATGACTTTGGGAAACTTACTTAACCTCTCTATACATAGTTTTTCCTTTTGGGGATAATTATCCCTCCCCCGGCAATGGGGATAATTGAATACCTACCCCATGGGGTTTTGTGAGAATTAAATGACTTAATATGTGTTAAGCACTTAGAATGCCATAACATTATCTGGCACATAGTAAATACCAATAAGCATTTGTTGATAAATGAATCACATCTCACTCCATCCACAAGTGGATTCCCTATTTTAAATTTTGTGTTTAACATCTCGTGTTTTTCTTTGTATATGTGACTTGCCCTTGTTCTTCAGCCAGAGTGTACATCTGTGGTTGGACAAGTTGGGTTTATTTCTCATTGCAGGAAGCGGGGACGTACAGCATGGACATGTGTGGGCATCTCAGTCACAGTGTCACAAAGGACTTACAGGACTTGGACTTCCGTTGTGACTTTTTAAGGAGGGTTCTAATAAGTGTGCTTTGGCCTGGATTGAATGCTGTAAGAAAGCAAGGATAACTGTGTGGCCAGGTATCATAATATACCTTATTTGGAAGGAGGAAAGACTAGCAGGAGACTAAAGCTATAATTGGTGAAGAAACAGAGCTCATATTAGCGGGCAGACGGAATTATTTGATAATTTTGATGGTTCTCACAGTTACCCTGTTTTTACTTCGACAAATCATGAAGTGGTCTTATTTTCTGTCTCACTCCATCATAGTACAGAATGACTTTGCTTGATTTCATGCTTTATGAAATTGTTGATGTCTAACAGGACAATACCATGGCACAGCTCTGAGTGCCAGGCCAGCTGCTATTATAAAAACACCAAGGCCAACTGAAAGTATCAGGCCAGCTTCTAGACAATGGCGGCTGCTCTCCTCTTTCCCAGTCTTAAGTATTTATTCCAAAACATGATAATAGTGCTTGTTTTTTCTAAAGTTTATATGAATGGTATACTTTCGTATTCTTTTCTGATTTTCTACCCTCTTTGATATATTTGTGGGTTTCACCCTACTGATGACTGTGCTCTCGTTCATTTATTTCTAACTCTGCTTAAGAGTTCCATAGAATGGACATCCATAATTTTATACCCGTTCCCTTTTTGTTGGACACTTGAGTTATTTCTGGAAATTTGCAATTATAAGCAATATTTCAATGACAATTCTTATAAATATCTCCTGAGGTAAATGTCTGACAGTTTTTTCAGGGTATATACCTGGGAGTGTTCACATCTCCAACCATACTAGATTATTCCAAGTTGTTTTTTTCCAAAATGGTGAGCATAAGTTAGATCTCCACCAGTGGGGTTTAACTGTCCTGGCTGCTTCACATCTTCTTCAGTACTTGGTAGTGTCAAACTTTTAAATTTCTGATAAACTCGTGGATGTAAAATGTCAGTTTGGATTTTATTTTACTTTTTTATTCAGTCCGATCGTTTCTGGCTTTGAGTGGTTAAGTTTAGTATTTTGTATTCATTTCTTCCAAATCTTATTTTCTTTGACCACTTTTCCTGTTTCTTTGTTTCTCCTTCCTTAGAGTTTATTATAGCAGTTTGTTGTTATTACATTGTTTCCCTTGTTTAGAAGTTATACATCGTTATCATATATATACATATGTATATATATGATATGTATGATATGATATATGATATATGTATGATATACATATACATATATACATATATAGAGAGATAGATAGATATAGATAGATAGATGATATAGATATAGATATAGATATAGATATAGAGAGATTACCTTAAAATGTTAAGATCCAGACCCAAATGAATACGATCTCTAATTAGTATATTTACCTTTCTAAGGGCTTTAGACTATTTTATCTCTGATTACCCTTCACCAACTTATGTACTATGCAGTCTTGAATTTTAGTCTTGTCTTGCCATTTATAACTCTGTCAGTTTTCTGTTGCTCACATAACAAATTACCACAAACTTAACACCTTATCTTACAGTTCTGTAAGTGAGAAATCGGACATGGGTCTCGCCTTTTTGTAGGCTCTAGGAAAGGACCTGTCTGCTTGCTCATTCCAATTATTGGCAGAACTCAGTTCCTTGCAGTTAGAGGACGGGATCTCCATTTCTGCACTGGTTGTCGGCGGCAGACTGTTCCCAGCTTCTAGAGGCCATCCACATTCCTTGGCTTTTTTTCATCCTCTTCCTCCAAAGCCTCCAATGGCAAATCAAGTACCTTTCGTGCTTGGAAAATCTCCTGCTTCTTCTGTCTCATCTTCCTGACCTGTCTGGGAAATGTTCTCTGCTTTTAAGGGCTCATGTGATTAGACTGCGCCCACCTGGATAATCCATACTACTTTCCCATTTTTGGTTTGAACCCTGAATCATATCTGCAAAGTCGTTTTTGCCATTCAGATAACATCTTCACAAATTCCGAAGATTAAGGCATGGAATCTTTGGGGGGCTGAGAGCAAGCATTATTCTGCCTACCACACTCCCCTATTTTAACTATTATAATTATGCTTTTATAGCCAATGTTTTATTTTACTCACCTTTACGATTTTCTTTGATCACCTTACATGTGGCATCTTAGACTCTGTTTCTCTGTTCACTTTCCTTTTTATGAGAAATAAATCCTTGGAAAATTCCCTCATGATGGTCCATTATAGTTAAACTTGCATTTTCTGTCTGAAAACTGTCTTCCTTGGCTCCTGATAATTAAAGAATTCTGGATATGCAATTCTAGGTCTCCCAGCAGGCCGTTAAAACTGAAAGTTCTGTGATCTGTGATCAGTAACGTGCCAGGAAGAAGCCAGCGTTAGGATTCTACTACTATACCAGACCCCTGCTGTGAATTTGGGAAAGACTTTGCGGATTTTCCTTTCTTGTGATTCCATTTATATAATTAAGAGGTTTTATTTAAAAATAACATATAAACTTATGCTTCCAGGAAGATCTAAGAGATGTAATTTTTTCTAATTCTTCTGCTTGAAAAAGAAAAATTTCTGGACATTATGTAGTAAACAAACCATAAAATGACTCTGGAAGTTGGAGAGAAGGCAGGCAAGCTAGATTGTACCAGTATCAATATTTTGGTTGTCTTATTATACTGTAGTTTTTTAAGATCTTATCATTGGGAGAAACTGCATAAAGGATATATAGAATATCTGTGAAGTTACGATTTCATGTAAATCTACAATCATCTCAAAGCATTTCCTTTTTAAACTAATATATTAGCTGTTCTTGGGGGTTCTAGAGTGGTTGTATTTTCAGAATACCTCATTGACCACATTGCTATAAACAAAAGTCTTAAGTTTGCTTCCTATAATGATTTTATTCCCCATCTGTAATGTTCCGAACATACAAATACAGAAATGTTTTGGACCTACAAAAATGCACTTATTTTTTTTTGGTTTGTTTTGTTAATCCTAGAAAAGTTCAGACTTTTTCTGTGATGTCATGAAGCATGCAAAGTAAGTATAATTGAATATATTTTAAGTCATATGAGAACAATAAAAATCTCACCTTTATTTTTATAGGCTAGACAATATGACTTTTTTAAAAAGCCTAATATGTATTAATATTTCTTTGGAACTTGTTCTTTATGAACAATTTCTTAAAATTATACAAGAATAATGACTAAGCCGTTCTAGAAAATACAAATCTCAATTTTTGAGAATATTGGATCAGCAGTAAATATTATGTTATATAATACAGAACTACAGGAATTGCCAAATTAAACTGGAACTCCAGAGTCTGTCCTTTGCCTCATTCACTGAATCATACTTATTCCAAATAACCCTTGGGCAATCACGAAAATGTAATTGATTCATAGCTTTGAGAAGCGCAGCTACTATCTGTGATTTACATTAATCAATATATACACTATTTACAAGAAAAGCCTATAATGGAAATCATGAAGGAATAGAATAATACATAACCAAACATGTACTCTCTCCTTGTGTTTCTTTGATAATGAAAGAACTTTACTATATAAAGACATCTATAAAATTGAAGTTATTTTTCAAAAACTATTATCTCAGTGTTGACTTGGTTAACTTAGAAGCTGAGAAGGTCTCGAGTATTTTGCTTTAAGCTATACTTTTTCAAGCCTTTATTTATCACATGTCTCTCAATAGCTCAAGAAGATCTTTGTAACTGATCGTTCTATTTGATTCATTTGAAATTCACTGAAAGCTTAAATTAAGCTTGAAATGAAAAGGGCCAGGAATTAGAAACACAATGTTTTAACCTGTTTCCTCAATGAAACCCTGTTTCCCTCCTAAAGTTTTTAACCTTATATATCAAATAAATTTTTTCAAGCTCTTATCGTCTTCACAGATGCATATCCAGTAGACTTCCCTTTATAGTCATCGTGATTTCTGAAACAATATAAACACCTAGGTTTAAAGTAACTTTTAGTCAAGAAGAGAAAAAAATGAAGACTTTTTACGTGATTATATACACGATTCTAATTTGAATGATGTTTGAAAGTTTCCACAAGTGAAGGAATCACTTATGTTTATTTTCCGTTATAATTTTCTACATACTGTAGATTTGTGTTCAAGATTCTCCAGAGAAACAGAACCAATAGGATAGATAGGTGATTGATAGATAGATAAATAGATAGACAGATAGACAGATAGACAGACAGACAGACAGACAGACAGACAGATAGATAGATAGATAGATAATAGATAGATGGATGTTTATATGAGAATTGAATCACATTACTATGGAAGTGGGGCCACTGGTTCCTGCATTCCCAGAATGAGGAACTCTGATGTCAAGTGTAGGAGAAGATGGATGCCCTAGCTCAAGGAAAAAGAGAGAGAATCTTCGCTTCTTCCACCTTTTTGTTCTATTTGGGCTCTCAAAGGATAGGTTGATACCCCACCCACATTGGTGAGGGTGATCTTTTTTAGTCAATCTACAGATTCAAATGCTAATCTCTTCCAGAAACACTGTCACAGACGCAGCCAGAAACAGTGTTTTACCAGCTATCTGGGTGTCCCTTAGGCCAGTCAAGTTAACACATAAAATTAATGGTCAAAAGACTTGTATGCCTGTAAGGATATTAAAAACAATTCATTTTATGTGAAATATGTATTATTGATGTCAAATTATGTTTTATATTCAGGGAAGTGAAGCATTTCTTTCTGTACTTTCTGTCATTAGTATGCAAAGTACTTTCATTGTTGGAAAGCAATAAAATTGATCATTTTGGGCTTTGGCTGCATGTTAGCAGCAATTCTGATAAATTTAAGAATGCTCGTGGTCCTCCGTATTAAGCAAATTAGGGGTGCCCATTCATTGATATTCACTGCAGCATGTATGTTTGGGGTGGGTGGGGAGAAGCAAGAGGAGATGCAGATAGGTACTTCTAAGAGGAAAAAGAAAAAACAAAATCTATAGAATATTTTTCAGAACAGAAAATCAGTGCCAGAAAGAGGAGTTACATAAGAGCCTTTAAGTGGTATTGATTGTGCATGTTTGTGTATGCAGAAAGTTGAGGGGTGCACATGTACCTACAGTTTGCCTTAGAGTGTAAACTACAAGCAGATATATTTAATACTTTTATTTAAAAGTTACGATAATATAGCTTAAAATATTTTAATTTCTCTGTGAGCTTCTATATGTATTTGGAATGTGATAGCCCTTTACATAAAGACAACAAGAATTATCAAACACATTTATTATTTCAGTGCTCTGTGCCACAGGCGTGGGCATTCTAACTTATCAGAGGGAAACAGGAACTAGCTTTTATTAAAGGAAATGTGTGTCTAAGATATTTACTTCTTAAAACTTTTAACAAAAGTAACTATCGCTGAATACTATACAAGATGCTAAAGTTAATTCTCTTTTGCTGTCTCGATAGCTTCAAATGTCTTTCTCACTTAGTCATTTTTAACCAGAACTATGAACACATCTTGACATTAACTGTCCAACGCATGCGCTGTACGAAATAGCCAAACTGCAGGCATCAAAATAGAAAAGAAGAGAAGCAAGGGCAAGCAATGTGTATCCATAGTTCATTGGTCAACTTATGAACAGACATGGACAATTATAAATCAGTCTTTTCAGCAATTCTGAGACTTGGATCATGTATGCACATAATGTATTCAATAAAAGTCTGGAAAGGGTCTGGTGAGTCATGCAGCTGGAGGTAGGGAGAGATACCCCATTTAGTGGCATGAGCTCTTTCTCCAGCATATCCACCAGTTAGTTACCTGTTTGGTAATCAAAACTGGCAAGAGAGACTCCTCCCTCAAAAGCCACTCAGTGGAGATTTTTTCCCCCATATATATAATGCTGTAGTCCCCTTCCTATTGTGTTCAGTTCTCTAAAGTAGATTCCACTTTCTTAGAATCTAACTATAGAATTTTAGAGATAAAATTGACCTTAAGGATTATTTCACTGCCTAGGGAAGTTAGGCTCAGCATTATTAATCATGCAGCTAATTGGTGGTAAAACTGGTGATCAAACAATCCATAAGACTTCTAGTCCTGTACCTTTGACTACACTGTCCTGATTCTCCCCCCTCCCACCCTCCCCCCTACTCCTTCTCCTTTTATTCTCAAGATGTAGCTGAGAAGCATTGCAATAATGTCTTGGTGGCACTTCTTTAAGCATTTTCCTTCTCCATGTATTCAGAAGAATCATATTGTTGACCACAACAATTTGTTTGATGCTTTAGGAATCTCTCTGCTTTTCTGCCAACAGCCTCAAAGCCAGTGGATTTGGAATCTTGCGCTGGTCCTGTCCCTAATACTTCACAGCTGTGCCACATTCCCTGTCCTGTTGAATGTGAGGTTTCGCCTTGGACAGCTTGGGGACCTTGTACTTATGAAAACTGTAATGACCAGCAAGGCAAGAAAGGTACGTTAATAGTCACATGACATGCTTAAAACTCCCATCAGTTGAGTCAAAGCATGAATTATTTAACAATGTTGCTGTGTTGTTTCCTGCAGTTACCCATTTGTGTTTTTTTCCAGAAGGGGTCAAGAGTATTGATTGCAAAAGATAAATAAACCTACTCTGGTGATGGTACCAGAAGATTAACACTAAAGAACAGTATAGACAAGATACTTGTTAATTTAGACGACAGATGGAGACCATCTAAAGCAGTTTAATGCAGTGGTTAAGATGAGCTGTGCTGTCAGACTGACCTGGACTGGAAAACCTACTCAGTCCTATAGTCTTTAGAAAAGTTAATTAACTTATCTAAATCTTTGTCCCCTTATCTGCAAGAGAGGTGTAATAATATCTGCCACCCAAGTTGTCTCTAAAGATTCAATAAGATAATAAACATGAAGTACGTAATTCAATGCCTGACCTATAGTTAATGCCCAGTAAACAGAACTCATCACTTTGAAGGTAAAAACAAAAATAAAACTCTATTGCTTTCATGATGCGAATGATATATCTAAGAGGAGTAGAATAAATGCAATGGTTTACTACATGGTAGGCATGGTGGGGTAATTTTCACATGATCTAGTAACTGAAATCATTTTCATATTTTGTTTCAAAGGACAGCATCCTAGTGATTCTAGTATGTTCACATAGCAATAAACAGACATTAATTTTGTTGTACATTGTCAGGAAGGGCAACACTTAGGTGCTATTAAAGCACAGAGCAGGACTTTGAATACTCCTCATTAGAGCCCAGATGGTTTATATCCCTAATTCAAATTCCCAGGGAGTCTAAAATCAACTAAGGCTCAAAGAGGCAATTTCTCTGAGACTATTCAACTTCTCGGAAGCTCCTTTTCAAAGTTAATTGTGTGATAGTGTTAAAGAATTCAGAGTAATAGCACTTTTGTCTGGTCATGAATATTTCTGAATAGCTTGAGATTTCATTGTTTCTTTGAATATTTTATAACTACAGACTTCCCAAGTCAGGCAAAATCAATCTAGATTTTTCTCTCTCTCCCTCCCTCCCGCCCCCCCCAACTCTAGCCCTCAGGGGAGATGGTAGGTACTTGGCATTTCTTGCCTTATTTTTACTATAGTAAGCTAACACCAAAAGTCCCTCTTTGACCATTCTGTTTATTCATTCATTTATTCATTTAATAAATTATTAATGAGCTCACATTAAGCTGGAGTTTGGGGATACATCAGTGGTTAAAGCTGGTATGACTTTTACCCTGTAACCTCATCCAGCTTTCACTCAGGGTTTCATTCAGGCTTCTTCTGCAATAGTCAACCCATGATGGTAACCATTTCCTTTCCCAATAATTCAGGTTTCAAACTGAGGAAGCGACGCATTACCAGTGAGCCCACGGGGGGCTCTGGGAGCATTGGGAACTGCCCTCACTTACTGGAAGCCATTCCCTGTGAGGAGCCATCCTGCTATGACTGGAAAGCAGTGAGGCTTGCGGACTGTGAACCAGATAATGGAAAAGAGTGTGGTCCAGGCAGTCAAGTTCAAGAGGTTGTCTGCATCGACAGTGACGGTGAGACAGCTGCATCCCTCCTGTTTTTATGAATGAATGTTTAACCCTGGAGATATCCTTTACTCTGTGTTAAAAACTTGTCTTCATTCATCTTAACTACTTCTATTTACAAACATAAAAATAGCTGTTTCTTCCTTTCTCTCTTCCTTCCTTTCTTCTTTCCTTCCTTCCCTCCCTCGCTCTCTCCTTTCTTTCTTTCTTTCTTTCTTTCTTTCTTTCTTTCTTTCTTTCTTTCTTTCTTTCTTTCTTTCTTTCTTTCTTTCTTTCTTTCTTTCTTTCTTTCTCTTTTTCTTTTTCTTCTCTCTCTCTCTCTCTCTCTCTCTCTCTCTCTCTCTCTCTCTCTCTCTCTCTCTCCCTCTCCCTCTTTTCACTCCCTCCCTCCCCCCTTCCTTCCTTCCTTTCTTCCTTCCTCTCTTTTACTCTTTCTTTTTCCTTTCTTTCTAATGGTATCAGTAGCAAGGTTATTTGAACTATTATAGTATATTTTTTAATTTGAAAACAGGTGATGTCGAATAAGACTAAAATTATCATCAGGCCAATAATGTATTAAATTGCCAAATTTAAAAATCAACAAGGAAAGGTAACATTTTTCTAAGTGGTATTTTTTTTTCCAAAGAAAATGAGAAGGGTTGTAAGGATTGGTTGACTTGCCTTGAGAAGCCTTTATTTTTTGCCCTGATACTGTGTCTTAGTGATATACTTTAATTTCCTGATTCTCAATCCACAAGGTGTATGGGAGCTTAGAGTTCCTGAATCAAACTTCTGAGCTCTTAGGGACCACCCCTCTAGAAATGTCATAGAGCCACTGGGATGGTGATTTTCCACACGGTTCTTTTCCTGAACCACAGGCATTATACACATTGGACTTTGACAACTGATTTTTGTTTGATACAATATCCTGTCCTGTTGTTATCCCTGACATAAGATTTTTACATTCTATCCAAGAGAGCTGCTACTGTTTTGAGGAAATCCTTTGACTCTTCAGCCATCCCTGAGTCACACTTAGGTAACATAGACCTTCTGCACACATAGTTTAAAACCTTTGGCTAAAATCATTGCTAAAATTCCTTCCTACTCTCGAATCCTATGACTCTGCACATCAGAGCAGCATGAGAATCAAGCCCCAGGGTCCACTGGTTTGTCAGTTTGTGCTGTTTACAGCATCTGTGGAAACATTCTGGTGCCCTCTCAGGGGCACGAGAACATCTGGTAACTGTCATCATTCCTTCCATCGTATTTTCTCCCAGCCAGCAGAATTGTTTCCTCCGGTGACACAGTCACTGTTCAATAGAGAAAGATACTCTCTGGGGTAAGAGACTGACAGACACTCTCAGTACTGAGAAATTAGCCTTTCAACTTTGAGACGTGCAGTGTTGTCTTTGTCCAGGCTTCCAAGGCAGTCCTGCAGGGACGCCACTAGGTAAAACCCGAAACAGCACTGAGGTGGCAAGGTGAACAGGGGATTATTCTCCAAGAATTTTACAATGAATTTCATGTATTCTGCTGTTCTGTTTCCTCTGTAGACATAATTAGCTATGATACAGCCTTTCTTTAGCTTTTAGCCAGTTCTGTTCTAAAGGAAAAGAATAAAGGGAGGTTGACATCTAGGAAAAAGAGAGCAAAATAAACATATTATGTTGTACTTATATACCCACTTCCAATCCTAATTTGATTAGATGGCACTCTTTGTAGTATCTTCTGAGTTGCTTTAAAAACAGGAAGGGATCATATTTATTTTAGAATCATTGGTAACTCCCTTACTGATAGTGCTTCTTGATTGTTTTCCTCAATTCAAATAATTTTCCTATAGACCTAGGAAGGAACGGGGATCCCAGGTATTATAAAAGGTGTATTTGGGTGAGGTAAAATTAAAACAAAAAAAATCCTAAGATGAAAAGTTAATTGTGCATGGGACTTCTACCTAAATATTATCAAATAATAAATCAGATCTCCTTTATTGCAAATTGAGTATATTTTAAATATACTAGAGGAACTGGCCATTTTAAATACGTCAGTGGTTAATTCTAATTTTGTCAGGTAAAAAATGTTTTGTAACACAAATATTCACCTCCTAAATTGCCTTGTGGGAACACTGAAGAACAAGCAGAAGAATGAGCTAGACATGTCTAGTCATTGAAAAGTAATGTATGCTATAACCTAAAAGCAAATTGATAACTTGCAATATACATACGCTGGTTTCACTTCGTCTATCTCACAGACAGAGTAAATTAAGAATGGTAACATGTATTCTATTGATATTCAATTTGTTATTATTGTCCTTTGTCAGAACACCTCTTTCATCACTGAATTTTACTTCCTGACATTAATTAGTTGTAGTGCAACTCAATATTTTGACTAGATTCAACTACAGGGGTGTATAAACTAAAGGAAAGTCTCTATTATTATAAGTCCTAGAGGCTGCTCAAATTTATATATAATCAAAGCATGATTGTGCTGATGGAATCAGAGTGAAAGCTGGAGATCTGTAAATACTCTCCAGTACTATTACCTTGTGGTTACCTGTAAGTGTTTAGCAGCTGCACCAAATGTTGTTTTGTAATTAAATCGAACCCAGGGAATTCCAGTTGATTAGTTGTGCAGGCTCTACCTCTAGGCTTGGCTGCGGCTATAGATTTTGTTTTATAATTAAGTTAAAGCTCAACTAGGGAAATGAAAAATTAGAGTCTGTGCATGTAGCAAATAATAAAATAACTCATTTTCTCTCCACATTCCTCACCAATTTTACAAGTTTGTTAATGACCTCAAAACATTTAAAGTCTCAAAACCTTTTTTTCCTGAAATATGATTTGTCCGGGCTTCCAGAGATCATTAGGATTAGCTGCTGGTGCTGCTTTCAGTTTTTCAACTGTCTGCCAAGGAGCAGGACTGGGGAACGGTTGTGAGGACTCCCAGGAGTCCTGGGCAGGTTCTCTGACAGAGAAGTGTAACTTCTCTGAGAACTCAGAGAATGCAGAGTATTCAGGTGAAAGAGAACTCAGAGGACAATTCGACTCTCCAGAGAGAAACATCTCAGGTGTAATAAAAAAAATATTGCTCATAATGTAAAGATCATCAGCAATTCAATTTTAGGTCTCTAAGCACAAAAATAGGAACTACTCCAAAGGTCTGGTGGTAATGTGTGAGGGTGGGGCGCATGCTAGAGGATGGTGAATCTATGAGAAAACTCCAAATCTGCCCTATTTCAGATTTTGCAAAATTTGCCGGTGTTTCATTTAAAGGTATAAATCTGGTGGGGCAAGAATATTTTGTTTCTCTGATTAGTTGGTTAGAGACAGAACAAAGCAAGCCTATTGGGCTGATAGCGGGGGGGGGGGGGGGGCGGGGGGAATCTATTGTGTTATTGATTACTTAAGGGGACTGTAAACCCAATATTATTTTTTTAGTATTTTTCTCTCCTCTGTTGAAAAATAAAATAATGCCATCCATATTTCATTACCTATTTCAGGTATCAGAATATCGACAAAACCACGGTTGTGTTATTCTGTTTTGGATATTGCTTTGTAAAGCTGTGAACCTCAGCAGTTTCAAAATGCCTACACCTTCTACACTACCTTTCTTATATCTCTCCACATGCGTAAAAGTTAACACAATCAGTGACATTGACATACATGATTCATATTCATACTTGACACCACGTTTTATGAAACAAACAAAAAAAAGAACATTATGTTAAGTGAAATAAGTCAGAAAGAGAAAGACAAGTACCATATGATCTCACTTATATGCGGAATCTAAAGAAAAGAATATGTGTATGAACTAATAATAGTTTTGGGGACACAAAAAACCGAGAGTTGTTAGATGGGAGGGGGGGAGGGGGTTGGGGATGGGGGGAAGGGTGAAGGGATTGGGGGGCGGCTGGTGACCACAGGATGGCCTCAGGGTTTTTTGAGAATTACTTTGGGGAACTTATTCAATAGTGTTTGGGGATTTTGTTGGGTGTCCGATGGACATGTGTCCTGTTTGGGAGACCACATCAGGGATGCTGTGGATGCCTGGTCATGGCATTGTACACCAGAGGCTGGACATTAATGAATGCCAACTATAATTTTATGTGTATAATGTGATGGCTCGGTGTGAGGTCGGGGTGGTGGTGGATGGGGGGAGGAGGGTTCACGGTGTGAGGGATGTAAAAATAAAATAAAATAAAACTAAAAAAAAAATATTTCTATGGAAGTAAATTGAAACAGCAGTTCATTGTTACACAGCTCTTAGAACAGGGGTGTCCAAACTGCGGGCCAACTGCAGCCCGCAATCCATTTTTAATTGGCCCACAGAAAATTCCAAAAACATATTTAGTTTACTTAAACCAGGTGAGGCAATACATACTTCACCTCGAGTGAGTGGCCTGGCTGTTTGTGTATTTTACTGCATATGGCCCTTGGTGAAAACGTTGAAAAAAGTTTGGACACCCCTGTCCTAGAGGTACCCTGTCCTAGAGGTCAGAGCAGTGACCAGCCTGGGTTCTCAGAGTGAATTATGTCATTATTGAAGCACCATGGCTCTAGCTGACCTCCTTCCCCTTCCATTGGGTAAAGTATATCAAAATGCAACCGGAATGCCATTATTATACAGATAAGGTTGAATCACTCTAATTTATTTGTTTAAAGTATCTAACCTACTTTATATGTCATGAACAACTCTTGTAAAACAACTCTTGTTTTACATTTACCTAAAACCTGATTGTAACACACTATTGTGTCATGCCACAATGTCTAAAAACTATTGGATTATTAACAATGTCTGCCAACCAATTCTTGTACATATAGACTATACCAATCATTTCAGATGTTTATAAGTCATATATAAGTATAAGATATGTGGACTTAAGTGTGTGTATTCATTATATGCAATTTTTTTTTCAATTTACCCTGTGAGATGCTAGATCTGGTTTTGCAAAGAGTGTCCTAGATTCCCTAGTGTGGGGACAGAGCCCCAGAGAACAGTTTCCAGGCTCTAGGACTCACATAGAAAGGTGCTGGCTCAGGTAGTAAATGGCCATCAACTATGATTGGATGGCCATCAGCTGTGGCTAGTTGGCCGTCAGCTGTAACCAGTGAGCCATTGGCCACTAATATAACTGCCATGGCTGCACTAGCAGAAAGATGGGGGCTAGCAAGAGCGGATTGCAGAGAGGCGGATGCCGCCGGTGAGAATACAGTGATATGACTCCCCTACTTATGGCTCCGTGAGTGTTTCTTTTTGGCCTCACCATGTCCTGCGTTCTTATGTGGGGAGCGGGACCAGAGACCCCTCCTGACACCCCCGCACGACACCTAGTACCAGAATTTCCTTCAGGGCCGTAAAAATCAGATTCCTAAGTCTTTATCTACAGAGCCAGTGAATTACAACCTGTGGAGGCAAGTCCCAGAAAGCTCAACGGTTGTGATGTGCAGTGCAGTTTGTGAACCACTGTACTACAATGACAAAAGGGTGATTTTGGTGGAACCGAAGACCCAATTCTGTTACCCCAAGACTCTTAGCACCAAAGCAAATTGGCTGGATTTGGGTAATACTGAAGAAGACCTGTGATTAACAAAGAATTAAGTTAAGTACGGAGGCAAGCCTTTAAATTAAGTTTTTCTGCCTCTTTTTGGAACCATTTCTGCATATCATCAGAAGTACTGAAAAAACGATGAAAGACGGTGGAACATGACTTTAATATTCAGATCACTGGCTTGTCATGCAACTGCCTAGTCTTTCTGAAATTTCTACCCCTAGTTTCTTCCTTCAGGAATGAATTTTATGTATCCACATATGAATAGAAGGAAAGGAAGACTTGAGTACTATTTCTTTCCCAAGTAGTTTATGTCATACTTCTTATTTCCCATGCATTCAGTATTAAGAGAAATATAAGGGTACATATTTTGATATCTTGAGGTAAATGCAGGAATAAACCACTAAAAATATTGAACATTTTTATCTCTTGAGACAGGACTCAGTGTGAGGAGAGATGGGGCAAAGTACTGGTCTCTTTTGTTTTAAGGCTTGTAGTAAAATTTGTATCTAATTGATAAATTGTATAAACACTGAATTAAACTGTCCAAATATATATTTATTAAAGAGTAACAGTGGAGGCACGGAACAGAGGTATGTGGGATAAGGATTAGAGAATAGGGAGCAAAGTACCAGAAACAGAAAGAGAGAAATTACAAAATTTATAGTTGAGACTGATATTTTGACAAAGAATGTTTGTAAGGTCTCCCAGAAGCACAGGCCAGGTCAAGGATTAGGATACACAGAGTTTATTAAGGATGTGCTCCCAGGAGAAAACAGTAAGAGAAGGGGTAACAAAGAAGCAAAATAGAGAATGTCAATTCAAATGTCTATAGAGCCAGAAGAGAATGCAATTTCAAAACCATGATCTCTCTCTGGAACTGGAATCCGCTTCTTAACACCAATTACACAGCCATTATATGAAAAAGCTGATTTTTTAAATGCAAGAATACATCCTATAACTGAATTGTTTTTCCATAATTTAAGCAATAAATCAACTAAGTTTCCTTCCTGTAGAATGCTACACCATTTAATGTGTTTGGAATATAATTAGGTTGGATATTATGCTTAAGTCTAAGGTCTCTTACTTTACAATTAGGATCATCTAATGCTTTTGGTAGGAGTTTGTTTCCTGTAATTGGGTTGAGATTCTCTATTGAATTCGTTGTGAAGATGATTTTTTTTTTGTTTTTAATTTAAGGCAATAAGTCATTCTTCAGTGTTGGTTTGTAGTATTCACAATTTTATTTGGCCTTCAAAAATCTGGCATCAGATACCCTGATCTGTCTGCTGTGTGTGTGTGTGTGTGTGTGTGTGTTATTTTTTTATATATTACTAACAAAAATTGTATTTTTGGTTTATACAAAAATCATCAGCAGTGAGCCATTGTTCTTTTGCATAGTGATATTTTAGCAAAGAGTATATAAAGAGATTTTTTTTAAAGTAGTGTGGTTTGAACAGAAACTCAGATGAAAGTTAAGTAAACAGTAGTTTACTTACCACTTAATGAGCAAATGTTATAAAGTTCCCACTGAATGTAAACTACCACTTCAGATGGCAAATATAAGAGAAAACAGCTTTGTACTTCATCATAGGTGGTCAAATGCCTTAACACAATCCAGGGGAGCTAGTTTTCTCACAGCTGGGTCAGTAAAAGCCAGTATAGATAGAAAGCACACCTTTCAGTCAAATTAGGCAGGAGCTTGATTATTAAAACCTAACAGATGCATCGCCTGCTCCTCGTTTGTTGCTTTGACTCTGCTTATCTCTTAGTTTCTCTGTCAGACTTTGTCTTCCCATGACCTCATTAATTCTACGTTCCTTTTATTTCTTTCCTACCTTCCAGGCCATGTGCCATTTAACTATTACTGGGTAACAAACCACCTCAGAACTCACTGACTGAAACCAAAACCAATTAGGATTTCTCACGATTCTGGAAAGTTCCTATTCAGGTTTCACCTGGGCTCACTTGTAAAGGTTTGGTTATTGACAGGAAGGTCCAAGATGGCCTCCCTCTCATATTTTGCCATTAGTGCTGACTATCCGCTGAAGTGTATTGGCAGTTCCCCACATGGACTCTCATCCTTCATTAAGCAGACCAACTTTCTTACATGGTGGTTTTAGGGCACTGCTTTCACAAGACAAAAAACAGAAGTTGACAGGCCACTTGAACTCACACAATGTCACTTCTGCCACATTCTGTTGGTCAAAACAAATCACAGTGACAACTCATATGGGTAGAAAAACAGACTCTACCTCTTAATGAGAGACATTATAAATAATTATGGCAAAGAATTTAGTTTACTGCAGTTTCACTCTCTAGTCACAATTGCTTTCACTCCTTCCCCATGCAAAATATATCCCTTCCCATCCCAAGGCCACCAAAATTCTCATGTAATTATATCATCAGCCTTAAAATTCACTAGCTCATAATCTGCATCTGGTTCAATTACAGAGGGTGCCAAAAAATATGTATACACATTTTAAGAAAGGAAAAGCACTATTAAAATTGTAATACTCAATATATACTGATAACAAAAGATGAATACAAGTCACTTTTGACTTCTGCAATTACAAGAGGTGCTCAAAGTGGTTACCATCAGTGTCCAGACACTTCTGATTACGGGGAACTAGTGTTTGAGCAATGTTAACCAAAGTGTTCACTTGTATACATTTTTTTGGCACCTCTGGTATAGATGAGGTTTCTTTGGTATAGCAATTGGGGTGTGGCTGCTTAAAATTTCTAGCTGGCTTCCTGTTGTGTTTTGAGTAAAGTTCAAAGCCATTAGGAATCACACGTCTCCTCTGATCCCATCTTGCCCACTTAACCAAGTGTTTTCTCTATCCTTTATTATACCATTGTACATTTTCCAGGATTTGGTTGTTTATACTTTACTATTACCCATTCTCTCCTCTATGCTGTTGGTTGCTAGGGAGTAGGGATCATGACATACTTATGTTCGTATGCTTATTTCCTAGCACTGTGCTCACATAACAGATTGTCAATAAATCTCTGATTCATCACTAAATTCTTGCTTTCTTTTATCCCTAAACATCACATCTTCTCAGAAAAATGACTGTCAATTTCTCCTTAAGTAAACTTTTGTTATTGCACTCACTGAAAATTCAAATTTTGCCTACCAGATGTCAGATAAAGCACGACACAAATTGCACACTCTATTACCATCTCAAAATGCCTTCAAATTCAATTACTCTCAAGTCCCAGTATACCAAAGTAAAAGAGCTACTGAACTTGCATAAAGAGAAAAAAGAAATAAACAGAATGTGCATAAAAACCTGTAATCTGAAGAATTTCACTCACAGCATTTTACCATTATAATATTTTTTGTTGAGATTCATTTTTCTGAAACAGTCATTGAAGCACACAGAGTACAGATTTAAATAATAACTTTGCCACTTTCTTTGGCAAGTTGTTTAAATCCTGTGTGATTAAGTTTCCTCATCTGTGTATAAGATAGTACAATTACTTATACATAATATTGTTGTGGCATGTAAATGAGTTAATATATGTTTAGTGCTAAGAATTATGCCTGACCCATAAGTACTATTCAGTATTTGCTGTTAGTGTTGTTCTTCTGAGTTCAATACTGAAAAAGTTAACTGAGCACCAAGAACATTCCCTTTTGTTTGTTTGTTTGTTTGTTTGACTAAGGATAACAATTTTACTACTTACTCATACTGATCAAATGAATTATAGTCTTCCCTTTTTTATAACACATTTATTAAATTACACTCTCATAAATATGCTTATTTTTAAAGAGTGTATGTATATGTGTGACTTTAAAGAAATAGGCACCTTCTTCCTGTTCTATTGACACATAAAATAAGTACATAATATTAAAATTTCATAGTAAAACAATCCCTTCACCTGTTAACCAAGTGAAACAGATTTCTGAATTGACATTTCTTTCTCTACTTGACACATTATTGATTCAAATTAGTATTGATCTAGTAATGTCTTTTGAAGAGAACTAAGATTATTTTTTGACCAAATTTATGACAATTAACTATTGTTTACATACTGCTATTAATTTTAAAGTACGAGTGTACATTTTCTATTTGTAAGACCTAACAATTGCACTGAATGTGTCACATCAGGAAATTATAGTTTTGTTTCTTTCCTTAGAAAGATAAGTCACTGACTATGGCGAGAAATTGGACTTAACTTGATTTATGTAAGATTGGGGAATGTTGTTGTGAAATGACAATTATATATAATGAGAAAAGAAATCTATAGTAATCTTTGTACTTCAAGACTGCTGATACTGAGCACTACATTAAATGGGAGCTCGAAAAAATACATCTTCCCCCAAAACTCACCAAGAATCCACGTTAGGAAATAAGGGGAAATGCTATTTAGCTATGATTCTCAATCTGAGATTTCTTATATCTTAGGACGGACACCTATTGTTGAAATAGGAAATATAGTATACAAAGCCACGAGATTAATACAGTACATTTTTCTTGGCTTTCAGTTTGAAACTAATAGATGGGTAGAGAATTTAAGTAAATTAACTAGTAAAAATTTTAAATCTTTGATCTTTATTTTTAAAAATATAAATCTCTAATCAAACGAAATTGCTAGCTTGATTAAAATTTTAAAAGCTATGTATTATGTGTTGCTTGCCTCCTCAACATTCATTCATTTCCTTCTCTCATTAACTGTGCCTCTGATTTTTCTTTGAGAAATTTATCCTTTCCCTAAACCTATGCACAAGGCTTACTGGGATTGATCCCACTTCCCAGTGAAGGCTCTATCCCCTCTACTTGGTCATAACGATTTCTTTAACAATGAGCATATGACCCAATTTGGGCTAACAAAAGAGAATACACCCAAGAACCTGTGCAGAAACAACTAAAAGAGATGCTGGATCTGTCCAGGGTCACTGCATAAAGTTGATAATATAAAAGGCAAGAGGAGAGTTGGAGGTGTTAGTTGGTATCATTTGAGTCATGGGATCTGTCCTCCCTGAAGCCATTATTTCAACCACTGAAGTCTCCTCATTATTTTTACCCCAAAAGAGGTCTGATACAGAAAAAGTTTATTTAGAAAGCTCCTGTGTTAAGTGAGTGGCTGCCTGATTTTCAGATGTATCCAAAAGTCACCTATAAGCAATTATTCACTCTCCTTTTTTTTTAAAATCTGTGACATTTGCAAAACCCCTCAATTATACTAACGAAGAGTCTAATGTTACTTTTACAAGTCAATTTCTACAGAAGATTTCTCAGTAGAAAGAATGCAGGTGAGAATACGTTTTAAGGAAGAGGGACTTGCTTTGTCTCTGCAGAGCATTTGATGTTAGATTCAGAAAACATCATTGTCCTTACCGAAGAAGAAGTAGGCCAAAAGAAATGGTAGAGTGTCTAAAGTGCCTCAAGGTGTCTAATTTTTTGTCACTATTGTTAAAAGATTATCTTTTACTTCCTACTGTCTATTACCTTTTTAACATTACAACATTCAATTGCTGGAAATTCTTACTGGGATCATGAAGAAATGACATGATGTCACAAAATATCTGCCTGATATTTTTGTCAACTTTGATTCGGAGCTATATTAGAATTTTTAAATAAGAGCCTCTGGAATATTTAGTCTGGACTTTTCTAAGATATACAACCCAATAGATGGCTACAGTCCATGAAAGAGCTAGAACCCTCTAGAGAAGTTCTGATCTCATAAACAACATTTAGAATTGGTTTAAACATTGGTTAGATTTCCAAGAGTCTGCTACCTAGGCTCATTCACTCATTCTTTCTACAACATTTATTATGCCTGCTCTGGTTCAGGCAATGTAGCATATGCTGGTGATATTCATATTAATAATGAAAGTTTCTGCCCAACAAGTACCCAGCATCTAGTTGGAGATGGGAAACTGTAATCAAATCATTTTAACAGTGCAATAATTTCTAAACTAGAGATATGCTCAGAGTGCTAAGGGGCAGAGTGGGTAGAGTTTGCTCTCAACCCAGGAGGTCACTGAAGGATTTAGAAAGGAAATGACATATGTTAACTCAAAGGATAAATAAAAATTCTTAAGGTCAGTATGTTTTAGACTAAAAGCACAGCTATGCAAAAGAACAGAGGTGTGAAAGAACTAGAGAAGCTAGGGGAGCAAACATTTGGGCATTTTACTGCAGAATTTGTTTGGAAAGTTGGAGGAGATGAGTCTTTTAGATGGCACCAGATCATGAAAGAAGCCAAGTTAAAGAGACTGTGTTTGTTTCTATTGGAATTAAAAGTCTTCCGCTAGGGAAGTGGTATAATCAGATCGTTTCGAAATAGAACTCCAACCACAGCTAATGGTTAGGTGTTACAAACCACATTAAAACATTTTTTGGGAGAACAAGATAACATATGAATTAATTAATGTATTCAATTTCAGTTTCCACACATCTGCCTTATAAATTGCTGAAGTCAACCAATCAGAAGGTAGTGACTGCCTATTTCTGCTATGTGGCAGTTCTCTTTTCCTCCCACCACCCCAATCAGTTATTTAAATGAAAAGTCATACAGTGGAAGCATTGTGCTATGAAAACTCCTTTTAAGCATGTGACCCTATCTCAGTGACCTCAGTGTCTCCAGAGAGTTCTATCTCAGTAATCACATTTGGCCAGTTAGCAAATAAATCTTTAAAAAATAGTGGTTGTATATAAAGTTCTTTGAAAATATAAGGCTATATATTGTTGGCATATTTAACTCCTTAAAGGTCTAAAAGAATGGAAGGTGACGTACCATGGTATTTTGTAATCAGAAAGTAGTACTACTAATGGGATAGCTGAGGTTAAGGACTGCATTCTACACGTGTGTGTGTGTGTGTGTGTGTGTGTTTTCAGATGTATGAAAAGTCTGAATGTGTACTATGTTAATAATTATTACTATGTTTCTTAAATCAGGTTGATTGGTGATGTTTTGAAAATTCTCTGAAGATACAGAAAATTTAAATGAATACATTTTGAAGAGCAATATTTGTGGGTTGTGTTTTTAATAGCACAGTCAGCATTTTGATTTCCTATAAGCCACTCAGTGTATTGGTGGTCTGCATATTGATTCCTCTTGTTTCCATGACTAAAATCGATTCTCCCTCCCCACCCCTGAGACCTTTGCCTATCATCAAACTCACTTTTTCTCTCCTGCCAAAATGACATTCGATTGGATTATTCAACAGAAGGATTCCGTCGTTGAGTACAATCAATATGCTTGTGTTCACTGATTTTATAGACCTTTCTGTGACTACCTACATAAATGAAAGCTGGGATGTTCAGGTTCTAGACAGATTATGTCAAAACTTGAAGATTATTTTTTTTTACAATTGTAATCTCTTTTATCAACCTAAAATAATATTCAGCAAGTCTACTCCTAAAAATATTTTGTATTCATATGTATTAGGTTGGTGCAAAAGGAATTGCAGTTTTTGCATTTTTTTAACCTTTTAAGCTGCAATGACTTTTGCACCAACCTAATAAATATGTTATTCAATCAACAAACATTTTCAAATACTTATTATTTACACGGTATGCAAAGGTATGTATTCTATATATGCCACAGGGATATAAAGTCCTTTGGAATAAGAACCACTTATTATTTACACGGTTGCATACCGTGTAAATAATAAGTGGTTCTTATTCCAAAGGACTTTATATCCCTGTGGCATATATAGAATCTATGCACAAAAGATAATTGCCAATAAAAATCACACGGTTAATTTTAAATAAGTCATAATATCAATAATGATAGGAGTCGTATCCACCATTCATTTTAACAAGAAGTATGTACTAGGCTTTTTTTACTGTCTTCAACTATTACATATATCATATCTAATTTTTGTAACAGCCCTCCAAAAGTATTAGTATAATATTAACTCCATTTTACAGACAAGAAACTAGTAACTAACTCAAGATTGTGCAGCTGGAAAAGAGTTTAAAATCAGCTTCCTTTGACTCTAATGTCTGCAGTCTCTCAAAGTACCATACTGCATCTCCATAGATGTTACAGATTTTCAAAAGAAGTTAAGGATTGTTCCCAGCTCTAGTGGTCAGAAAGATTTGACAGAAGTGATTGACTCCGACTCAGCATTTTATGGCGTTGATCCAGTAAATTGAGAGAAGGAAGAAAGGGTCCTAAGGGAGGAAAGACAACTTGAATAAAGACAAGAAGAGGCGTACATGCATCCTGGAGAACTGAATATATCGATATGTACAAAGCAGACATTTCATCTGAAAGTAGTTTGGAGATAATTTGAAAGAAGAGTTAGTAATTTAAGACGGTAGAAGGTCTTGTATGCCACCTAATGGCTTGGGATTTATTCTTGAATGTACCAGATTTACTTGAAGGCTTTGGGGGAAAAGTATCATGCTAACAAATGCTCTGTTGAGACTACTGTATTAACCTGACAGGAAAGGAGGATAGAAGGAATGTAAGAGCATCTGAAAGTAGAGAGAAGAATTAGGAGACATTTAAAGTAGTCCAAAGATATGGGGCTACGTTTTACAACAAGATTCATGCAATGGAACTAAAAGAGTATTCGTGAGTGACATTTTTAAGGACTAATCAGATCTTTGCGATTGAATCAATTTGAATAGAAAGTTGATTCAAACATGTCTTCAAGATTTTGAGTCTGAGTAACTTAAAAAAAATGTTGGTATAAGCAGATTTATCTAAATTCACAGGAGCAAATGACTTTGAGAAGAAAAGTTTGTTTAGATGAATTAGTTTTACATGTGAGATATTGGCAGCATAAGGACATTGAAAGCAACCAGCAATTGATGAATATGGAATAAAACTTCAAAAGACATGTCAGGAAACAAAGTAGGGCTTGTCATAGTTATATAAAAGTAGGGCTTGTCATAGTTATATAAAAGTAGGGCTTGTCATAGTTATAGTCATTGTCATAGTTATAGTTATAGTTATACATATATATATAGTTTATATATATATATATATATATATATATATATATATATATATATATGAGTGTATATAGTTTATATATATAAAGCCATCCCACTAGAGGATATCTCTAGGTAAAGAAAGTATGGAGTCAAATAAAATTATTGTCTCAGTTACTACTATATGCAAAGTATCACTAGAAAATTTTAAAGGTAGTAATCTATTTTTGTTGCATAGAAGAATGAACTGAGACATAAGTTAAGCAGCTTAATAAATTCGTAGCTAGCAATACTTCCTCTACTGATAATGGAAGGGTAATAATTAAGACTATGCTTCTAAGAACTATTAGAAAGACTGGGAAAATATGTTTATAGAAATCTTTGAAAGCCCTGGAGTGCTTAATAAGGCAGTAAAAAATTACAGGTCAAAGATATGATATAATAATAACAAAAATATAAGTTTGGTATTTGAACAGTTGTAACTCTATGTATATCTGAGACTCCAGAAGAGGTGACTGGGAGGCTGAGAAGATTAGCAGAGCTTTCAATAGCTTCATAAGTGCTATGGAGACAAAAATTAGAATTCAGAGCCTGCGAAACAAGGATAGCCTTAATAAATTCATCAGTCTTTTTGGTGTAAGACCTCAACAAGTTCTATCCTAGGATAAATCAAAAGAAAAAAAATTAAAAACAGACAAATGCACAAAGAATCCGAAGCTTAACTTCAAATCATTCCAATCATGAAAATTGGATTAAGTTGTCCAGGATTTCAAGATACAAGTACATAAACATTATGTGAGATTTTAATAGACCACTATCAATAACCAATAGAACAATTACACAAAAACCAATAAGAATAACAAAGATTTAAAAACCACAATTAACAAATTTGAATTAAAAGAACACTACATCCAACAATCACAGAGCAGTCTTATCAATAAATTTGAAATCTTTAAATACTGTAGCACATAAAAAACTCTCTATATTTAAAAGGGTTCAAATCTTCCAGAATGTTTTCTAATCGTAGTAGTATTAAGCTAGCAGTAAATATAAAATACATAAATTCTTCATATGTGTGGAAATGAAGAAATAATTTTGCAAGTAATGCATGGATCAAAGCAAAAAATCAAAATGGAAAGTAAAATATATATTAAACTGATTATAATGTTAATACTGTATATATATATACATATATATATGTATATATATATATATGTATATATATATCTCAAAATTAGTGAGATGTAGCTAAAGCCATGTGTGGAGAGAAATATATCATCTTAAAGACACATATATTAGAAATTAAGGAATACTTTTTAAAAATCAATGAACTAAGTATCCCTCCCATGCACTTAAAAAAATAGAATAGAAATGTAAATACAAATAAAATTATAGGAGGAAAAAACATTAAAGAGCAAGAAATTTGTGAAGTAGAAAAGAAATCATACACTGAATATGATGAATACAAATGCGTTTTTTTTAAAGACTAATAATATTCAAAAATCCATATGAGACAAATGAAGAAGAAAAAATAATAACACATACTATCAGTTTAAGGGTGAAAAGGGAGACATCATTAGAGATCCTAAAGACATCAACATTTAGTAAAATGATATGATTATCCTTCATGCTGTTAACATTTTAAAATTTGATGAAAAGAATAAATTCCCAGAGAAATACAATTCATCAAAACCGAATCCAAAATAAAGATTTTTCCCACAAAGAAAACTACAGGCTCAGATGGCTTCTCCAGCAAATACTGCCAAAATATTAAGGAAATATACAATGCCAATCTTATAAAAATTTTTGAGAAAATAAAAAATGAAGAACACTTTCAGACGTTTTTCAAAAATAGATATTAAAATTAGATGCAAAACCTTAAATAAAAGTTAGCAAACAATATCCAATTACATATAAAAAGGGTCATAAATGCTAAACAGTTATGTCTCTTTGCAGGAGTGTGAGGTCAATTTATCAATCGAAAATTAAAGTTTATTCTAACTACTCTAACTAATTAACACAATAAAAGGAAAACAATTGACTCAATAGCTTCAGGAAAGATATTTGATAAATTTTAACCTCCACTTATTATTTAAAAAAAATTCTGCAGCAATCTAGGAATAAAAGGACACTTCTTTAACTTCATAAGTATATGAAAAAATACTAAAACATGCATCACATTTAATAGTGAAATATTAAAGCTTTCACTCTGACATAAACAACAGAAAAGTATACATACTTTCATCTCTCCTATGATTTCAGTCATTTATTAGTTAATTATCAAATGTTGATATTAAACATATCCAACAACTGTAAGATTATAATAAAAATTATAACCCGTTTACTTGTTCAGTCACTCTTTGGCAGAAAATAGAGCTACTTCTAAAATGTATCTGGAAATTCAAAGGGCCAAGAAAATTAATACACTCTGAAAACATAAATATGAATGTTGTATCAGAGAGTAAAACATTTTATTAATCTAAATAACTATACATAGTGGTTTGAGGCAATATACACAGAACAATTGTCAAAATCCACAGTCCAGAAACAGAATCACAGACTTATGGACAAAATGTAGGATAAAGATGACAATGCAAAACATAGAGAAAAAAAGCTTTCAATAAATGATACTAGGTCAATGGAATATCAATTAAATAAAAATAAGTTTGGTCTTCTCTCAAACAGTACATAAAAACCAATTCCAGCTGGATTGTACATCAAAATATAAAAGACCAAACAATAGAGATCTTCTAATCCAGAAGATCATACAGGAGATTAAATTTATGAACTCGCATAAAGAAAGTTTTCTTTAATAGCACAGGAGGAAAAGGATTCATAAGTTAAAGTCAGTAGTTTCTATTATCATAAAACATTATCATGACCATGGAAAGGCAAGGGAAAAAAATGAGAGAACATATTTGCTGACAAAGATTTCGTATTCAGAATGTATAAAGAGCTGCTACAATTCAATAAGATAAATAAACATATAAATAAGAAAAACACAGTCGTTACAGTAGAAAAAACCAGAAGACTTGAACAGATATTTTTTGAGACACCCTAAACCAATAAACGTGCTAAAACATATGCTTATTTGTAACTGGGAAATGCCAATGAAAACCAGCATTATATACCACTAAACAGTCACCAGAATGGCTAAAATGTAAAAGTGAGAAATACCAAGCGTTAGTGAGGATATAGAGCAAGGGAATTCTAAATACTGCTGGAAAAAATGACAGTTTGTCATTATCTAGCAAAAATGAACATACTCATTACCAGTGACTAAGGAACCCCATTCCTAAGTATATTCCAAAAAGAAATGTGTGCACAGATGTACTACAAATATGTGAAGAATGATAAAAACTTTTCCTATGAATTTCAAAAGCAGACAAAACTAAAAGACTGATTTTTTTTAATTAATTTATTTATTTATTAGTTTCAGGTGTACAAAACAAGGTAATACTTAGACGTTCATCATTTATATCCCTCATACTGTGAACCCCCCTCCCCCCATCCACTATCCCTCCGACCTCACACTGAACCATCACATTATATATATAAAATTATAGTTGGCATTCATTAATGCCACAAATGTACTACAAATATGTGAAGAATGATAAAAACTTTTCCTATGAATTTCAAAAGCAGACAAAACTAAAAGACTGATTTGAACATCAGAAGAGTAGTTACTTTAAGGAGGAGGGAAGGGGAAATGGTTGGAAAGGTCGTGATAGAGCCAGGTTCCCTTTTCGTATCTCCATGCTGTCTCCATAGCAGTGTGCCTGTCTTATCCATCTGTGACCTTGTGCAGCTCTTTGCCCAGTGTCCTGCACGGGGGTGGCCCAGAAAGACTTATAAATCTGAGCAGTCTGTTGGCTCTTCAGCTATAAGTATTGAATTTCCCCGAAGAACACCTGACTCTAGATGGGAAGTGATTGCCATATAGAGATGATATGTCTGTCACTTTTCATAAAGTATCAGAAAGTAAACCTACTACAAAGTTCTCTTCTCTGTATCTCATTGTATACACCTTTAAAATGTGTTTTCTATATAAGACATTTATGAAGTTGTGTTTAAAACCGTGTAGTTGTCTTCTGACAGCTCAGATCAATAGAAGGTCCTAAAAAGGACTTGAGGTAAAGTGGTAATCAAAAGCTTACACCAAAATTTTATATGTTGGGATTTTCTTCTGTTTCTCTTACCTGAATTGGACTTATTTTTTACTATATAACCTGACTTTGTTGTTCTCAATGCATCTATTTTTAATGACATAGCTGTGTTGCAGAAGGGAAAACTTTTGTTTTCTATCTCAGTAGACAGTAGGTTTTGAAATAGTGTTCTGATTTTTTTTTAATTATATGGAAGTACTTCTACCTTCTTTTGCTTAACTGTTGGCTCTATGAATGTAACAAACAGATGGCAATACATTTTACATCTAAAAATAATTGTTTGGTTGGGAAAAAATACCACTGCTTTCTCTTTTTTATCCCTTTGCCTCATATAATGACTATAATTCTGATAGATGACAGCAATATAAAGATATGCATATCCTCCTCTTATCAAACTGCTAATGAGATGACAGAACAATTGGTACTATATCCCCAATTCATGCTCATTATTAAACACACATGGTGTCGCCTAAGGAATTACTTAAATATATCCTGCTTTTCAATTAAAAATTAATAGTCAGTCTTTCAAAAATGCAATTTAAATTCAGCTTGTTTGTCATTCCTGTAAAGAATAAATTGTTCTTTTATGGAGATTTATATTGTCAGTAAATAGCTTACTTTTTCTTAAGAAAAAAAGGAAAAGAGTTTTGCAGATAATTAAAAATGTATAACTAAATATTATTTACAGTATTTCATCCTACGGCCAGACGTTGGCCCTCTCACCTATACAATCAAGGTCATCTTTGCACACAAGGAAGGTCGACTGTCCTGTGGAAGCCTCATTTTATAAGCAGGTGGGGGTGGGCGGCTATATTATATCTGCAAAGTACACTCTCATAATTTCTTCTCTGGAAGAGCTAACAAATCAGTATTAGGTCTTCTGGAGTCATGAATCAATTCTTACAGTGTCATTTCTAGAGTACAGGGACATTAGCTAAGTTTAATCAACAACCTTATCTTGCATTCTGACTTTCTGATTTCTAGAAATGGGTAAATGAACTAGTTTTAAGTTTCTGATTTTATGAATGTATTTTATGGATGTATGTATTTTGTGAGTGTCATTACCTTGACACTGGGTTTGAATTTATTTCCAGTAAGTTCATTAAATTACTAATTAGGGATTATACTTCATTATAGCTAGAATACAGCTTAAAATAAAAATGCATATAAATAGTAGCTCTTAGAAATCTCCAATTTAGGAAAAGGAGTTAGCAAATAACTTTTAAAAAATGACCACAACCAAAAGGTCTCGTATTTATATACTTTAAACAACTTATCCATTAGTTGCTCCCTCGCAGTATACTCTAAATCAGGATTGGTACTGCCACTTAAAATATCGTGACAGGCTCTTAATGGGCTCTTAATCTCTTGTGAGATTATATCCTTGAATAATACAACTAAGATATGTATACAACTCATTGCCAGAGGTGTACTGAAAAGACTACTAAAATATAAATAAAGAACCTGAATTCTAATCCTAATTCTGTCACTTACTGTAAAACATTGGACAAGTCCTTTCTCCTTTCACAAGCGCAGATTATTCATCTCTAAAAATAATGGACAAGATCTCTGAAGCTTTAATTTTCTATGACGATAACTCAGTATCTGGTAATGAAAGCAGCTCTAAATGAAATGGCAATGAGTTGCTTTTATGATTAGTTGATGATAAGTGAATTATTCATATTAAATAGATACATCATAATTGATTGTTGCTACTTGTTCTGATTTATGGCACTCTAGATTATTAAATTGTCTGTCTTGAACATTTACAGGGTCAAAGAGGAATTTTCTTGTTTCAGCTAAAAGGTAGATTGCATAGTTTGAAATCAAGTTGAAAATTGTCAGAGGTCAACCAGAGATATATCAAATAAATAACAGGTAGAAAAATAGGATCAATTTGCCATCATCATCTCCTATGATTGTTCAATGCTAATCTTGTTGGAGTTGTGACTATTAAGTTAAAATATTGCACACCCAGCAACTAATTGTGATGTTGTGAAGCCAATAAGGCTGAGGTTACCAGAAGGTAAGGGGGAAGAGGGTGGGAACTGAGGGTAAATGGGAACAAATATATGGTGATGGAAGGAGAACTGACTCTGTGTGGTGAACACACAATGTGATATATAGCTGATGTATTACAGATTGTGCACTTGAAACCTATGTAATTTTACTTACCATTGTCACCCCAATAAATTTTAACTTAAAAGTTTTTATTATTAGAACAGAAACTAAAATCATAACAACATTTTCCCATTTTCGGTTGAAAGCATGCCTTGTAATATTTTCTAAAGGGCTTTCTAAATGTGAATCCTGATTATTTACATGTATACATTTTTCTCTATAGCTAGTGTGTTTATAAATTCATTTATCACTTATTTTACCATTCAAAGCAAAAGAGACAGTTTTAAATGTGTATAAAAATGAAGCAGTTGGTAATATTTTCAGGACTGGATGAACACATTTTTCCTGAAAAGTTAGGAATGGAGTAACAGAAGTCACTGTCAGTGAATGTTGGGGATCCTTAGTTTTAGAGCCTCCATTCATTTAGTCTTAGCCAAATACCGCTGTGTTCTTCTGAAAGATAAAATAATAGTCTTAAGAGGAGAAAACAAGTAATTTATTTAAGTATGTTTAGTATTTTTAAAATGTTACCCAAGTAATTATACTGTTAACCTGTTTAAAATTCTTGTGAAATATTTTATGTATATGAAAGATTGCATGCAACGTTACGTGTCATAAAGCATAAAGATAAAATAAGCACCCATTAAAACACTACCCAATTTAAATAGAACTTTACTAATAGAATTGAAGCTCCCTGGCCCCTCATGAACTCATTCCCCTGGGTCCTACTTAACCCCTTTCTAGAGTTATTTTCTAAGTGAATTTTTTGTTTATCATTATGTTTTTGCCATATCACATGGTTTTATCACATGTACTTATGTTCATAAGCATTTTATGTTTACTTGTTTTGGAACTATCCATAAATTATATACATTTACTCCATAAATATTAATCGATTGCTTGCTCTGTGCTAGGCACTGTTTTATATATAAGGGATATAACAGGATTAAAATAATGTCCCTGCCTTTATGGACCGCACATTCTAGTGGGGAAACAGACAATAAACAAGCAAATGAGTAAAATATAAAGAGTCAGATGATAAGACTATAGAGAAAAACATACAGGGTGAGAGATATAGGAAAGTGTATTATTTTATTTTGGGTGGTCAAGGAGGGCCTCTCTGAGGTGGAACATTTAAGCAGAACCAGAAAGAAAAGAGGGAATAAGCCCTGAATGCAATGGTGGGAATTGTGTACCAGATGGAGGAAGAGCAAGTATAAAGATGTTGAGATGGAACACACCTGGCTGGTTTGAGGACTAGCAAGGAAGCAGGGTTCCAAAGCTGTGTGTGTATGTGTGCACATGTGTGCCTGACTGGGTGTGTGTGTGTGTGTGTGTGTGTGCATGTGCACATGCGTGTGTGCCAGTGTGTGTACACATGCACAGGGGCAGTAGATGGGGTAGAGATGGTGGAAATATAGCAGGGACAGATGCTGAGGGCCTTGTACACTGTGATACACACGTAATGGTTTAATTGAGGTGAAATTCACATAACATGAAAGTAACCATTTTAAAGTATAAAATTCAGCGGTATTTAGTACATTCACAACATGTAACTACCATTTCTATCTAGCTCTAAAACATTTTCATCACACCAAAAGAATACTCCGTACCCATTAAGCAGTCACTTCTTGTTGTATTGACCATCCAGCCATGGCAACCACCAGTCTGCCTTCGGTCTCTATGGATGTACCTATTCTGGATATATCTATGAATGGAATCATATGACATTTGGTGTCTGGCCTCTTTTACTTAGTATAATGCTTTCAAGGTTTATCCACATTACAGCATTTATCAGTACTTCATTACTTTTTAATGTCTGAGTAATATTCCATATCTCCCATTTTGTTTATCCATTTTATCTGTTGATGAACATTTTGGGATGTTTCCATCTGACTATTATGAATTGCGCTGCTGTGAAAATTTGTGTGTAAGTTTTTGTGTGGATATATATTTTCAGTTCTCTTGAGTATATACCAAGGAGTGGAACTGCTGGGTCATATGGTAGTTCTAGTTTATTTTTTCAGGAATGCCAAACTGTTTTCCAAAGGGACAACACAATTTTGCATTCCCACCAGTAATGCATAAGAGTTTCAATTTATTTACATCCTCAACAACACCTGTTTTGTTTTTGTTTTTGTTTTTTTCTTTTATGACTATCTTCTTGGGTGTGAAATGGTATCTCACTGTGGTTTTGATAGGTATTTCCATAATTTCCATTGAGCATCTTTTCATGTACTCGTTGGCTACTTACATATTTTCTTTGGAAAAACATCTACTCAATCCTTTGCCCATTTTTTAATTGGGTTGTCTTTTTGTTTTTGAATTATAAGTGTTCCTTATTATGACTGCCTGAAGTCTTTAGGTAACATTCATTTATTTACTTAGAAAATGTTTAATTCCCTTGAACTACGTGCCTGGTACTTATTTAATCATTAGGGATACAGCAGTGAGAGGTGAACAGATAATATCCCTGACTTGGTAGAACTTGTATTCTGGGGGAAAACGGCAGAACATAAACACACAAAAAGATATAGTGAATCATTAATGTATGTAACAATGGTAAAAAAAAAAAAATACTTGAAAACAAAACAAATAAAGGTGTGATGATAGAGAGCTGTGAGTGGGGAGAAGAGTACTTTTGCCCAAATAACGAAATGGCCAGACAAGACCTCTGTTAGGAGAAGAAAGTTATTCTGAGACTTGACGCGAGGGAGCAAGTAAAGCCAGTGTTCGAGGGAAGTGTCACAAGCAGAAAGAAGAACCCAGGCAGGAGAATGCTTACAGTGTTCCAGGAGTATCATAAAGGCCAATGTGGCTGGAACAGAATCAAGCGGCAGAGAAAGAGCAGAGGTGGCCGAGAACCAGATCATCACAGACCTTTTGGACTTAGGAAATGATTCGACATTAATGGGAAAACACTGGAAGATTTCAGCAGAGGAATGTGATCTGAATTATGTTTGACAAGGGTTGTTCAGGCTGCTGAGTGGAGAAGTACAAGAGTGGAAGCCGGAACCTAGAAAGTGGCCAAATCAGTAATGAAACAATCAGGAGATAAATGAACCAAATACAATAATAACCATATAAATCAAGTAGAGTCCTTATAGTTCATAATAAAAGGCATGCTCTTTGCTAAGAAAGTACTTAACAGGAAAACTGAAAAAAATAAAAGCATCGAAACATTTGTATTTTGTGGTGTCCCTTAGTGAGGTAAATTGTCTGTACATGCTGATACCTCTGCTTTAGTCCCATTTCAGGAAATGTACCGTCACTCCAGGACCTCTTATGTCTGTATTGTACATGTAAAATTTTATTTAATTTTCTTCAGAAGTACTTTTAAAAACAGGTACTCTTTGTAAAGCACTCTTAGACTCTCCATCCCATAACTCCCGATTCTTATCACGCCAAGTCACTACCAGAAGAAGTAACTCGATAACAAGCCCCACAGACATATAAATTTCAAGCTGTAATGCATGTCTCAGTAATGTGATAACGTCACAAATGGCATTTAGGGAGCATGCTTCATTTCCTAATTATCTTCAATCCTTACTTCACTTTTAACTATGTAAAATTTTCCATAACCCTATTCACTAAACACACTAATGTTATATGAATTCCTATTTTTCACTCTAATGGAAAGGATGATTCTGCCTGAATCCATCTAGAGTCTTTTCATGATATAAATCCTCTAGTGTATTTAATTATTGGCCTTAAAAGTATGTTCAAAATACCTGCTTTTAATTTTGATGTTTCTATCTGTGACAGAGCTTTTATTCCCAATTTAATTGAAGAACTACTTTGCCATCTTCTCCTTAACTCTTCTTCTCAAATCTTTTGAATTAAACTGCTCCTTTACAATGTAATGTCAGTTTTTGGAAATGTAAGTTGTAGCTGAGTTATTATTTTAAATGTTCAAATCATTGCTACTTTAAGTTGAAAAGGCAAAAGGAAGTTCAAGTCTTACATAAACTATTAGAAATGTTTGGATTTAGGGACCATTTATTTGTAAGGACTTTTAGAGAGAGGTATTGGGACAACTGATGAAATGGGGTACAGAATTTTAATTATTATTTCCTTTTCTCAAAGTTTTTTAATCCTTTGGTATTGACAAGACTCAGTTCTACTGTCTTTGTAAACATAATAGAATTTTGTCATCCTCTAAAGCTTCCTAAATTCAAGACTTTTCCTAAGCAGTGATAGTCCTATACAATCCATTTAACTGCCCACTGAACTGAAGGAGAACGCAATGGCCACAGTTCACTTCAGCAGTCAGGAGTTCTGAACCATATCTGCATCTCTGCACCTCGGACTTAGTTACCTCATGTGTGCAATGAAGATAATAGTTTACCTGCACAGTTATCCTTAAGAAAATGTTTTCTGAAAGGAACATGCTATTAAGTATTGAAGATTAGCGACCGTGTATTGCACTACAAAAGGTGCTTACCAAAAGGACGATCCGTGTTTTCCATGCTGTCTTTGAAACAATGTTGGATTGAGGACTGGCTTTGTTTGAACTGTTTCCTCAGGAACTACCTTATTTCTAATGTCTCCTGATGAAATACAGTGGGGTGAATTATTCTCAATACCATTACTTTTTAAATTTGGGAGCTATACCAAAACATCTTGCCTATCTCAACAGATATATATATAATAAAATTACTTAATTGATTTATGTTGGATAGTTTCATTTCTGGATTCATGGAATCTATGTTGTCTTCTGGAATGAAGTTTCACAATTGTTAACTTCAGTTTTCTTTTTAATTTATGTAGATTCAATCATTGTTATCAGGCCAATAACATTGTATCTTTCCCAAGCCCAAATGGTTGACTTTGGTTTTACTCCTGATTGGCTGAATTTCTTCAGTGGTTTGGTTTTGTTTTCAAGAAAAATCTCATTGTATGTTTATAACCCCTTGCATACTGGAGTGAGGTTTGCTGCTTTTATATTTGATCTGTACAGTTTCCTCACTTGTAAAAATGAGATTCTATTTCTTGCTTCTCAAGATTAGTGTAAGCAGTTTACGTAGCACAGGTACCTGGCCCTTAGGAGGAATGTAATTTATGTGTATTTTCTTTGGTGCATCAGAAAATTGAGCACAATGCTGCGAGGTCATATCTGTAATCTCTGTAATGACCTCATACATGAGAAAATAAATGCTGCATCCCTAAGCCCCACCTCCATCTCGTCACTGAATGAAAACCCAACTCTGTCATTAACTAGCGGTGTGACCTGGGGCAAGTTTTTTTCTCTGGGCCTCATTTCCTACTTCTTAAACTAGATTTTTCCCACATTTTTTTTACACTTCTCTGATTACGTGAACAGAGTCCTACTGGAGAATCCCAAGAGTAGATAAATCAATCAGTTAACTCCCAATAGTAAGAAAGACTCACAGTGTAACCTTACGCATATTAATCAACATCCATACTTTAGTTTTCTTTTCTTGAATATGAGTGTGATAACCGTGTCAACCTCATAGGATTGTTGGAGAATTACATCAGTTAAAACCTGTAAGACACTCAGTGCCTAGCACATCGCCATGCCTGTAAATGTTAACAGTTATTAGTTCCAGGTGGTGATTTTATGTTATGTCCTTTAGACTGGAAATCGGAAACATGATATTCAGATATGAACATCGTCTTTCTTATTTTATTTATTTTATTTTTATTTTTTATAAATCCCATTGTGTGTTCACCACCCAGAATCAGTTCTCCTTCCATCACCATATATTTGATCCCCCTTACCCTCATCTTCTACCCCCCACCCCACTCCTTACCCTCTGGTAACCACTAAACTATTGTCTGTGTCTATGAGTTTTTGTTTCTCATTTGTTTGTCTAAAAAAACATAGTGTTTCTTTATACTTCTGACTGATTGTGGAATTTATCACTTGAAAAATATGTGACCTTAGAAGAATAGCTGACAAGATTCTCCTGTTTGTGTCTCTATTGTTATTCTTTGCATTGTTATTTTTTATTCTTTATTGTTATTTTATTTATGTTATTTTTTATTTATGTTATTTTTTATTTATTGTTATTTATTTATTTGCATTGTTATCTTTGCATTGCATTGACTTTCCTGTAACATAGCCTAAAATCATAACTCCCCACGTCCCCTATTATTTTGATTCTGTGTGTTTTGTCGCATCAATTTCCCTCCCCTGGCTTTGCAAGTCCATCCAAATCCAAGCAGAGTATCTTATTATTCCTACCCTCAGGGTAAAGACTTCAAAAGTCTTAGCACATTAACTATAGGACTCATTCCACTTGCGTCTTCTCTCGTTTGATCAAATAGGCAGTCTCTATTCCATCTTTCAGATGTACACCTAAGCCAAGCACTTTTTAAGATTTCCCCAGTTCAATAGTGGTTTTGATTTTTTTCATGGCTTCTAGAGAGCATTATCTTGGCACACAATGCTAGAAGATATAATTTTATAGTAGAAAGTATTCGAATTGATTTTATGTTGTCTTCATTCATACTGTTTAGCAGGTACTTTAGAACTGGGCTATAAAAGTGCTGCAGGTTTGTAAGAGAACATGATCATGGTTTCTTCAGTATTCAAGCAGATTTTTAGCAAAAGAGTTTACCTGTTGTAAGTGCTGTTTATTTCTCTTCTTTCTTTATTTGCTTACAGTTAGTGTGTTTAACATTTATCCTCATACGCATATAGGGCCAATGCCTCCTTAAAGTTTACTTACCTAGTATTGCATGTATTTTGAAACACAGATTATGAAAGTACCGTGTAAAATAGCGTATACATGCAGAGTATTAAAATAAATCTAAATGTGAAATTATAAATCAGATAAAATTTCATCTGAAAAAGCACTGCTGTATAAGCCAGTTATTTTGGTCGTTTTGTTTTGTTTGTTTAACTTTCATCCTGAACGTACTGTTTCTGTCAAATTATCAAGCTACAATCTTGAAAAGAGAAATGCATCACAGGTCAAGTTGCTCATAAAAGCATTACTGAAATGTCAGAAACAATTATACAGCATAGAAGAATTAATCCCTAAAAAAATTAAACATCCATTCATGAAAATTTGTGTCTGTACTGTAATTTCATTTCCTAGTTAGACTATTGATGATTTCCAGATTGTAATAGAATTGGTCAATTTTAAAGGTAGATGACACTCAAAGAAAAAGTGTATTTTGGAAAATGCTCTAGTATATAGATTTAGTTTTTTAAAAGACTCATTTATTTTACCATTTTTTTAATTAAAGTTTATTGGGGTGACAATTGTTAGTAAAGTTACATAGATTTCAGGTGTACAAATCTATAATACATTATCTATATCTCACATAATTTTACCATTTTTTAATCAAGTGCTTATCAGATGCTTGTTCCTGAAATTTGTCACATTATGATGGAGAGAACATGAGCTTTGGAATAGGAGGGTGAGCTGGAAATCCTGCCTCTGCCACTAAGTAGTTGACTTGGGGCAAGCGGAAACAGCTTTGTGTTCTTTGTTGTTGTTGTTATTTTGTTTTTCCTCAAATGCTATAACACGCAATTTAAAAATATTTACCTCCTGAATCACCATAATGATCATTTGCTTGGCACATAATCGATGCTCAAAAGTGTTATTTCCTTTCCCTTCATCCAGGATATAATCACTGTGAAACTATTACAGATTTTTAAACAGAAAAGAAACATGAAAAAAAAGTTAGGTCATCTAACCTTAAATTGCAGTCATGAGTAGATTTAGATTGGGAAAAAGTTTAAGACTCTGGAGTTAAATTGCATGTTTTTTTGTTTGTTGTTTTTTGAAATTATAATTAGAACACTAAGAATTAAGAAAACAAGATTTATAAATTGTTGATTACACTCAGGGGTTTTATTCAAAATAATATTTAATAAAATATTCACTAACCAAAGCACAAGGCTGAGACCAATCTGAACAGGTGTCTTGACCAATTGGTTTGTCTTTAAAAACAAGTATGTCTTTATGTGTGCAAAGTGACACACACCAAGTGAATATTAGCACCATATTTACATGAGAAAGTTGTATTTAGCTGAATCTAGTTAGTTTTCAATTTCAGAAAAAATGTACTCTCCTAATAAGAGCACGTTTCCCACTAATGTACGCGTATACCTATACTTACTTTTAGATTTTGGGTCAAATTATATTACGTGTGCATTGATATAAATGTGTGTTTCCTTCAGAAAGCAGTTGCACTTTATTGATTCATGTTTAAATAGTCCTCCTAACATTCATCAAAGTATCTTATAAACTAGATGATATTACCCCCAAATGTTCCTATTAGGAAGCATTATTATAAAACTTCATTACTTTGTTCACAAAAGACTGTGAAGTAAAAAAGATCTCCTGTAAGGTTTACTTCTGTCTCCTAAAAATACCAAAATCATTGCTTCAACTCAGGGCTTGAGATGAACAAAAAAGAGTTATTTGATATAAATTATGATGGTACAATGGGCCAACCTTATATACTTTTAATTAAATAAATATCTATAAGTTCTAGTCACAAAAATGACTATGAGATTTTGGTGTGAACAATTAATCCTTCCTTTCTACATATTGGCACTTATCAGGAATGAGTAAACAGAATAGTTCCCAAATGCTGTTATCAGAATCATTTAGGGATCATTTTTTCCTCAACTATATTGAGAGATAAGTGACATATAACACTGTGTAGCTTTAAAATTTACAAGGTTTCTATTTGATACAATTATATATTGCAATATTATTAGCACTGTAGTGTCAGCATTATACTAAGTAAAATAAAACAGAGAAAGGCAAATAGTATAGGATGCAATCTCACTTATGTATGTAATCGAAAAAAGCCAAATTTGTAGATATAGAGAGTAGAATGCTGATTACCAATGGCCAGGAGTTGGAGGAAATGGGGAGATTTTGCACAAAAGGTACAAACTTCCAGTTAGAAGATGAATAAATCCTGGGAGTGGGAGATCTCATACACAGCAATGTGATTATAAATAACAATATTTGAAAATTGCTAAGAGAGTAGGTCTTAAATGTTCTTACCACAGAAAAAGAGATGGTAATTATGTGATGTAATGGAGATGTTAGGGGTATTTTTTCATTTAGGTATAATTGATATATCACATCATATTAGTTTCAACATAATGATTTGATCTTTGTATATACTGGGAAGTGGTCATCACAATTAGTCTAGTTATCACTGTCCCTCACCATATATAACTGCAAATTTTTCTTTCTTGTGATGAGAATTTTTAACATTTACTCTTAGCAACTTTCAAATATACAATAAAATATTATTAACTATAACCACTATGCTGTACATTACATCTTTATAACTTATTTATTTTAAAACTGAAGTTTGTACCTTTTGATACCCTTCACCCATTTTGTTCTCCCCACCCCCCACAAGCACCAATCTGTTCTCTGTATCCTTGAACATGATTCTGTGTTTTTTGTTTGTATTTGACTTGATTTGGTTTGATTTGGTTTTTTGTTTGTTTGTTTGAGATTTCATAGGTAAGTTATTTCATATGGTATTTTTGTCTTTATCAGTCTGACTTCTTTCACTTAGCATAATTCCTTCAAGATCTATCCGTGTTCTCACAAATGGCAAAATCCCATGTTTTTTTTTATGGCTGAGTAGTTTTCTGGGATGTGTGTGTGTGTGTGTATGTGTGTGTGTGTGTACGCGTGTGCGTGTGAATATGAATGCTTAGATTGTTTTCATAGTTTGGCTATTATAAATAATGATGCAATGAACATGGGGGGTTGTATATAACTTCTCAAATTAGTGTTTTTGTTTTTTTCAGATAAATACCCAGAAATAGAATTGCTGGATCATATGGTAGTTTTATTTTTAGTTTTTTAAGGAGTCTTCATATTGTTTTCCATAGTGGCTGCACCAACTTACAGTCCTACCAATCGTGTATGAGGGTTCAATTTACTCCACCTCTTTCCAAAACTGATTTTTTGTCTTTTTGATGATAGCCGTTCTGATTGGTGTGAAGTGATATTGTGGTTTTTGACTTACATCTCCCTGATTAGTGATATCGAGCATCTGTTCATGTGCCTTTTGGCCATCTGTATGTCTTCTTTGGAAAAAAAAATGTTTGTTCAGATCCTCTGCCCATATTTTAATGGTATGTTTGTTTGGGTTTTCTTGCTATTCAGTTTTATGACTTCTTTATATATTTTGGATATTAAAACTTTATCAGATATATGAATTACAATATTTCTCCCATTCAGTAGGTTGTCTTTCCACTTTGTTTAAAAGTCTATTTTATCTGATATAGGTATAGCTACCCCATTTCTCTTTTGGTTTTCCTTTGTGTGGAACATTTTTTTCCATCCCTTCACTGTGAATCTATGCCCATACATCTGAAGTGAGTCTCTGATAGAAAGCATATAGATGGCTCTTGTTTTTTAAATCTATTCAGCCATTCTATGTCTTAATTGGAGAACTTAGTCCATTTACATTTAAAGTAATTATTAATAGGTTTATACTTATTGTAATTTTGTTAATTGTTTTCTGAGATTTGTAGTTCCTGTATGTTCTTTTCTTCTCTTTCTCATTGTCTTTGTGGTTTATGACTTTCTTTGGAGTTATGCTTAGATTTCTTTCTCATTATCTTTTGTGTGTCAACTATAGGTTTTTGCTTTGTGGTTACCATAGGACTTACATATAACAACCTATATTTACAATAGTCTATTTTCTGTTGACAACAACTTAAATTTGAACAGATTCTAAAAGTCTACACTTTTACCCACCCCTTCCAATATTTTATATTTTTGATGTCACATTTTACATCTTTTTATTTTGTATATTCCTTAACTGATTATTTTATAGTGATTTTTACTGCTTTTTAATGCATTCAGTGCCCTACCTCCATAGTAACTTTATTTATACATGATTAATCCACTGCCCCTACTATACATTTGCCTTTACCAGTAAGATTTATACTTTTATATATTTACTTATTATTAATTAGTGCATTTTCTTCTCAGCTTAAAGGAGTCCCTTTAAAATATTTGTAAGTCTGATTTAGTGGTGATGGATTCCATTAGCTGTTGGTTATCTAGAAAACTATCTCTCCTTCAATTCTGAATAACTTTGTCAGTTAGAGTATTCTTGTTTGGGAGATTTTTTCTTTCTTTCTTTCAGTACTTTGAATATATCTCTGGCCTGCAAAGTTTCCGCTGAAAAATCTGTTGATAGTCTTATGGGGTTCCCATGTACGTAACAAGTTGTGTTTCTCTCACTGGCTTTACGATTCTTTATCTTTAGTATTTGACAGTTTAACTATAATGTGTCATGTGGATCATTTTAGATTCATCTGTTTTAGAACTCTTTGGGCTTCCTGGATCTGGATATCTGTTTTCTTCCCCAGGTTAGAAAAGTTTTCAGCTTGTATTACTCTTAATAAGTTTTGTGCCCCTTTCTTTCTCTTTTCTCCTTCTGGGACCCCCGCCATCCCGTGAATGTTATTATGTTTGATGCTGTCCCATAAGTCTCTTAAGCTGTCTTTATTTTTTCTTTCTTTTTGTTGCTCTGTTTGGGAGAGTTTCACTTCCTTATCTTCGAGATCACTGATCCTTTCTTCTGCTTTATTTAGTCTGCTATTAACCATCTCGTGTGTTTTTCAATTTAGTTATTATATTTTTCAGTTCTGTTACTTCCATTTAGTACTTTCTCATATTTTCTATTTCTCAGTTGAAGTTCTTGTTGTGTTCATTCATTTTCTGCCAAGTTCATTGAGCAACTTTTTGAACATTAATTTGAAATCTTTATCAGGTAAATTACTTATCTCTATTTCATTAAGGTTTGTTCCTCGGGTTTTAACTTATTCTTTTATTTGGAACACATTCCTTTGTTTCCTCATTTTGCTTGATTCTCTGTATGTTTCTATGTATTAGATGAAAAAGCTGCCTCTCCCAGTCTTGAAGGAGTGGCCTCATAAGAGATGAACCTTATTGTTGAACCTTGCCCTAACTCTTGGTTATATCTCGAACCTTTTTGATTTTTTTCAAGCAACCAGGTTTATTTTTTAATAGCTCCAGTTGTTGAGGGTATGCCAGGACCTGTTACTGTTCCAGAGGGAGGGATTTCAGTCAGCACTGAGTTTCAGGCTGATTGGAATCCAGAACCTCAGGCAGCAGTTTTTAAAGTATACAAATGTCTACATTCCTGTGGTACTACAATCATAAACCCTGCTGGTATCCAGGCCAGGTGATCCTGAGGTGTTCCCTTTGTGATAGTTACAAAAATTGGTGCTCCAAAAAAGTATATAAGATGTCAGTGAGCTGTAGAGAGGTAGCGCAAAAGTGTAAAGATGGCATTTCCTGGCCCACGTTCCCTGAAAGCACCTCCATAGCCTCTAGATGTGTGGTTAACCTAAAGCCTGCCCTTCAGGATGAAGCTCTAATATAAGTGAATAGGCCTCTTTCACAGAAAGACTGGGAGTGTGTTTCAATCTGCTATCTGTGCAGTGCCCTGTGGGTAATAGTTTGATAAGAACTATCTCTCTGATTGTTATGATCCAGTGGATTTCAGGAACACAGATCCTCCTGGTCTCCAGAGCCAGGCACTCAAGGGGTGGCCCATGGGCGGCTGCCACAAAAACTGGGACAGAGACATAATAAAAGAAAAAAGCTGGGCACCAAACTTGTGTAAAAACTCTCCTCTGGAAGATACTGGCACTGTGGAGCATGATGGGGGAAGAGTGCAAGGACGGCACTTGCCAGCCTTAGGTGAGGCAGAGAAAGAGAGCAGGGATTGTGCACACCCACTGGCTTTAGTGAGGCAGAGAGAGAGCCAGGGATGGCTCACACCTTCCTGCTTCAGCAAGGCAGAGGGAGAGTGCAGTGACGGCACCCGCTGGCATTAATGAGGCAGAGGAAGAGAGCAGAGACAGCTCTAGCCAGTTTTAGTGAATGGAAGGCGGGTACGGGATGGCATGCGTCCACTGGCTTTATCAAGGTAGAGGGAAAGCACAAAACAGCACCCGTCACTGCCTCTCTCTTCAGAGAGAATCCCACATGCACTTGCTCCTCCAGGAGATGATTTAAAATTAACAAGTGAATCTCATTCACATATAGTCTGGGTGCTTTCCAAACTGCTGCCTCTGCACTGGGCACTGGGGCAAATGAATCTGTGCATTAGTCTCTCAGTTAACTACAGCCGCTGGGCCTCATTGATTGTTAAAGCGAGATGTTTTAGGGGCTCATCTCTCAGGCACAGGTCTTAAGAGTTGGAGTGTATGATGTGGGGTACAAATCTTTTGCTTCTCAGGGAGAAGCTCTGGATTTGTAAGATCCCTTCTGATTGTGGGTCACTGCACCAGAGATGGGGTTTTTGGCAAGACCTCCATCCCAGTCTTCTATCCACCTCCATGTGTCCCTTTTCTCCTTTGATGAATAGCAGCTCTTCAGCTAGCTTTCAGTTCATTTTCAGAGGGAATTGTTCCATATGTAGCTATAGATTCATTGTATATGTGGGAAGAAGTGAATTCAGAATCTTCCTACATCACCATCTGGGACTGCTCACCTTAAAGATCCTTTTTAAATGAATATTTCTAAGACACTGCTTTGTAGATCCAACTGAGTAGTTCTCTGATGGGACCAGAAGATAGTACTATTTAGAAACCCTACCAGGTTTGGAAAACTGTGAGCTAGAGTAATTTTTTGTAATTTCTTGGTTCTTATTCTCATTTTCCTTTAATTTTGACATATGTTGACTGGTTCCTGGGTTCCATTTTGGCCCATTTCAGACTAACCAACTCCTTCATCAGTACAGATATGAATGCTTTTATAGAACTCTTAGGTTTTCCTTCTGCAAGTATTCATTAATCATGTCTTGGCTTTGTTTGATCTTAACAGCCACTTTCTATCTCAATTCCTGAACTGATGATGCTGTTTCTCCATCAGCTGAGTACATTTTTATTACAAACTCTTATGATAGTTATTAACTCTGACATAGCCTTGAACAACTTTTTATAAATGTTAACTATTGATGAAATGAGCTAGGTTTTCCTAATACATATGTGGCTTTTAATGTGGAAGCAACAGCTTTCAGACTAATTAATAGGATAATACTTCCCATATCGTTGAAACTTTGTCTTCTCTTGGATTCATTTCCTATTATTTGCTAGCAGACATACTATTATTATGAACATGAAAGGGATCAGAGTGTGACTTATTTGTAGCTCTCATCCTCACGGTCCAAACATTCAATGTTCTTACATGTGGGTCATCAGGGTACAGATTAGAAGATCTTGGAAATGTGTAATGGTGATGATTAATTCTTTGAAACAGTTTTTGATTCAAAACCTTCCCATGTAGACCAGACCAAGCTTCCTTTTTTTTTTTTAATGTAATTTCTCTTTCTCATTTCCAATCACTTAGCTTTCATTCCCTCAAAGGTCTTTCATTCCCTCAAATTTCACTGCCTTTAAAATGTCTTTCTTTATAAACTGTGCCATTTCTAATCATCCCATCAATCCATAGTCTATCAGTGGGCTGAAATTTTACACTAAGTTTACTGGTGAATGGTTTCATATAATAAACATAATATCTCTGTCACTTGGTCTTCTTAATCATGGCAAGATTCCGAAGTCAAATATAGATTTATTTAAATGTTTTTTTGTAATTTTCCCATTATTCTGTAGATGTATTTATACATTGTGATCTTGTAATAACTATCTATAGAACAGCTATCTTTTTATTTATGGTAATATGAAAGAGATCTCAAAATGTAGGTGTGCAGAGAGGTGGTAAAAATTGCTTTAAACAAGAACATTTGAAAATTAAAATTGTTTTTTAACCTAGTGCTAAAGAGTTGATAAAGACACAGAGTCATCCTTTTCTAGGCAATGAGGTCCCCTGAGCCTAGTCTTGTTGCAAACACACCCAGAGCATGGGAAATGGACTTGTTAGACAAGGTATGTCAAGTGGGGGCAGATGGTGGAATGTCTTAAAACACAACAGACATGAATGCATGCATGATGTGGAGAGCTACAGGGAATCATTTGAGAGTATAATGTACTCACAACAGTGTGGCTGGCAGACTGGTTGATAATTTGCAGGACAGATTGGAAATGTGATACTCCCTCAGAGAAAGAATGTGAGGTAGCTACAACCCGAGCATATTCATATATATAAACAAAACAAAAGGAAAAGCCACTCCTAGGACCCTCATTCACAGAGCCCTGCAAGATTCCATGACAGACTGAGTGGGATAGAATCTGCAAGATGCTTTAATATGATTGTGGGAGAGGCTGCAGAGATCAACATAGGAGTTGTATTTCACCACAGAGTTAACAGAATTCTACTGAAATACTTGATATGGAACTATTTACATAAGCATTTAAAGTTAAATTAATTAAACCAATAGATTATAATGTGACTATTTTGTTAATTGTATTGACAACTCTTCAAAAATGGCCTTACTATATATATATTTTTTTCATTTAGTAGCATAATTTCTCTCATTTAGTTGCATTACATAGTTCAGTGTAACTGCATCATAGCACTTCCAGAATAAGCTTTTTTACTTTTTATCTAGAAGATGCCTAAGAGACTTGATGACTGAAAATCATTATGTGCTATTTAATTTACAGTTTTTAAACATTAATGTAAATTATTTAGTCCATAGAGAGAAAGAGGACTAAAGGAGCATTATAGGATACCACATGTTTGGTACTTCTGCTTATCACTATGAGCTAAATATTCTACAGTAAAACCTCCAATTAAAATTTTTGATTGATGGCCAAAAGTTATTTATAACACAACAGTAAATAATTTTCAAAATATGAACTGTAAGATGTAATAGTCATAATTACATAAATTACTTTTCCTGGGTTCCTGTATTCCCTCACAACCTTAACACATTAACGAAAAGAAAATTATAAAATTACCGAATGTTCCAGCTCATACTATGAGTCTCATGCAGTGGCATTTACTAATACGTTTCTGCAAGCCCACTTATAAGCAGAATTAGGAAAAAAAAAGTAATTAAGCACTTTCATTCAAGTTGATTGAAACACTGTACTCTTTAGAATAGAGCAGATCCATCGCCATGGAGTACGGTAGCGATGGTCAAGTCCTCCACTGACAGAAGGCGATGAAAGTGGAGACATGGTATTGTTTTAATAAGTAATATTTTTAAACTGTGTGCCAGACTCTGAGCTGCACACTTCATTTACATTTTTTTCTCATCTACTTTACATAACAGTGCCATAAGATAAGTACTATTATTAGCTTCCATGTCTGGATCAGGAAACTGAGTCTTAGAATTGTGAGATTGGCTCAGGAGTATATAACTGGTAAATGGTAAAGCCAGAATTTGAACCCGGGAAGTTTGACTTCTAGTTACAAAAAAAAAGTAAGTTTAGAGGAGATGAAATTAACAATGTAGACCATTTCAAACTCAAAAACAATGAAGAAGAATGAAGTTACAAGAAACAAATATTCAAGAATGAAAAAAGGAAATAAATCCTGAGAAAGAAGAATGAATAAAACTTTGTTTAATCTCAAATAATGCCAGAGATGAAGTCGTTATTTGAAATTTCTAGAATTTCCATTGTGTTTTTATAACCATGAGTCAGTTCATATTTTAGTCACTGAAAATAAACAAAGCTGCATAGCCTGAGACTTGCAGGCACACAAACAAAAGGATAATAGGCAAGAGCATAAAAATGAAGTATTAGTTTCAGTTAAATGAAGTTAAGAAAACATATCTCACATTTTTATTCTAAAACACATATACTTTTAGTTATACCCATAGCATATTGCACACATAGAGAACATGTACAAAAAAAAAAATATATATATATATATATACACATACATACATATATATGCCATGATGGTTGGTATTAAACAGGAGCAGAAGTCATGGGCCCAATGAGGTTTTTTTCTTATTTGCCATGTAGGTTTTGATGAGGGAATGGGGCTGTACCACAATGGGATAACTGCCAATGATGGGAAGAAGTGAAAGCAGGAATCTGAGACATTTGAAAGAATATAAACAAGAGTATAAAGACACCCTTTTTTCCTGGCTAATCCTAACTGAAATCCTTAACCAGAGTTATTAAGAAAGGAAGTCATGGATAAAGAGTTGTTTGTTTAGCACCCTGCTCACTAAGTGGGCAATTTACACCATGTGTACCTTAAATTCAGTAAAGCAAGAAAATGCAAACTTATGATTCAATTTAGCGCTAAATTTTTATCATCTATTTACAGCAAATTATGTTATTTACTACACTTTGTTTAAAACGTGTTTCTTCTCAATAATGCAGTTAAAGGTTGTAGTCTTAACTGCTTCAGAGCCTGCGGTAGGAAAGTGGATGCTGCTGGGGGCAGGAAGGCAGCTTTTTACCTCAGACTCACCTGGTTCATTTCATCAGGCTCATGAAAGAATATAAACTGAGGCAGAAACTTGAGACCACAAAACAAAGAAAGGTGACAAAGAAGAGAATATACTGGGAACATGAGAGATAAACTTATTGAGAATGGAAAGGGTTTGAAGATGATGTAAAAGGGGGAAAATCTTGAAAAGAATTTTATCATAATAGGGAGACCCTAGGTTGCTTAAATATATTTAAAAGTCAACAGGTATGTAGATTGTTTAGGAAAAGGAAAGAGAGGATGAGCTAAAGGTAATATTCATATTATAAATTGGATATAAGTTGGTTTGTCAAAATAAAAATTGCACCAAAGTTACACAAGCAAGACTTTATTCTAGACTATTACAATAGAGAGAAACTGAAATCAACTCTACAGATGTAAACAAAAGGCTGGAATATTTTTTATGCACTGAAGTGAGCTAGTGGAAAAGCACTCAAAGACATTAGGGGAAAGAATGATCAGTGGGAAGTGTTGAGCACATTGAGTTATTTCTGAGTTTGTCAGTGTATTTCTCTGTAACACAGATGACCATCTGTGTTTGTTAATTGGTGTCCATTGAAGAAGTAAGGTACCTACCACCCCACAGAGACTGGGAGGTCAGTGCACTATCTCCTTTGATGTTTCCATGTCAGAGACAGTTCTCCTTGAGAAAGACATTTCCTGGGTGTAAGACTGGGAGAGGCTAGGAGAAGATTTACCTAAATTTCAAAGGGACAAGAAAAGAATGTATAGTTGCAAAAGATCAAGGGCTTAGAATCAGGAAGCAACTTGTCTAACATTTATTCAAGCTGAGGGCAGTGTTAACACCATCTTGGTCAGATTGTTTTTCTTCCATAAAAGTAATGTATGTCCTGGGATTTCTCATCTTTTTCTTTTTTTTTTTCTCAGCTCATCCAACAAACATTTACCGCAAAATTCTTAAGTTTTGATAATAGCTGACCCAAGGATTTCAGATATAAAGATGTTGAATAAGACAAAATCTCTGGCCAGAAGGTTCTCATAGGCTAATGGAGGTGAAAGTTAGTAAACAGAAAATTATATGCATAAAAAGTCTTAAAAGTGTTATGTCTACAATGCTGTGGGAATGGAGAGGGTAGACCAGAACTCCATCTGGACAATTTGAGAAAGTCAGAGAAGGTTAACAGGGGAAGGAAATCCAGTCCTAGAGGATAATGTAGGAAAAGGTGTGTCAACCAGACATGGAAATCAGGGTACACCAACTGGCAGACAAGTGAGAAAGCAGCATGTCAGTTCATGGGGAAGCAAAGAGCTTTTCTGTGGGTAGCATGTAGGGAAAACATGAGGAAATGACAGAAGGTAAAGATTTTCTATGCTCTAGTAAGGAATTTGGCCTTCAGATCCTAAGTATTGAGGAAACTGTGATGCTCATATTTATATTTTAGAAACACACCCTTGGGGTCAGAATGGATGATGGGCTGCAGGGAAAGTGTGATACAGCAGACCAGAGGAAAGTGTGCAATGGTCTAGAAGAGGACATGAGGTCAGGATATACTTGGTACCTTGAATAAATCAGACTCACAACCTAGTTGTGATAGCAAAGGGAGTACAGGGTTTAAAAATGATTTGTAAATTTTCCACTTAAAATGAGGAGATGTGTACCTACTCTTCAAGGAGGTGTATGAAGAAACTTATAAGACTCAATTCATCAGTTTTCTTCTTTAACAAGCTGAGAGTGATTCTGGACCTTCATATCTTACAGTTGTTATAAAGTTATGATAAGACTGTTAAATGAAAATGCTTCCTAGAATAATCCAGACAAATATGAGACTCCATCATTTTGCCATCTAAATTCTTTTAAAAATATGTATCAGTTTTCTATAAATAAGTATATAAATAATGACTTTCACTACCAAAAGTCAATATGAATTTTTAAGATAATTTCTGATTATGCAAAAGACATCAATGATTCAATAATACTTCTCAGGATTATAGTAGAGTATGTACAGGTCTGGCAAGAGATATCTGATACCAAAATTACAATACCAGAGACTTTACAAACAGTGTGTTTTAAAGAAAAAATAAATCTTGGCTCTGTATCTGGTTTCTCTCTGCTTTAATTACCCCTTTCTGCTCACCCCCCTCTCAATTTCATTACATTGCTGAGTTTCAATTGTGCAGTGCCTTTTGGAGGTACACCGCACATGGTACCGCTGTGAATGAAAGATCAACCATAACAATCTGTACATTTCTATGATTAAAAAGAAATCAGGATAATGCAAGGGGCATTTAGGGAATAGTGCTAAATACATATATGTCTAATATTAAAATACAATTAGCTGTATTTTTAATGTATTAATGTTGTGTTCTTGACTCAGGTCCCAAGCTATAAAAACCTGGAAACCATAAAAATCTTGATAAACCAAGATTTATATTTTATATTATATTGAAGCTCCCGCACAATGAATACAAAAACTTCCAGTATACACTTTTACTAAGAAAAAAAAGTCTATCCTCTTATCTCAATTCTCATTTTGTTTTATTTCTATGGAAATCTTCATGGTTTTTTAGTGTAATTACTTCAAACAGATGTTCATTTCTCTTATCTTGATAATAGGAAACACAGTAGAATGAAAGGAGATATTTTGGAAGAGTTCATGAAAGAGTTTTGCAGTGTTCATGAAAACAGGCCAAACAAGGAGAAATTTGGGGGTTTCTTTAAAGATGTCAAAATACATGTTTAAGTTCATTACAATGATGAATTATTAAAAATATATTCTTAAAATTGTATTTGTGAAGAAAGAGGTTAGATGGGGAGAAATTAACTTAAACTATCTAAATCTCATTTTGAGTTCATTAAAATAAATAAACCCAAACATTTTCATTTTATTTCTCAACCTTTTGTATAGTGTATCACAGCATTACACGTGTTTAAACTATCAGATATGCTTTAGTTCTCACTTCAAAGTAAGATTTAAGTTGTAATATGTAGACAATGCTTGACTCATTTAGTTTTGTGTTGTATATTTCATGTCAAATATACATTTTGCAGGATTAATTAAAATGCCTAGAGCTTCATGGGGGGGAAAAACAAATTACATAAATGCAAAGCAGTTTTTAAAACTTTTTATGTTGGTAGATGCATGCCAAATATATATATATATATATAGTATATGTAATACACAAAGGCTGGTATAGGGAAGATTCTAAATGTTGATGACATCATGCACAGAATCTAGTTAAGAAATTGTCCTGAAAAGGACTGAAAAAAGAAAAATAGGTTGCGTTGGTCTGTGCCTGCACGAGTTGTAAACTATATCACTCACTGTAATGGTAATTGGATGTGTCTGCCCAGATTCATTGGGACGCACACTCAGATAATCAAAGTTTCAAATGGTTCTATAATAGGGACATATGGTGGTTGAAAATATCCTAATAGTAAGGCAGCTGATAAGGAAAAGTGGAATTTCCAGAGTGCTAAGCAGCAAAATTTCCATTTCTCTATATGCTAAGAGAATCAATTAACCTGATATTTTGATATGTACATGTTTAATTTACTGCTATATATTCTCCGAAATAATGTCATGCAAAACAGTCCTTATCTAATTAAAATAATGTTTATCTATCAAAATGAGTTTTAATGTGAGGAAGAGGGATGGAATTATTTTCTGCAATCTTATAAATAAAGACCTTATTTCCAGAGTCACTTTTTATATTAAAAATAAGATAGAAGTAGCAGCCTCTGAAACTAATTGGAGATGACAAATTTTGGAGTTTCCTGTGATAGATATAAACCCACCTTTATTTTTTCTAATGTTTCCCAGATGACTGATGCCTGGAATGCTGAAGATTTAGTTTACAAGAACACAGCTCCTAATAGTTCCAGTTAGTGGTCGATTAGCTGAGTTGATTAAAGCATCCATTGAAAGCAAAGTCAAAGATCTGAATGATTTCATATTTCTGTATCTGTTGCTGTTTGTTCAATGGCTGTAGTCTAAAATATGTAACCCTGCACATGTTAACAATGCATACTCTTTGTAGTTGAGACAGTGTGTGGCTGTGACCATACGTCACTGTCTCTTCAGAAACAACTCAGAGTGACAGTTTCTTCTTTGTAGACAAATACTCATCCATTATAAACTTCCTCTGCATCTTGAGTTCTCCGGACCGCCGCACCAGTTAAAAAGGAGATTAGGCAATTGGTTAGAATTCAATTCATATTTCTGCTGCTTTAGTCAAACTTCTACTATTTGAGACAGTAAACTTGTTGAGCTTCAATATCCTTTAAAGAAAAAAATAGCTATTAAAACACCCGTGTCTGAAGGTTGTTGTAAAAGGTATAAACTTTCGGTTATAAAATAAGTAAGTCAAGGGATTGGATTATACAGCAATGTAACTAGTTGCATATTGAAAGATGCTAAGAGAGAAAATCTTAGAATTCCTCATCACAAGAAAAAAAGTTTGTCACTATGTATGGGAACAGATGTTAATTGGACTTACTGTGCATTTTGTAATACATACGAATATCGAACCATTATATTGTCTATCTGAAGCTAATGTTACATGTCAATTATACCTCAAAAAAATTGATTGTGACCTTAGGTGAGATGAGGTATACAATATTCAAAGCACAGTGCCTGACAAAAGATAGGCAATCAGTAACTATTCATTGAACGAATGTTCTCATCCAAGTATACTCTGTATAAAGAGAAATGTAAAGGGAAGTCCCGTAGAGAAATGAATGGTGTTCGGTATGAAAGCCAGATGAATTTGTTTTATACAGTTGCCCTTTCAAGAGGCAGTCTGGTTCTATTCAAACCACAAGAGGAAGAAGGCAGGAAAATCCTAGGGCAATGCTTCTTAGATTTTATGTGCTTATGAATCACCTAGGAATCTTTTGAAAATGCAAGTTATGACTCAGTGAGTAGGATCTGAGAGACTGCATTTCCAGCAAACTTCTGAAGCATAAGCTGCCTGTCCATTGATGATATTTTAGCAGAATCCGAGAGCCCTTGAATGTGTGGCAGTTTAAAAAATACTGTACTTAAACCCATATTTGTCTAATCCGACATTCTATTTCCTGACACAACAGCTTAAAATTTATTAATCCATTTACTTAGCAGAAGGTCATTTAGTGTCTACTATGTGCCAGGCACTGTTCTAGTTATAAAATAATGAACCAGACAGATAATCACGCCCTCATTGGACTTTTAATATAATGGTAGGATCAGACAATAAGCATGCAAACAATTGATTCAAATAGTTTCTAGTGGTGATTAGAAACTATAATAAAAACCAAATGAAGTTATTGTGAGATTGTATATGGTCAATTAAAAGTCCTCTAAGAAGGAGACAATTGAACTGAAACCCAAATGCTGAGAAGCAGTCTGCTGTATGAAGATCTGACATTTTCATACAAAGTAAAGAGAGAATGCAAAGGCTTTGAGGCAATAATGACATTGGTCTGTAGGTGGATAGGGAAAGAGCCATTGTGTGGCTATAACAAAATGTCATTATTTGGATGTATGACAGTGATGGGAACAATCAGAGGGACAAACAGGGACAAGGTCACAACTGGCGAAGTTGGGGGGAGTGCATTAAAGGCTGAAATTTAAGGAACTCTTAAAGGATGGATCCAAGGTGGGTCCTAACAGCTCCACAGAGAGTTAAGGTGTACTCTAGAAGAAATGTACCTACAGAAAAATACACCTGGACAAGCAGAAGATAAGTGAAAAAGAACAAACACAGCTCCTAATAGTTCCAGTTAGTGGTCGATATGGGACACAGGTTGAAAAAAAGAAAGAATAACTCAAAAAGCAAGAAAAGTCCAAACTGTACATCCCTTAGGTTTATACTATAAGAAACAGAAATATATCACTCATGTCATGCAAATTAATCTAATAGCACATAAAACAGCACACCACTCACAATTACTGCAGAATAAATTAAATTTCTCTGAGTAGAAATGATAAAGTAACTATTAGAGAAGACATAAAACTATGTAATTCCTAGTTGACTATGAACTGTCACCCCAGACTTGCTTCACTTTCCACAGAATATTGGAAATGAACGTGAAAGAGAGTAGCTTGAACAATAAAATATAACAATGAAGGAAATAAGGCATATGCAAGCCCACCCTTGCACTAAGAAAAAAGTTTAGTAGTAAATATAGTCATCCTTATTATGTCAACTGTAAAATATTAAATGCCTTGCATTATGATGAGGTTTTTACTATACCTGTATAGCTATAAATCCACAATCTATCATATTGTTTTACCGGGATATAAGCCAAACTCTAAAGCCAATAAAAACAATTAAGAAGCGATCCCACCGATCCAAGTAAGTAAGGAAGAATGAATGATATAATGATGACACAATTGTCATTTTAGTGAATTTTATTAGTGAGCATGCCTAATAATTTAAGGACTACAAATTAGTGACTATTAACAGGTTAGGTACATTCCCGTTGACTTCTGGTTTTGTCCAGTGACTTAAAGTGCTGAAAACTACTAACCATTAATGTGTTAGAACATTTCCAGTGGACCTCTGATTTTCTGTCTTGTTTTTCAAATATATGAATAAAGGACTGTACATTAAAATGGTGCTCCTAACTTTCCAGCAGTGAGAAACAACTTTGAGTTGTTTGTCTAATAGAAGTGAAAAATGGCACAGTTAGTCACCCTTTATCACCTGAATGCCTATTGCCCCAAGGCACATATTTCTGATACATTCATCCAGAATTATGGTTGTATTCTGTGGCAAAACACAGATTAATTTTTGCTTGTTTGTGTAGTTTCACTTTCTTCCATTGACCTCCTTAGCACCCTACATTAACCAGCTAACTCACAGAGTTCAGACTTTTTTTCATACACTATTTTGGTCATTTATTTGTAATTTTTGGGGTTATCTTTGGCATGTTTTAACGGCACCAGTTTTCTTTCTAATTAGCCTTTTGTATATCTCATTTTGTTCATTCAACAAATGCTAAATGAAAGCAAATCTCTAGAGCTTCGAGGACAAGAGAGGAAGTGGAGAGAGATGAAGCTAGAAAGGGAAACAAGAGCCAGGTCATTTAAAGTATTGTAAACTTTTAAGAAATCTGGTCTCTATCTCAACAGCAATAGGAAACGACTGAAGAGTTTTAAGTGACACCATCTTCCTTCTGCCATTTCCTTACCTTGTCATTTTTCTCCTCTCCCAATGGGACCCCCTTAAAGAATGGTTTAATAATGTTATCCTGTCGTTTACATTTTCTGGTTATTTCTAACAAACTTTTTTTTTTTTTAATGAAAGAAGAAAGGTTGCCAATTACACAAAATTAAGTTTTCTGGGAGACACAAGAGAGTTTACTTTTACAAATAGAGATAACCATGAATTGATTCATGAAAACATATGGCACATCCTTTAGATATTTGTAAATGATGGCTCATCTGCAATAACGAGACATAAAGAGGGGACCTTATTTCATTGATGCTCCTTATTGTAAGTGTAATATTTTAAGTATGAAAATTACTTACTGGGCAGGTAAACGCTTTTAACAATGTGCTTGATTTACACACCTAAACTTCATATATATATAGATAGATATAGACATATAGGTATATAGATAGATATATAGATATGTCTAGATTAGATAGATAGATAGATATAGATATCCATCCCTAAATGTATATTTGAAATATATATATATATATATATATATATATATATATATATATATATATATATATTAAATGCGGCATCATTTAGGGATGGATATATATGTGTGTGTGTGTGTGTGTGTGTGTGTGTGTGTGTGTGTGTGTAATCTTTTAACATCTGGTTGTAGTAGGCAGTCACACTTTTGGCTTTATTTTTAACTAAGAACAAAAAGGAAATAACCTAGTTTACCTCGCTGCCCATTTGGTTTCAATTGCTCTTTTTACATTTATTGAGAAATCATAAGATTGTCGGTGATGATGTCTTTCCCAGGAGAAGAAGTTGACAGACAGCTGTGCAGAGACGCCATCTTCCCCATCCCCGTGGCCTGTTATGCCCCGTGCCCAAGGGATTGTGTGCTCAGCACGTGGTCTGCGTGGTCGTCCTGCTCACACACCTGCTCAGGGAAAACCACAGAAGGGAAACAGATCCGAGCGCGGTCCATTCTGGCCTATGCGGGTGAGGAAGGTAAGGTCGTGAGCTTTAGAAGAGACGTGTTTCTTTCAGAAGTTGGTATGCATTTTCTTTGTCGTGCCCGGATAAGATGATATGCTAGAAAAATCGCCTTCCAGAAATCCGGCTATCCAAGCAGATTTAAAATCTGTTGACATATTGGGCAACTTGCTTCTGTTCCCCAAAATTAATCTCGAAAACAGATCTTTAATAAAAGAGTAAGACTTTTAAAAGTGAACTCACTTTGCCTTTTCTCCCCTCCTAATAATTAAAATCCTTTCCAGTTCAAAGTGTCAAACCTTTGAAAAGGTCTGAAAATGACTCTCAAAACTCTTGATGTCATATTTCATTGTTTTTTCTTTATTTTAGCAGTCAGTTTTTCTCCTTGAAATCACTTTCTGTCTTCTCCTAAATAGGTGTATATGTTTAATAATGAAGTTTATTTAAAAATAAACAACAGCATGGCTATTGCTTGGCTAAAAATTACTTGGATTTTCTACCATTCAGGTTTCTGACCATAAACTCTGAGATCCAGAATTCTGTCTGATACATAGATTGTGTTCATTTTTAAAATATGTTGCTCTTCCATGAGTTCACCCCATTGGATACATAAAGCATGTTTTGTCATATATTCATATCTTACTTGTGCTAGCTTTATTGTCGAGAAATACAAGGCTCTTGGTTATTATTTCTCAAACTTATATCCAAATGCTAATTTGGTCTCTGTGAGACTAGGTGATACAATGTCATACTTATCTTGTCATTCTGGAAAATAACACAGGAGTAAGAAAAACAGAAGTCAATCAAATTCTGTCACGTTAAAGCATGTTCTCCCTCAAGAATATATAGGTGTATGTTATTTAAATATTATCAAGCTGAATGAGCCTTCTCTTCATTCACATGATAAATAACAATTTATGTTTGTAATAAGCATGTGTTTCCCTGTGTATATTTCCAAGTAATCAATTTTGGAGGAATTTTCAGGTAAACTGTTTCATCTTTCTATTTATAAAACATTTTAGTGATAGAAACCTTAGAGTATCCTTAATTGATCAAACATGCTGTGTATGTAATATCTATGCAAAAATGTAATTCCCTTTGCCTTAAGACATCAGAGAAAATTTTAACGTATTTAAAATAGTCAACATATGGGAAAACTTTGAATTTTCTTTAAAGGATACAGAACTTTTTTCTGTCACCTTAATATAAATTTAATGAATTGCTACCAAAAAACAAACAAACAAACAAAAAATAAACGGTGTATTTGTGGGCCTAATAGAAATATAGAAGCTTTTAGAGAGAAAATTATATACCTTGTGCTGTCAAACAATAACTCTAACCTTGTATAGATTATATTCAGACTTCAAACTCTATCAGCTTATATTATGTCTTGAACTTCATTAAAATTGCATCTGTGGTCACCCTGCTTCCTATAAATCCATTATACTCTGCAGACACTTTCTGTGTGACTAGTAATGAGTGACTTTTCACCCTGTAAGTCACATGGCAGAGATTTTTGCCATGCTTGCAGAATTCACCAGATCATTATTTCTACAGACATGATGCTTCACACTGAAAGGTCATGAAATGCTTTAAAGGCAGAAATTTATGATTGCTCTTTGATATGTATCATCCACTTAGTTTGACAAGGTGAGACTTCAATAATTTTTAATTAAGTCTAGTAGCGACCATAAGCAAGCCATGCTGCAAAATTATAGATGTTTATATAGTATATCATAAAGGCATGATTTCAAAACATAATTTTAATTGGAAACCTTAATGGAAACTGTCAATGGGAAATCTGCTTCTATTTGTCTTTGGTAATAACAGTTACAAAAATTGGTGTAATTATATGAGATATTTAATGAAGAATCTGTCTTACAAAAATTCATACTATTTAATACCTATTATTTGCTGGACACTTGCACATATTTTCTGTTTCCTAAAATAAACCTCTCATAATTCTTAGCTATTTTAAAAATGGTTTAGGACTATATTTGCACAAAGTTTCAAATATGTTTCCCTGCAATTAGGTAACTATAATTCTATATAATAGTAGGTTTTTCTGTAATTCCCCAAGAATTAGTGTTTGGTATGTGTCATAAATATTTTTAATTTTCTGTGGATCAGAAAAATACTGGGATAACCTTATGGAAAAAGATTACATTGGAAAAATTACATGTTGAGTTTTTTTGATGTGCAATTATACGATTTTATGGTGAAATAACTTTCTGACTCATATGCAAAGTATTTATCGGATTTACAAAATAAATGCTGTACCCTATACTTTTGTTTATCTCAGCCAGAACTTTACCATTAAACGTTAAATGAAGATTACATACCCTCTTATATTAATAAGGACAGTTTAATTTTGTTACAGACAACTCAGAAGTTCAGCAACTTAAAAGAACAATTATTTCTTCCTTATGGGAACTTGGCTAATGTTGAGTAACTCTCCAGGACAGTCTGTCTGCCATGAAATGTTTTAGCATTGTACCTCCATGTAAAGAACTACTTCATAATCCCATGCTAGTGGAAGATGATAATGGGAGAGTCTGTCTGCTGATTTAAAAGCATCAGCATTAAATTCTACCATCCAGAAGTGATTTATGTCATTGCCAATGATATTCCGTTGTCAAAGAAAGTCATACAATCATGACTTGAAGTTGAGCCTAACTTCAAGAAGAGTGCAGGGTGAGGGGTAATATAACCCTATTGTGAGCTAGAAAGAGAAGAGTGCTGGTTACCAGCCTTCCCCTGGTTTACTCAGTCTTCTTATTGTGTGTTTTTGTGTATATGTGTGTCTGTTTCTATATCTGTATCTATTTCTATCACATCTCTGTCTCTGTCTCTATCTCATCATCTATCTATATCCATAGATAGATTATAAAGGACTATTCCATATGGCCCTAGTTTAATAAATGAACTAGGCCTCTCTCCATTGTTGAAATGTTATGACTTGTATTGATCATTTCTTTGTTCCTGTTAAATAAATGATAGAATTATAGAATAGCACTTGCTCTTTCTCACACTATACTTCTTTCTTTCCCTTTTCCTTTCCCTTTTCTTCCTTCCCTTTCCTTTGTAGGCTTTTTCTCTCCCTTCCTGAACAAATTTATCTAAACAGCCATTAGTCGGAGCCAAGCAGTTGAGTATCTGTGCCAGCAAGTGAGGGGTTGGCAATAGTCCAGAGCGGGTTGTCAGAGCCCAGGCTGGGTGAGAAGGGCATTCCAGTGGAAAGAGGGTGGCCTGGCATGAAAGTCAGAGACACTGAATAGGCTAAGCAACAAGAAGCACAAGGATTGTATACGAGGGTAGAAGCAGAATGTCATAGCACAGGCAGGGTGAAGAGACAATCCCATCATTGTGGCAGCCAGCCAGTGTGGAGCGTTGGAGCCAGGCAGGGGTTGAGAAGGGTTTCTGTAACGTGGGGTAGCCTCATGCAGGATGTCAGATCATGGGCAGAGTGATGAAGATATCTTGTGGGTACAGCAGTGGAGATGTCAGTGAGAGACTGGTAGTGCTGGTGGGGGTGGGGAGTGTGACCAAATAAACACATATATTAAAAATAATAGGAGTCAAGTTTCTATTGCTGGAGAAGGGAGTTACTATTATGTTAAAAAAGAAAACTAGAATACACCCTGTTATATTATATGGAATTGAAAGTTATCGATGGGAATTCACTGTGTTCAATTCATAAAGATGGATATAGAATTAAATGCAGAGGGTGCCAAAATAAGTATATACATTTTAAGAAAGGAAAACAACTGTATTAAAATTATAACTAATATATACAGATAACAAAAGATGGATACAAGTCACGTGTATACATTTTTTGGCATCCCCAAATGTAAGTATACATGTAAGTATATGTATTATCTGTATAATACATATACATATATTAACTACGTCCTTTGAAAAGACCTGAGAGCAGCAAGATCTCAATAGCAATAAGTGCATACAGTGCTCAGATCTTGATTTCTAGTACCATTTTCCAAAAAAAGGAACCAGGGCTCCTTGGAACCATGGCTGATTCCAGGGCTGGAATAGGAAAAGTATAAGATGTACCTAGAAGGCCTTGTGCCAGAAAGAAAGAAAGGAAGAGGAGAGCACGCAGAACATCACAGAAGCTAGCTTGAAGGGTCTTCCACCCGCCACATATGGGATCAATTGGAAGGCCAAAATAATAGTAATAGAGATTATAACCAATTAGATAAAATAGGAAAACATGGAGCCATATTTGATATAAATAAATAAATGAAAGTGTTAATTGAATATCTGATAAAGAGAATTATAATTACAGTCTCAACTATCTCCCCAATGGAGAAGTATGACAGATGCCACCTGAATCCAGTTATCAAAGGTTACATCATTAGTAACGGAGCAAAGAGAAATCACATGTTCCCCATGTGATTCAGTGAGAACATGACATCACTTCGGTGATATCCCTGTCAATGATGCATATTGTAGAATCTAATCATGAGAATACATTTGACAGACCCTAATTGAAAGACATTGTACAAAATAACTGGCCTTTATTCTTCAAAAGTGTCTAAATTATGGAAATTAAGGGAAGACTGAGAACTGTTCCAGATTGAAGGAGACTAACACATGACATCTAAATGCAACACTAGATTCTGAACGAGATCCTTTTGCTTTAAAAAGGACATTTTTGGACAGTTGGAAAACTTGAATGAATTTGACTATTAGATGATAATGTATCAGTGTCAATTTCCTGATTTTCTGATCTTGAATGTGCTTAAGTATCAGAAAATGGCCTTGATTACAGGAAATACACACTTAAGTAATGAGGCATCACACAACAACTTCTTCCAAATGGTTCAGGGAAAAAATTAGTGATAATACACTTTTAATTTTCCTGTAATTTTGAGGTTGGTTCAAAATTAAAACATAAAAAAATAATAGAATATATATGATTTGGATATAAATGCTTTTCATACAGTTTTGAGTAACATTATATAGTCTATTATCAGCAATACATAAAAGTTGTCATAAAATGTTTCTCATTGAATTGTTATCATTTGGAAACCAAATCACAAATAGTAGCAACTGGAGATAGTTAATATACTGGAGAAAGTAAAATAATTTATTTTTTAATTAAAAACTAAAATTGAGTGTGTGTGTATGTGTATGTGTGTATGTGTATGTATATTCCTAAACTTTGTATGTCACCTTGAGGTAAAAAAAAAAAAAAATTCTTCCTTGTATTGTATACACTGTAGATTGAGTCTCAAAAGCTACTCTAAATTGTGCTGGAAATCCTAAAACGAAGCAATCTCTAAACACTTAAGTCTTGTGTATTTTTAATATAAATAGTAATAGGTTGAATTTGAATGAAAAATTAAAAATTTATGTTAGATTTATAACATCTTTCATTTTTGAACCCGTGTTGCAGATCTTTAACAAAGCTGATTTACAAAGGAAAAATGATTTTCAAATTGGTTTTCATTGAGTATGACAACTTCTGTTAATTCTCATTACATAGTTAATTATTCACCCAGAGCAAGAAATGAGAGTGTTTATTTTTGCAAAGTTCAGAATAACCTGATGGTATAATTTTGTCAGCCAAATTTTAGTGTGCCTTTACACCTGTTTTATACATGAAGAGCATAGATGCAAATTGAAATCGAATTATGCCAATTTTGTCTCAAATAATTAGGCATCCTCAAAAATTTTATAGTAAAAATCATTGAGGAGAGGAATGTTTCTATATTAAACTTGTCCAGTTTTTACAGCTAAATGAGTTTAATCTTAAGAGCCAGGGAGCACTTCTGTTTCATAGAGGAAATTGAAGAACCCAGGAAGCATTATATGTGTATATACACACATAAATCTGACTTCTAAGTGAATACTATCACTTCCTCATCTTCCCACTTTGAAAAAGAAGTTCTGCTTCAGTCTGTCCCTACCTGACCACTAGGCAGGATTTATGCAGATTCCATAGTAGGAAGGTGTCTATCTCTTTCAGCAAGGAAGGGAAGAGAGAGAAGGGGAGGAGGCCTTCAGCAGAATCTCCTAAGGTTCTCTGTGTGGCTCATGTTCTTCCAATTCAATTCCTGAAACCTTGGCATTGCCTACGTGTTTTTCACCCAGCAGTGGTCTGCTATCAAGAGGATTCGGGCCGCTACAGCAGGCCGTTACAAGCATCTTAAAACTGTAATTCATTGTACACTAACAGTCTCTTCTTAACATAAGCCCAGTCCCCTTTCTTCTCCTCCTTGCCAGTTACTTCCCTTTGTGAACTCTGCACTCCAATTGACTGCATCAATATTGCTAATTCCCAAGGTCATACCTACCTACATGCCTTTGCTTTTATTTATTTTTTCTGCTGTTTAAACAAAACTCTCCCTTCCTTCTTGCCCTTCAAGAATTCTGCTTGTCAAAATCCTACTTCAAAACTCATCTCAATGCCTCCTACCAGAACATATTTTTCAGGACCCCGAAATTAATGGCATCTGACAATTTTGAATCTCAATTACACTAAAACCTCTTTTAACATAATTCTTATGTTCTACCTAGAATTATACTCATTTGTATGTTTATCTTATCCCACCTACTACTTTTCCCCACTGCATTATAAGATCCTTGAGAGTAGCAGGAATTATTTTTAATCCCTTGACTCATCGAACATAAACATTGCATACACACATATCCAATTAATGTTTTGAACAGTTTTTTGTTGTTTTTTTTTTCCAATCTGCCATCTAAATTGTAAGAATTTTAGTGCCAGAACCAGAAACACCATAGGTCTGTTCCAATGTATCCTCACAAAGTTTTTATGGACTTGATGAGGGAAGAAAAAGTCATTTTTTAATTTCTAAGAGACAGGTTTCATATAACATTTGATATTTTTATATAAGCATGGAAGTTTATTTATTTGGCAGAATTTCATCAAAGTATTATAAAATATTTCCTTTTGATGGAATGATAGAAAGCCTAAATAGTCACATTAATATGAAGTATATATTTTTATGTATGAAGATTTTTTAAAACTAACTTATCACTAATTTTGTCATGGATAACATTTTATAATTTTACCAGTATTACGGAAATATTCACAGATGTCTGGAATTAGATCTGCCTATAAATAATAAATAAATTCCATATTATATCTATCAATTTTTCTACCATAAAATCATTCCCAAAGCAACATGGCAATGTTGCAATGACTGATTCTACCAAGCCATACTTCTGAAATTGCCGCATCATTGTTATAATTAAGACCACATTGGGGCTTATCTGTACAAGTATCCCAACATCAGCCCCAAACTGCTGATGTAGCTTTAATGTGGATTGGGCCAAGAAAATAAATAGCCTTTATATCTGTAAACTTAACAGCTATTTTGCAGTTCCTCGACACATTATGCTGATGTAGAACTTTTTTTCTTGCTATCATTTTCCAGAGACAAACAGTTAATTCCCACATGAAAAACAATTCAATTTTAAAATCACAGTTTAAATAGCATACATATATTGATGTATGTAAAGAAGCACATTATTTTGTAGATCAGTAATTTTTCTATTAAATATAACAGTATGATTTAAATGGTTATATATAGAGAGAGATGGTTATATATATATAGATAGATAGATAGATAAATAGATAGATAGATAGATATGTATATATATATATACATATATATATATATAGAGAGAGAGAGAGAGAGCTAGAGACAGAGACAGAGAGAGACACACAGAGACACACAGAGAGACAGAGACAGAGACCAAAAAAGAAAAGTATACATGTTTTAAGAAAGGAAAAAAATGTGTTAAAATTGTAATACTCAGGATATACCAACAACAAAAGATGAATACAAATCACTTAGTATGACTTCTGCAATTACAAGAGGTGCTCAAAATAATTACCATTAGCGTAATTTTAATACCATTTTTTCCTTTCTTAAAATGTGTGTACTCTTTTTGGCACACTCTGTGTGTGTGTGTGTGTGTGTGTGTGTGTGTGTGTGTGCGTGTGTGTGTGTGGTTAACATGTATTTGTCTGAGAGATAAGACTGAATAAATCTAGAGCCTCAGGGAATAGGTTATAAGAGCACTCATTTACTTCTTCCCAATCCAATTAGTATGTTTTAAGATTTGTTCCTATTCAAATCCTAAACTTCTTTTCAGAAGCTCCCAGAGTCACTGAGCTGTGTGATGGAGGAGAGGATATAAATGGTGACAGATGTTTTCACCTTCATGAATAAGGGGGCATTAATGAAATGCTGTTTAATGCAAGTTATTCTAATGTTCATCCCATGTTCGGCACTGCATAAATGATTCTAAATTGCAGTTAAATTCTTACTAATTTATTTGCTGAATAAAGGGATGTCCCTAATCATAAGTGAAGTGATACCTAGAGATCAGTTCAGGGTGTAGATTTGTGGTTTTGTTTATGACTAAATCTCAAACTTTTGGGGTCATCTTCCATTTTAGAGTCACTAAGTATTGGGTCACCTTTTGTTATTTATTTTTAACCTTTTAAAACTTTATTTCCTAATATCTAAAACCCACCTCTTATTATATTCAATATTTCCTGGATTTACTATCACAAATATTTGTGATGATTACACCCAAGGTTCCCACCATTCCATATTAACAACCAATTATTTTCTGTTCCTAAGATGAAATCCAGAGTCTACATAAGTTTGAGTAGATCAAATTGTCAATAAAGCAAGCAATAACATCCTCCAACACTCTCATTTTAAAAATATAAAGCTTTTTTGCTTTCATAATTGGCATTATAAATAGAATAGTGTAAAAAAAACTGGACTCTGTAAACTCCTAGCTCTTCCTGTGACCTCATTTAAGCTGTATGGACTCATCTATTTTATCATTTTTAACTTGTAAGGTACTTGTGCGTATAAAATGAGATCCCACCTACAAAGTACTTATAATAGTGCTAGCACATAAAAAGTGTTCTATAATGAAAACTCCACAGCATATTTTATTGACTAGAAGACACATCTGTTTTATCCTTTACCATCTCTATAATTACTGCATCTTACAGTGGATGCATTTTAAAACCACTGTAACTGCTAGCCAAGCAACAGTTATAACATAGTTGTCACTGATAGTACACGTGAATTTTGTTGTTATTCCTGGTGGCAATAGCAATCTGTGATAGTTCTGCCCCAAACAAACAAACAAAAACAAGTAAAGACCATTTGAGGAAGGAAAATAAGCTCTTCCTCAATTACCTGGTGAAAATTTCTGCTGATGTAATCTGGTGCAATTAAGAAAGCAATAGCATCAAAACTTAGATATAGGTACCAGTATCCTGAAAGAAAATTCTGGAGACAACAGGTGAGCACTCTTTTTTTAATCCTGCATCATCAACATTTTTGATGACACAGAGATGATCCTGTGTAAGAGAACACAAACTTTGATGAGTGTGAGTTAAAAGTGATTCGAAAGATTTAAACTCTGAATGTAAGGAATTTTTAGGAATATCTTCCTTTGTAATGTGTGCAAAAGAGTAGCATATGTATTTAAAAAAAAACTATGTAAGTCACACAAAGCTATTTTAATAAGCATACAATATAAAATAGAGTTGATAAGGAAACACTGTATTGTAGTTTAATTTACAGCCATTTATCTTTCTTTGGGATACATATGGTGATGGTATATCTCATAGCAAATGACATTTTAGATTTGAAGAAATAGAATATTACTACATGACTTTTCCAGGAGTGCTATGGAAGATCAAACAGTATCAATAGACTTTAAAACCCTATTTCTAATCACCCTAAAGCCTGATACATTAAAATAAGTAGCAATTTAAAACCTGTAATTAAGACTTCCAATTTGGGGGATAACATTTGAAAACACAGTGGGTTTCTCCATCCACAGAGTCTTAATGCCCATGTTTCTCCTGGTTAGCAATCACATAGACTTCATTTGTACCTCATTTTCAGCATCTCTGGAGAACAATGGCCTCTCTCTTTGAGGTGCTCCATAGCTCCCAAAACACATTTCATGTGCACCAGACCACACCAAGTGATGTAAGATTAGCATGTAATTCGCCTTCCTTCCTAGCAATGTGCTGGTCACATGCTATATGCTGATAAATGGCAGCTATCATTGTTAATTTCAAGAAACAGAGAATGATAATGTTTCTCTTGGCACCGTATCTCATCTGCTAACGTTGTCCATTGTTACAGGTGGAGCTCACTGTCCAAATACCAGTGCTTTGCAAGAGGTGCGCAGCTGTAACGAGCATGCCTGTACTGTGTACCACTGGCAAACCGGTCCCTGGGGCCAGTGCATTGAGGACACCTCAGTATCATCCTTCAACACCACTACAACATGGAACGGGGAGGCGTCTTGCTCTGTCGGCATGCAGACAAGAAAAGTCATCTGTGTGCGGGTCAATGTGGGCCAAGTAGGACCCAAAAAGTAAGGGCTAACAAACGTTAGCAGTAAATCCTGTGGGCCAGCCATGCAGGGGGTTGGCTCAGGCTTCACTTGCTTCCTGAAATGGAACATTCTGATGCTTGTCACACCTGTCCTCAAGAGTAAGATTTGTTTGTTTTGAATGTCAGCCATGGATAAAGTTACAACAGTTTCAGGGTCTTGGGCCTGGGATCCATAAATTCTGTGGAAACTTTTCTATGTGATACCTACTTTCAGTTTTATAGTAGCACTTTGTGCCTTTATTAAGCTAGTGAGGCAATGAAAGAAGTGCTTGCTCTCAGCCTGGCGGATCAATAATGATGGTGTATGAAGTCCTGGCAGTCTAGGTCATCCATGGTCGCCTATCTACCCGTAGGCTATGGAGGCTGCCAGCCTAGTTTAATTGGGTCTTCTATGATCTGCCTTTCATTTCCCCTAGCAAATATTATGTCAAAAATACTGAGGCTGAACTTATTATATCTTTTAATCGTTAAACGAATAAGCTATTTACTTCCAAGAGAGAGCCTTGGGATAGAATGAGTGTTACAAGTAGAAAACGCCATCAGTTTCTTATTGTGGTTACGAATAGTGTGATAACGCAGCAAACAGTTTGCCAGAGGGGAGGACAAAGAACTAGAGAGTTAGCGTAGCATATGTGCATTGTGAGAAACAAAAACAAAAACAAGTCATGACATAACTAGGCTAATCATTCTTAGAGAAAATCAATACATCAACTATAAAAATGTAATCCTTTACAGGGGAAAGAAATTTCTTTGTCTTTTGAGATTTAGACTGCATATCTTTTAAAATTCAAGTCATTTCAGCCATGTGAAACATTAGAAGTAAAACCAGTTAAGTTTGCATTAATATGAAAATGGCCTCATAATTTCCAATTACTTGGTCAACTGCTTAAATAATACGTGTGATCATAAGCATGTTGTTTAACTGATTCTGGCCTCAGTTTTCAGTTTATTGGAAGAACTTAATGGGAAAAAAAATAATGTAATTACTTAGTAAATCTTAGAAATTGTTATTTTCTCTTAGAAATTTGAGATACTTCTTAGTGTTTCAGGGAAATGATAATAATGTACCTGCTGTATGAAAAGCCCCAGAGAATAAATAAGAATCCCATTATGAGTTGTTTTTACCTGGCCAGGGTTCCAGACATTAGGGAAATTTGGCCCCATACTTTGTTTATATGGTTTGAAATTAGGAAACATATTAGAAAACATATGGCAAAAAGACTTGAGTAAATTGAGAAACTATTCCAAATGCGTAATAGATAGCCCCAAACTAGTATTTTGATAGAAAGTAATGCTAAAGTTGTGATGACTCTAACAAAGGAAACTAATGGGCAGTATATTAAAATTCAATAGCAGTAATAGCAGGAGCAGATGTCTCCAGTCCTGGAATATTCTGGGTCTTTCTGGGATAAGCACAGAGGTAGGAATAGTCACTGCAAAGTGTTAATAACCTTACATACCTGGCATGGTCCAGGACAGAGGGTTATCGTGCTGAGCTTCTGCAAGTAAGCTCACTCTGTTCCTGTCTTACAATTAATCACCTTTCAAATGTTGATGTTGATATTTTCCTCAATTATGCAAACTACAATGTTGTGCTGAGCAGCGGATATACATGTGTAGAAGCCTATGTGTGAAAAAGCCTGCTGGATTAATGTCATTAAATCATTCAGTAGGGATGGTGTCATAAAGCCCCATGTAGGACCACCACAATAATCCATTAAAAATGTGCTTTGCCCTTGCAGCCTTTATTCAATGACCTGGACACATGGATAGGATAAATTTGTTAAATGAAATGGATTTACTTTGCCCTTAAAATTCTGAAAAAGTAAGCAAATAGTGTGAATTCAAAAGAAAATGTTACTGCTCTTACGTATAAATGCTAGGTTAAATTCAATGAATGCTTTTCAGTACAAGCATTTGAAACAGAAATGCAAATAGAAAACTTGTTTTAAACTCCTCTTAATAAAACAGATTACTGTGCAATGGTAAAATCAATGTTATTGATTTCAGCTATCCTTTGAGTAACAAACTTCAACTCCTACCATATCTGTTTAATTTGACCTTGAATAAGATTTGGGGGTAAATCAATTCCTGGATGTAAACCACAATCACTAAATATAAACAGTACAAAAGAGAAAAGAAGCATGTTGACTGAACCAATTGCCTCGCTGAAGGAAGTCTGAATTTATTTTATTGGATGTAATCGAGGCTGTATAATTTATCTTTGTGTGTTCATTTAATGGCTTTGTTGTTAGTAATTTTGTTCTCCACAGTTAGCCAAGTATCTTGCTGTGGATATTTCTAAACTAAAACAAAATTTTGGAGGTTGTCAATTATAGCATTGTGAATTCCACTGATTTATTCAGGCCTAAAATTTGAAAAGCTTGCAATTGAGTAATGCTCTCCCACGGTTAAAGTTATAAAATTGCCTCATTGAAAAGGCATGCTTCCAATAATAATTATTAATAGCTCCATAGTTCCAAAAGAATTAGCAAGATTTTATGTGAGGTTTTACCATATAATGTTTCCTGGTTAAGAGTGAAGGTTAAATGATAATTTCAGTGATTTATAATCTCATTTGTAACAATACTTTAACGTTTGTGATTCACATCTAAATTTCATTGTCATTCATGACTTTGAGTAGTCATAGCAATTAAGAAAACACAAGCTTATTTGCAACATAAACCATGGAGATTATTTCTTTTTTGAAATGTTAAATCCAATATGTCTTTTAAATCCACTACTGAATGAACTCTAGTATTGTATAGTGTGAGAGAGGAAAGCATGTATCTGTAATTGAATAGAACATAGTATTTATGGATGAGATAGAACATGTAAATAAATGATGAAAATACAAGATATATCAAAAATGAAGCATCAGCAAGCTGCTGTAAAGAAATTATAGGAAAGAGATTAATGATGTTTTATTTCACTCATAGTTCAATTCTGAAAACCTGATTAACTTACTTGTTAAACCACAATTTATCTTGACCTACAAAAATTTTGGCTTCTCTCATGGGGAGTATTTTTAAATCCCATATTTCACTAATTTGTCAAGTTATTCCTTTAACAGATTTATTTGTTGTTTGGTTTGTTTCTTCACTGCCTTTTAGCCTCTTGGAGATTTATACAACCTCAAAAGAATATTTTCTAGGAATCAGAACATTAAGTTACTTTTAGTTACATGAATTATTATATTTTGTTGTCCTAATGTACATCTTCTTCCAGTCTTCATGCTCATGTCCAACATTTGACCACTAGCTATAGTATAATCAGATTGTGAAGATGTAGAGAAGAACTGGGAAATGTAAAAACCATATAATAAGTACACAATAAACAAGACAATCTATTGAAAATTTACCCATGAGCTCCCTAAAATTATCTTTTAGGAAGTGAAAATCTTATATAATGTAAGACGTTTCAGTGTTTTGTCATTATTTTTATCCTGTGTTCCTAATAAATAATATATGTTGCTAGATTGTAAAAATAATAACTTAATTTTACCATAAGTTATGTCAAGAACACAGTGTTTTATTTTCTTTAAGTTACAATTGACTATCTTTGTTTTGTTTATATTCGCTTTTCGTTCCAAAAAAAATTATGACATTTAAAAATATTTAAAATTCCATAATTTGAAACTAGGAACATAATGGAAGATAGAAAATAGAGACATTAAATGAAACATGGAATAAAGCAAAAAATGCGTATCATAATGACCTCTATACTTTTATTATTTTACTTATTATTATGAAATATGTAGCTGTAAATACAACTCTTTTTTAAGCATGTACTGTGTATGGAATGTGCTCCATTATAAATTTATTTTAAGCTGTACATATTTTGTAAAAATCAAATTCAGAATAATCTGAAAATGTATAATCAACACTAAGCTTACTTAGTTACACAAAAATGTAGAATTGAGTCCTTAAATTGTTAATTTGAATTTCCACAAATTTCTTGAAAACATGTTAGAAAATATAAATTTATTAAGGAAGAGATTATTATGAGGATAAGGCATAATTATTGCATTTTGTTCTAGACAGCATAATTACTTTTATTAAAATTATACATCCTGCTTTGAGAAGTTTTATTGATGTCCAATTTGGAAGAATTAATTTAGTTGTATATTTCTTGTCAAAAGCCAGGCTCTTGGAAGTGAAATAATACAGACTGGTGACTATTTAGCAATTAAAGCAACAAAAATCCTAAAACTATTAAATTACTTGGTTTTCTGGATGACTAGAGAGGCCTAGTAACTTTCCTTTGCTCTTTCTAGGTGTCCTGAAAGTCTTCGGCCTGAAACAGTGAGGCCCTGTCTGCTTCCTTGTAGGAAGGACTGTATCGTGACCCCATATAGTGACTGGACATCATGCCCTTCCTCATGTAAAGAAGGTATGACCTGAAGCGTTCTGAAGGCTCCTCACTTAGAAAACCACTCAGAATTTGGATCCCCTAATTCTGACTGAGCAGTATTTGTGATTCCTACATGGGGCTTTGTAACCATGGGTTGGCATATATGCCATCAAATTTTGGTTTCCTTCTGAAAAATAATACAGCTTTAGAGGACCAAACAAATGAGTTTTATGCCAAAACTGACTTAAAACTTTATGATAATAGAACAAAGCGAAAGGATTCTAGACGTTATTAATGCTTCCTTTAACATTAATTATAAAAGAAAGTACAGTGGCCTTATGTATTTCAGAAAGAGTGTAAAGTGATGTTATTAGTACTTGTGGCTTCCAACCTGCTTGATAGCAAGAAATAGCCATGGGAGCAGATTCACTACAGATTCAATTATGTGACCCAGGATAGGAATAAAGGAAAGAGAAAAATGGTCAAATTCTACCTCTGCCAACTCTTAACTTGCCATGAGGCATTTACAAGATGAGGATTTGTTCTCATTTTGGTTTTGTGTTCCTTTTATTACTCACAGACATAGACTCTTTAATATCATAGCAAATACTTTGATAATTCTTTACCCTCAAGGATCAGGTCGTTTGTCATGGCTACTGAGAAAGGTATCAACAACGTCCAAGTGATTTATGAAATAACTGAGTAAATTTTCTCTTCATGTCACAAATGTCACTGTCTCCTATTTTTTATTTTACTCTCCCAACAAATACAGATAGTTTTTCTTAAATCCCTTTTTTGCTTTTTTTATTTATGCTTCTTGACTTTAATTAGAGATTCAATTAAGAATCAATTTCAATTTTAACAACTATTTTAAGTTGCCAGAAATTATTTAAGTCCTTAAGATATGAGATTATAAATTTAATAATGTTTTTTTTTACAATGTGAGTGTAATTTTATATAGTTGAGAAATGAGTTCCCTTTTTATCCTTTTTTTAGTTTAAATACCATTGTAGTATCAAATAAAATTAAACCACAAGGAAAACAAGAATAGAAAATTTTAATTTTAAAAGTCTTTTAAGACATCTAACAAGCTTTTGGGTCAAAAGGAGTTTGCATTAACTTTAAAAAAATGTCAATGGCATTAATCTTACTAACAAAGAGATATCATTTCTGACATTTTTTTCTGAATTTTATATTTCTTATCCCTTTATTTTCTTAAAAGCTAAACATGATGTCCTTTGCTTTAGTCATAATCAGTCAGCAACAGAATTGTACTTTCTAATAGGTTAATATTTCTGTGGTAAATGTTGGTTATTCATCACTACAATGAAAAGGTAATTTATTACATGGACTTCATATGGTTGGAAATTTTATTCTTGATATTCTTATACTTGATGTTTGTGTTAGTATGAGACAAAGCCATTTACTAATAATTCCAAAGCATATGCAGTTACATTTATAACTGTATGATAACAATCCGACAAATTTAACATTTTTAAGTGAAGCTTTTGAAAATGGGGAAAAAAATCTTTGCCTTTTAATATATTGGTTATTTCCTTATATTGCATAAAGTATTTTAAAATAAAAGTTGATTTGGTCAAAAGTATTTCAAGGAAATAAAATTTAAAAAGAAGAGAGAGAGAGAGAGAGAGAGAGAGAGAGAGAGAGAGAGAGAGAGAGAGAAAGAGAGAGACAGAGAGAGAGAGAGAGAGAGAGAGAGAGAGAGAGAGAGAGAAAGATTCCATTAAATTGATTATTGGATAGTCACTCATAAAAATGAAGAATCAGGTAAAATTTTCTCATTTCTTTAGACCTTCATTTGAAAATAATTTGGATATTGGAATGTATCCAGGAATTAGGAACCAGTTTAGTAGCCTATGAATTTTTTCCGTCAAGTCTTTAAAATGTATTTGTGATCATAGTATGCGTTATATGAGGAAAGGAAAGAAGACAATAGATGTAACTTACTCTTAAAAAATATTGAAAATCTAATAACATGATTTTTCATTGCTCTCTGCTGATGATTTTTATAATACTAAGAAAGTGATTTACTCTCGTCTGTTTGACCAATTATGAAATTTTAAAAAATTTATGTGACAACTGTGATAACTTATACAAGGCACTTAAAAAAATTTAGCAGATAGAAGAGGGAACAAATAGATTGTGAATGCTTTGTATGTGTTAATTAATACTCATCTGTAACATATGCATAAATACTTCCTGAATGTTTTTTATTGATTGATTCTTTTATATAACTAACACATCGATGGCTCTGTGGAGTTGACACAGTCCTTGACTTCACGGAAGGCTTCTTTTTTTTTTTTTAATTGTGGAATAGTGGGGAACAGTGAGTTTCTCCAGGGCACATCAGCTCCAAGTCTTTGTACTTCAGTCTAGTTTTGGAGGGTGCAGCTCAGCTACTCCAAGTCCGGTCATCGTTTTCAATCTTTAGTTGCAGGGGGTGCAGCCCACCATCCCATGTAGGAATTGAACTGGCAACCTTGTTGTTGAGAGCTCATGCTCTACCCAGTTGAGTCATCTATCTGGCCACCCCTCTGAAAGCTCAGCAGCAGCTCTGTTGTCTTCAGTCTAGTTGTGGAGGGCACAACTCACTGGCCCATGTGGGAATCGACCTGGCAACCCTGTTGTTCAGAGCTCATGCTCTAACAAACTGAACCATCCAGCCACACCCAAGGAAGCTTTGAATCTCATTTAAAATAAAGAACTCTTCTCCATAATTCAGATAATGTAGATTCAGTAATAAGATTTAGTAGTAAAACAAAATGAGCTCTAGGAAAGGGAAGGGAGAACCATTGTGGGAGCAAATATTAAGGAAAATCTTGTTGAAAAGATGGTAGAAGAGATCTTTTTGAAAGAGTGAACACAAGAGAATCCCAAGTGAGAATCAAAGGCATCAGTAAAAGTCTTAGATGACCACAAGTAAGATGTGTTTTTCAAGAAAAAAGTGGAAACCATTTTAAGCAGTCATTAGCTTTTTTCATTCTACAATACTTTTTCAAGTAACTATAATGTTCCTGGCACATTTTTAAATATAAACGACAGAGCAGTAAACAAAGAAACCAATGTCCATTCTGGTGGAACAAGATAGGTAAGGCGTTTAATGATTATTCTAATTTCTCAGTGAGTTTGAAGGATCAAGGAAAAGCTTCAGGGGTGTTAAGGAAAGAGAAGAAGATGTAACATCATTTTGGAGAGTGCAAAGGTGGGCAAGATAGTAATGTGTAGTAGAGTTTCTAGGCAGCACGGAGTGCCCATTTAGTCATGTCTTCGTAAAGGGATTGCTCAACACAGTTGCCAGTGTTTCTCCAGCCATGTTCAACTGCCTGAGTGCAGGAAAAGTATAGGAAAATAATTGGTTTTGTTTGAGGTTGGGACTTTTTTAGGAAAGTATAAGAATGGGAAAGGAACAGGGAGTCCAGGGTGTTTTCAAATGAGTATTGTAATAATGATGGAGTATGAAATCTAAGTTATGTTAGGATGGAGATGAGGCCATGAAGGGAATAATAGATACTAAAAAAGTGATAGGGAAATTTAATTGACAGTTTTAAAAGAGTTTGAAGAATTTTAGTAAGATGAAAACTAAAGTAGATGAACTGAAAGGTTAGAGGAATGATCAGAAAGGAAGATGTTTAAAGATGACTGATGATAATAACATCACAAGATAAACAGAAGAGATAGTAATTGATGTGAGGTGCAGGAAAATGTCATTGGAGATGAGGAAGTACAATAACATGGAGTCCAGTGCCTTGGATATAATAACCACGTGGATACCAAAGCCACCAAAGTGGTAACAGGGGTAGGAAAAGAAAGGATTACAGTGAGGGACATTCTAAAGTCATTAATTAATTAAGTGTTGGTAGATGACTGCTACAGGGTGGATAACTGATAGTACAGTTGATAACAAGAGCTTCAAGGGAGATTTTTGAAAGTAGAGGGAGGAGAAAAGAATAGGAAATGGCTAGGTAGAGTCAGCTTCCACTGGTAAAGATTAGGAAGGAAACTTTCTAAGAGATGGAAGATGAGAAACCATGAGATCCAATGGGCACGATGGTGGAAGGATTAGAGGATGGAAAAGAATGAGAATTGAAAATTGGGTTATGCATGTAGATAGTGCTGTGGGTCCAGGTGATCATGGAAGACATTCAGGGCAGGCATAGTGTGGCATAACTAGTTTCTTGGGATGAATATCAGGCATGTGAGATATAATGGGTTTAGTTGTCATAGTCTCTCGGAGTAAGGCAGGTAACCGCTCTAAATTAAAATGCATGGTGCCACACTAGGATACTGTTCTCCCCTGGAGCTCCTGGGGTGGTGGTGACCAAGGAGTGCAAGAATGCCCTCTCAGATATCTGCTGTCCTGTGAGCACGAGACTGAGAGGTGGGGCTGTGATGGCTTGAGCACAGGTCATCTCACCAGGAGCAGATCAATACTCCCTGTTCTAGTATGTTGAATCTCCTGTAACAAAAGGCTCTCCAAAACCCTAAACCTAGGCTCTCAGACTTAAAAAGATAACTATAATTGTGTATTGAGGACATAAAGAAAGACTCGGAGGTGGGAGGGGGTGGCTGTTGGACTACAGTGCCAAGATGCTCTGTGTGTCCCGAAGCCTTGACGATTTTGCCTGTACACTGCTGTGACTGAGGATAATGGCACGGTCGTGTTATAGAAAACTAGCCTTTTGTTGTAAGCAAAATAAAGCAATGACATGTGGTTAGTTTTTTTTCATTATTTGGTATGAAATGGGACTAATCCAAGTTTACTGAAATTACACTGACTTCCACACACAATTAAAATGCAAAACAAAGTGGAGTGTTCAAGGATAGACAATAGCAACAGAAAACTGATTCAGGGATGGGATGATTCTTTTAAATTTAATTCTGCAGGTAAAGTCTAAAATTTATAAGAATTTTGATTTCTTAAAAATGTGGAGCTATACTTTTTTTAAAAATCACTTTAAAGAGATAAAAATACACTGTAGTACTGCAGAAAATGGGACAGAATAGCTTAACACTCCAGGAAGAACAAAAAGAGTTATTTGAAATGTTATTCAGCCCTCTCTCAAGATGTGCTTCGAAAAAATCAATGCCAATAAAGATCAGCATTGAGTAGAGAGTAGTTTAATCCTTAAACCAGTGCACTTGTTAACTTTTTTCAAATCTTCATAAATTTTACAAAGCGCTCTTTTTTTTGTAGGAAAAGAAAAAACATTTATGCATATAAATTATTTGTGACCCTACTCTTAAAAAAATCAATGCTTTTGATCAAATATTACATTTGTCTGCTCAAATATTATTCACTCCTTTTTTTCACATGACGTTTATTGACAGGAGAGCTAGAAAAGATATTGCAGTGGCATCTATTCTACCTTGATACCTTTACGCAGTACTACTCTAGGATTACCCCAAAGATAGGAAAACTACCTTCACATTTTACTACTGGCATGAAACATTTCCTTTTCCATTTCCTGTCACTATGCTGCTTCAGCCTGTCATCCATCCGACAGCCAGCTTAACAAATCTAAGTTTTGCCTGCCCTTTAAGTCCTTCCATTAAGTAATTTCTCTGATGAAATGTATCTTGAATGTCTTAAGAAATCTGAAAAATGCTGTAACTCTGTGAGACATTACATACCCTCTGAATCTATGTGCCCCATTATCACATAACTGTTTTCTGAATATATTTTTCCTATTTTTTTTCCTATTCCTGTCCTAGATAGTTATTTTCAAGTATAAACACAATAGGAATATTTGTTTATTTTTCCCATGCTCATTATTTCCAATAAGCCAAATACACAGACTTAGTATCCATGTGCTTACTGCTATAAGGAAATGCATTGAAAGAAATTGAAGATGCTAATAATCCAGTTGAGAAGATGCAAAATAAATGTGTATTTATTAAGCTCTTACTGTATGTGGCTGCTGCTCTAGGTGTTAAAACACAAAGATAAATAGAAGCTGTATCTGTATATCAACCACATATGGTAAATTGGGTATAAATACATGCAGGAAACAATGAAAGTTGCAAAATTCCAGTTTGCCAGCTCGAGTTATTAGTGAGGAACCTTCCGGATTTCTTTTTCACTGTGTGCTATAGCTCTCCCTTTGTCTGCACTTTGATCTGAGAGCTCTGTAGCCTGGCTGAAGTCTACAGAGCTGTTCCTGTGAGTGTACAAGTAATTTCTTAACTGAGATCTGAGAAGAAATGAACCTCTCAGTGGATAGAAACATGGATGTCATGACACTTCCTGTGCAACTCCATTAAACTTCCTCTCTAGGTGTTATGGCTTCGAAATGTCTCTCTTTAATCGGGTTGCAGTCTCTATCATGTGGGCTGCACAAGGTTAAGGTTTTATAAGAACGTTTTATAAGAATAAATGGATTGCCAGTGTGGAATCAATTATGGAAGTGAAAAAGAGTTACCATGATCTTATATATCAATTGCAAACTTGTAAATGTTGTGATGAATAGGCACTGGAGTGTTTCAGGGCTGTACCTTCGGTGACAGTTTCTCTTTCAAGTCAATAAACGAAGTAAGTTGAAACACTGACATTTGATTGTTGCTTCCTGAACATCCCTGCCTATGTACCAGGTGATATCTAGATAGTTAATGACCAGAAGCTTCAATCTATAAGGTGCCGGTGATACTGAACTCATAGTCACCTACAGTCTCGGGATCCCTGTGTCTCAATTGTGTGTCTGTTGTCTCCCTGGAGGTTAAAGAGGATTGGAGAGTTATCGACTCTAATAATTTTGACCTCCTGGGAAACAAAGACCTGCTCCTCTGTGCTCTTCTCCCCTTTTCCCTGTTACAAAACAAGTAAATACCTTCCTGAGGACCCCCAATGCTAAACAAATGGGAAAAATGATCATTTAGTTCATATACTTTTTTGAAAAGATTAATGAAAAATAATAAACATAAAACCAGAGGAAAATAACAGAAAGTGTACAAGAAGGATGGAGTCAAGTAGTAAGTGGGGGTGGGGAGAGGGGAGAGAACAAGAAAGATTATACTATAAAATCAGTGTTAAGGTAAGCTGCAACTGAGAAGAAAATTAGCTCTGAGATTCTGGTGTACAATGGAAAAAAATAGAAGCACAGGGGCTTTTTAACAGATTGTTAGGAGAAATGAATTTTTACCTAGCTCTGCGTTATTAGAGGAATTTATCACCTGGGCCTTAAAATAGGGGTCATTGAAAAATATAATGGATGGAGACTGCATTAGCAATTTTATTAAAAGTCCTATTGCCACTTCTTAGATCTTTCCTTGGTAAATGATATTTAATATGTAAAAACTTAGAGGTAATATTCACAACTACTGTCACAATAAAAATGCCCATGACAATATTTTCAAATACTTTAGTTCTCTGCTACTTACTACCACCAGTCCCTAATTCCCTAATCCATTACCTATAGTAGTCCAATTATTCACTAAAATAGTTAATACAATCATTAATAGTACAGATATCCCCCACAATGGGAATAATGCTAAAAAGTTACATATGAACCCTAGACTCTGAAATTGGGACAAGACATACAACGTAGTCTATTCCAGTGAATCTTAAACCTGTCCATTACAGTTCCCTAGCAAGCCTGTGGAAATCAGATTTCCAAACCCAGCTCTCAGAGATTCTGATTTAGTAGTTTAGGGTATAGGCTGAGAAATACATTTTTGATGTTTTGGGTTTTTTTTTAAGACATTCTCCTATGCAGTAAGACATGTAGGAATCACTCATCTGACCCATTCTCCCAACTAACACAGGAAACTTCAGTCCACGTTGTTGGAAGTCACTGGCCCAGACCTTGTTGCGGGATACCCTGACTTCATGAGAAAGGATGTTTACAGTATTGGAATGTTCTAATTGTCAAATCATATTATTCTCCTAACACAATCACTTTAAGAATGTTTCATCTCATTTCTGATTAAGCTTTCATTGTTAGGGACTGCTAACCCATCTACATTTCTCAGTTCCTATAGTTTAGGTATCAAATATTTCATGATCTTACAAAAAATGTAAATACATCATGGGGATTCTATTAAAATAACCTTTTAGGGAATTCTTTTGTAAGTACATTGTGCCATAGGGCTATTCATCCTTAAAATGTATATACTGTAAGTTGGAATATATTTTATTAAAATTGACAAGTCTTATACTTTATTTTTTTTCTAATACTAAAAAAAAATTGAACATTTTTATATCAACTGTCAAGTTGATATCTTCATGGTGAAAGTAAATCTTAATTATTTCCATTGGTTTTTAAGCATAATTTGGAGTTATTTACTAACAGTAATTATTGCTATTTCAAATGCTTCTCTAAAAATTCTGCCTTTAGGAAATGACTTTCATTTCACTACTTACAGCCTTGATGTTTAGAATTCGACCTGAATTGAAGATCTTAGACTGTTTAACATGAATAATAAATGACTAGAATAATTTACGAGTTATGCATCTCAAATTAAGTGAATAACAAAGAAATAAAATTTCACATTAAAACATGGAATATATTCTCCTAAGAAAGATTCATTAGACGTGTATATGAGTCCCATGTGACAAACAGTGCTATGTGAAATGGCATGAAAATAAACTTAAAGTAGAGGAAAATAAATTAATTAAACCTGTCATATTTTTCAAGGGCAAAGAAATATACAGAACAACAATTACTTCGCAACTGCATATTAGGAAGGTTAGTTGACTACGGCACTGTTTTCTCCATTCTTCACATTTTTTAAATATATATTGATTGGGTTTTCAATATAAGTAGTCTTTGGGAGAATTTAGGAAATGATTAGACCAGATGAGGCCTCTCATTGACGATTGTCAAAGCACTTGGAGCTGGTGGCAATGTAATTTCTTCACACAGGCTGGTATTTGAAGATTCTTTTATCAGTGCAGAGTACAGAGGTTAAAAAGCTGCCTCGTTCCAGGGGATTCCGGAGTCAAGAAGCAGTCTCGGCACCGGGTCATCCTTCAGCTGCCAGCCAATGGAGGCAGGGACTGCATGGACCCTCTCTATGAAGAGAAGGTCTGCGAGGCCCCGCAGATGTGCCAAAGCTACAGGTAACCAAGTTAAAGAAGCATTGAGAATGGGGCATTGAGCAAAATACTTCAAGTCCAACCCTGTCCCTCAGGCTCAGTGGAGTCTGGGGTGTTTATGGCTGTATGTGCCATCTCTTGATTTTTTTTTTTAAAGCAAATCTAAATTTGAACTTTTATCTATTTAAGTGTGTTTTTCCAGGACCCATCAGCTCCAAGTCAAGTAGTCGTTTCAATCTAGTTGAGGAGGGCACGGCTGAGGAGGGCGCAGTTGAGGAGGGCGCAGCTCACAGGGGCCCAATCATATGGGGATCGAATCTGCAACCTTGTTGTTAAGAGCACTGTGCTCTAACCAACTGAACTAACCGGCCGCTCCTTGACTGTTTAAAAGAGCTGCTCTCCCACTGAAATGATCTCCAGGGAGACACTTACTTGTGAAATTTTCAAGCTGTGTTATTAGCTGCAGGAGTTAGGGGGTATTTCTTATGTTGACATAAACTGTAAGGAATGCAGGAAAGTGGTTAATAATTACAAAACATGCTTTAGGAAGGAATTCTTTTTCACTTGGAGAAATAGCCTTAGCATCTTCCCTTGCTCTACAGAGCACGTGTTCCTCCTCAGTGCTGGTATTCTGGCTCACAAAATGACGTCTTTATCTCAGTGATACCAATAAGACGTCTGTTCTACTCATTTGTGGCCACCTCAAAGAAAATTCAGGTGGTTGAAGTTATATATTATCATTTTGGTAATTATTAGAGAAAGTTTTCCTCAAGACTATAAAAAGAAAGCACCTAATTAAAACTTGAGGTGGCATATAATTGCAATCCTGACAACAAATGAAATATTACGACATCCATTGATGGAATGTGTGATCACAAAATAATACTTTAAGATGAAATTGATGACAAATTTGCCATCTTAATTTATCTGTGTTTAATTGTGAGATGACAAATAATGCAATTGCATGTTTATATGATGAATACTGACAACTATTAGCCCAAATGTATTTCTGTGGGGGATTTGTTTTTTGTAAAGAGTATAATTGCAGTTTCTGAGTTACCCCCATAACACTAACCAAAAGAGCTCTGTACAAAAGATTGATGACTTGAGTGCAGTTTCACAACTTGAATATAAACTAAATATACCTCACTTAAATAGAATGCATCTGCTATCTGGTACGTCTGCTGGCAGTTCTAACCATTAAAAAGGCTAAGGGCTATTAGTAGTTTATTCTCATACAACTTGACAATGATGGATTCTGTCTCCACTGCCATAGGAAGTACTTTTATGTTTCATGCTGCTTTTTCTAATGCCTTGATGGAGATTTAAATTAAATTTAGAGGATTGAGCATTGTGACATTTCCATTTGTGGTGGTCAAAGTCATGTTTCCATGCCACCATATTTCTATAATTTGCCTGGCATTTTTGCTTCCCCTCCATGAGGCTTCTGTTCTTTTCTTGTAGATGGAAGACTCACAAATGGCGCAGGTGCCAACTAGTCCCATGGAGCGTGCAACAGGACAGCCCCGCAGCACAGGAGGGCTGTGGGCCCGGACGGCAGGCAAGAGGTGGGAAGCAAGCCTCATTCTACAGCTGATTTGCTTTTCATTTCTCCAACATCTCTACCTTAACCACTAGCCTGATTCATTTGGCACTTTGATGCCATGCTCAGCCAACACAGCAGAGTAAATGTGCGTCTGCTACTACCCGTTCAGCTAACACCAGAACACAGAAACTTGTCTTTTAAATCATGTCCTTTGTTCTTTGACACATTAGCCCATAACTCCTCTGGTTGAATTTTTTCCCCCATTCATATCTAGAAGTTAATCAGAGCATGCTCTTGAAAGGTTTATGACATAGATTAAACTGTAGCTCGTTTGTTGTTGCTGTTTTAGTTTTTGGATCATGGTATACCGTACTTTGCTTGTCACCTTAACAATCAATAAGATCCTTACATACTTACCCATATGCATTATATATGTGCATGCATGTAAAGTAATATAATTGGTTCCCAGAAATTCTTAGCAATGGCATCCTTAACATTGCCATGGCTATCCCTGACTCTGTTCATATTCAGTACCGATTTTTAAATGGCAGATTTATGTACTCGAAACCTGCCATATGTGGACCACAATCTGTCTGCACTATTAGACAACATGGAATTTTGCAGAAGTGAATGATTGCAATGTTTCCAACTTGCCATGATTATTTACTGGTATTATAAATAATACTTATATTCCAAGCTTTGGAACATGTTATTTATGCATGCTGCAAATTCAGTCTTTAGAGAGTACATGATTGTTTTCACTCATATCGACTTTTAGCATGGAGTTCTACTATATACCTAGAATGTATAATTGAATACACTGCCACCTCTCCTTAATTCATAAAAACACATTTTGTTCCCTCATTTGTCATTGTGTAAATTTGATGATGACACAAAAGTTTGAACATACAAAATGGAATTCCAGCTTTTGCTGATGTGACCTAGGACCCCCTTTACAGTGAAAAGATTGTTTTCCTAATTTGAGAAAAATAGCTTCTTTTCTATAAAAATCTTCTATATTTATAATCATCATTTTAGAAGTCTTCATTTGAAACATAACATTTTGTTTACAAATGATATTAACTACGTAGTAATTTTTAGGATTTTATTTATATTTTTATTTTATTTTATTATTTTTAAGATTTTATTGGGGAAGGGGAACAGGACTTTATTGGGAAACAGTGTGTACTTCCAGGTCTTTTTCCAAGTCAAGTTGTTGTCGTCCTTTCAATCTTAGTTGTGGAGGGTGCAGCTCAGCTCCAGTCCAGTTGCCGTTGTTAGTTGCAGGGGGCACAACCCACCATCCCTTGTTGGAGTCGAGGAATCAAACAAGCAACCTTGTGGTTGAGAGCCCACTGGCCCATGTGTGAATCAAACCAATGGCCTTCGGTATTAAGAGCACGGAGCTCCAACCGCCTGAGCCATCTGGCTGGCCCAGATTTTATTTTATACACTTAATTCTCATTATGTATCCTCCACCATCAGCTTTAGCTAAAAAAAAATAATAAAATAAAATAAAATAATAATAATAATAATAATAATAATAATAACATCTCCTTTTACAGTTACAGAGATTTAGGTACGTAGAATTGAAAGGCATTCTCCCATTTTCAAGTCATTCATTGAGAAATTGAGTGATATGAGACCTTCTTGTCATGCCCTGCTAATTCCTCCTTGAATGAAGCATACATTTGCATGCAATTTGGGCCCTACCTGGAGTTTATAATGAAAACAGATATGAGTTTGGGAATCAGGAAACACAAGTTTTAGTCCTTGTTCTTTCACTGGTACAGTGTGAGTCTTATTCATCACTTCTGCTTTGTGGGTCTCAGTTTATTTAAGTGAAAAAAAGGAAAAGAGGGTTGGACCAAATGATCTTTTAGAATTATTCCAATTTCCATATTCTATAATCTATGCACAGATAATACTCAGGGATCCAAGTGTGAAATGAAAATAAGTAAAACAGTTGAAGGCCATATTTTCATAGAATGCCACGGGAAGATATGATGAAAAGAGCTTCAGTTCCAAACTCTACTATGTAACAATTGCAGAACTTTGGTTCATTTATTTCCTCCTTCTGAGGCTGAGAACACAATGATCCTCACAATGTTTTGCACATATTAAGTCTTCATCAAATGTGAAATCCTTCCCCCTGCCAGTTAGGTCATGGCCCCAATGAATGTGGGCATAAGTCATAGTAGGCATAGAAACAGCAATATCAATCAACATGGGTGTTTTGGTTTTTGACACAAAGTTTGCTTAAAAAACTGTTTCTTCTTTGAGTCCCAGTAACCTTTTCATTTCCAAATCTGATAACCTCTGGTCATTCTTCATCCTGGTTGACTGCTATGTAGTATCTAATCTTGAGACCCACTCCCACCATGAAAAGCAGTCTTCAGCTTCCTCAATACTACTTTCTTCTGGCTTTCTGATTGTCTCATTCTTTGTTTCCTATTACTGACTCCTCTTTCTCTGCCTGTACTTAAATAATGATTTCTAATCTTGGAATACTCATCTGACTTACTCTATCTCTGCAATTTTTTCTATTTTTAGGATAGGTGGAAAGAGAAAGTCATTTCTGCATAAAAATACTAAGAACCTCCTTAGCTTCCATATGAAGATAATATTTTTCTTTGTTGCCTCGCTAGATTAAAGTGTTTTTTTATTTATTTTATGTTTCTTTAGAGCCTATGTTTCTATAGAAATATGAAACAGGGAGAATCGAGAGTATAGAAATATCTTTTGCATATGGCATAAAGGCAAAATTTTCCTTTGTGGTCAGGGCTGTTTTCAAAACTCTGCATGACTGACCCATCAGATTCTTACTATTTTAATCTTTGTCTTTATCTTGTCAGAAACTTAAAAAGTGCCAACTTGTACTGTTTGTTAATGATTAAAATAATTGTGTAGTAAGGATTAGCATCAATCAGCAAAGACTATAGAGAAGCTATCCACTTTCTCTCTAATACATCAGACTTTCTAATTCCAGTCGCTAGTTCAATATGATTGCAATGAGAAGACTGTGTCAGGAAAGAATGAAGATGTTCAAGCCAAGGAGCTTACATTTGATTAGGGAAATGAGATCACTGGTAACATCACCCACTATGTATCGGTTAAAAACTAACTGATCCATTACAAAAGCAATATTTTAAAATTAAAGAGCTGAAGAAAGACCTAAAGGAGGAACTGGGACTTGTACCATACTATCAGAATAAGTAGAAAGGAAAAAAGAATACAAAATAAGATCAATTTTGTAAGTTAAGCATTTGAGGTAAGAAAAACAAAAAACATTAAATGTGTTCACAGAAAAGTAGGTGAATTGAAACACTGAAGATGTGAGTTAGAGCCTGGGGTGATTTTGTACAAGGCTATAAATGTCAGGTTCAGTATTTTAGACCTTGTTCAATAAGTAGTAGGATCAAGCAACTGATGAAAGCAGTGTTTTATCCGTCAGCATGTACAGAATAAATTAGAAAGACAAGATGCATAGGTCTGGATGCATCTTGTAGCAATGCTCTTGTAGCAATGCAAGGATGAAGTGATCAGGTTCCGACTGGAACCACGGTGGTGGGAAGGAGCAAAAGTAAATGGATTTTCAACATACAGTAGAGGAAAATAATTTTAGGACTTGGTGGCAGAATAGTAGCAGACATAGAAATAAACAAATCAAAGGTGATTATATGATTCTTTAACTCCAATATTTTTTGCTTGAGAGTAGTTATAATATTGGTGAACATTCCTAGGTCTGAAAGTAGAGCTGGTCTTAGAAAGTATATTTTGTCCATTATGCATTAGAGGTGATGGCAGGGGAGCCAATTAGAAATATCCAAGTATGCATTTGAAATGTAGAAATGTAGCTATAGAAATAGCTTAAGAAAGCAGTTAGAGATTTGTGTAATCCCCGTAAAGGGATTTCATGAAGTCATAGGAGAAACGAAGATCTCTAAAATACATTATATACGGGGGGGGGGGGGGAGAGGTTATTGTATTTTACCATTAATACATTTTTTTTCTCTAACCTGTTTGCATTTGTAGACGGTTTAAACATTTCTTTTCACCTAAAGAACTTAAATGGTATTAACTTTAAATTATCATTTTCTTGCTTGTGTCAGAAATGACACCATATGAACATGAAATAGCTAGCTTCACCATTCTGATTCCAAAGATAGACATTTTTTTATTGCATAGCTTTTATCAAACTATTTGTCTAGATCAGTGGTCAGAGAACAATGGCCTGTATACCAAATCCAACCTACAGCCTGGTTTTGTAACTAAATTTTATTAGAACACAGCCATACACATTTATTTATCTATTGTCTATGGCTGCATTTATGATACAAGGAAAACTTGCGTATAGTCAGCCTTCTGTATCCAGAGGTTCCTATTTGCAGAGTCAACCAACCAGGGATGGAAAATACCCACCAAAAATAAATGTTAGGTTGTTGCTGACGGGTACTATGTGATTTGGCCTAGGATGGTTATATCTGAACTAAACATACACAGACTTTTTTTCCTTGTCATTATTCCCTAACCAACACAGAGCAACTATTTACATAGCACTTATAGCATTGTAGTAGGTATTATAAGTAATCCTGAGATGGTTTAAAGTGTACGGGAGGATCTGCATAGGTTATATGTAAATACTACTCCATTTTATATAAGGGACTTGAGCATCTACCGATTTTGGTAGCCAAAGGGGTCCTGGGACCAATCCTTGCAGATCCTGAGGATGACTGTAGTTATTATAGAAATCATATGGCCCACAAAGCCAAAAATATTTACTATCTTAACCCTTTACAAAAAAAGTTTGCTAACCCCTGATCTAAATTCTAAAGCCATGATACAGTCACAATTTCTAGTAGTACTGAATAGTCATTACCCTATTGGATTAGAAAATCTGCAAAGTTTATCTGGTCACTTGGCAAAAAGCTTTCAAATTCAATTCACCTATGAAGGAACAATTTTATAGTTATAAGAACAGTGGCCTTTAAAGTCTGTCACAGTAGTAAAATATATACCTTTAGGATAAAATTGCTGCATTCTTTGGGGGGATTTAGGAATAAAAATGTGACTCTAAAAACTGTAGTAGTAAAAAAAAAAAAATTAAGAGTTAAAGGTGAAACCAGATAAACCATGGGATAAGGAAGATAAGAGACAATGTCCTCATAATTCTGTCTAAAAGACGATAAATCATACCCAAAAACTGGACATCAAGAGTTAATTTGCTAAGTATGCATAGAAAGGAAAGAATGTCGGAGTCTGATAGAATATGTACCACGCAGCAGAACACGTACCTGTTATGATTCAGGTTTTCTCAAATTGCTTGACCCTTCCATATTAGTAAAAAAATATTACACAAAGTTCTCTTTTACTCGTTTACTAGCCAACCATCTTAGATCTTCTTGTATCCAGTCACTTGTACGTCCTTTCACCACCTATTAATAAAAAGTGTGGCCATTATAGACAGACTTTCATTTTTACTATTAATATTCTTAATAGTATAATAGTTCCAGTTGTACGAACTGTCTGTGGTGATGCATTTCAAAGGATTTGGGAAGAAATTATGTTCCCAGAGTTTCTTTAAGCAAGTAACTAACAATAAGTGCTTACCATTGTAGTACTGACACTCCCTGAAAAGCAAATTAGTGAGACTCAGCTTCACCAGAAATGAGTTAGAATAACACGGGCTTAAGAATATAGGAAGATCCCACTCGAAGTAAATGTAGTTTTGACCAAATTATATTCTATATATTTCAAAACTATGTGAAAATACTTTCTGAACTATTACATTAGAACACAAAAGAAAATCAATATACTCCTAAAACTTTTAAAAGTACATAGGAATTTATGATTATTTATGACCTATTTTTTTTTAGTATTTGTGCTGCCAAAGCGAGCACACCTATGTTTTTTTACATTTGAAAAGAAAAGTGAAATAATGATGAAGCAAAATTTTGTATCAACCATTCCCAGAATCACCAGTAATTTTTGCCCAATTTTCTCTAAATTAGATTAGCTACTCTGCTACAAACAGGATATTTTTCCTTAAATTCATTGTTTCTGTAGAAACATTGGAATCTTTTGTAAGATAAATGCTTAAAACTTTGTATTAACAGCTATATCAATCTAACTTGGGCTGCCATACAAGATACTATAGACTGGGTGGCTTAAACAATAGAACTTTGGTTCTCACCATTCTACAGTCTGGAAAGTCCAAGACCAACATGCTGGCCAACTTGGCTCCTGCTGAGATCTCTTTTTCTGGCTTGCTGTGACCTTACGTGGCAGAGAGAAACAGAGCAAGCTCTCTGATCTCTTCTTCTTTTTTTTTTTTTTTTTGAACTTTTATTTATTTTAAGTGTGTTTTTCCAGGACCCATCAGCTCCAAGTCAAGTAGTTATTTCACTCTAGTTGTGGAGGGTGCAGCTCACAGTGGCCCACAGGGGGATCAAACTGGCAACCTTGTTAAGAGCACCGCACTCTAACCAACTTTGCTAACCGACTGTCCCTCTGATCTTTTCTTACAAGAACGTTAATCCTGTCATGAAAGCCCCACCCTCATGACCTCATTTAAGCGTAATTACCTTCCAAAGCCTTCATTTCCAAATATATCACAAATACAAGTATTAGGGCCTCAACATATGAATTTGGAGGGGACACAATTCAGTCCATAGCAATAATGAAGGATCGGTGTCTTTAAATGAAATTTCCATCCCAGTGTATGAGCTGTACGTTTGTTAGTATTAATCTTTCTAAGAAAGCTGTGAAAACAGGATTATACCACCAGTCCCTATAAGCCAACTAAAACTGAATATCATTCAGTACAATTTATTCTTTTATAAAAAACATATTTATTGAATACATATCACATGTTTCATGTGGCTTACATGGTACTGGGCCCAGCCTATCAAGAGAATAAAATTATATAACAGTTTCAGTTAATTTCTTATGATAGGAAACAAACTATAGATATATATGATTCAGGTTTCAAGCATGTTAATAACACATTAGTAATGTATATATACAACAACCATAAGAATTGGAAAAAGATAAAATGGTAACCACTGATAGTGCATAGTAACAGAGAAAACGGCATTTAAATATAGGATGACTCAAGCACAAAGGCAGGAAGTAAAATCTATATGTTTGATGAATAGTGCATTGACCAGTTTGCCTAGAGTTTCTATGAGTGAGCTGGAGGCAAAGGGTCACACTCTGGAGGATTTGAATATCTCCAGGAGTATTTGAATACCAGAAGGAGGAAGAAGTGGCAGGGGAGGAGGACTTTTCTCAGTAGACAATTAGAAATAGTAAAGAATCTTAGCAAGGCTTTGGATATTGACAATGGTGTATTCCAGGAAATTTTATCTAATGGTATAAGAACTAAAAAGAAAGAAGAGAAAGAGAGATTTTAAAGAAGAAAGAAGTGATAGGATTTGACAACTTTAAAACTTGAATCATTCTTAAATTTCATAGGGAAATTTGAGAGGACCTTTGAAAGAAGCATCTTTTTCCTATAATATTGTCAATAAAAGAAATGCAACTAACGTGAAATTAGGTCCACCTTCTATTTAATTTTTAAGTGAATAGCTGGCTTATATTTGCTTCATACTATTTGAGTCACTTGTGTATAAACTTTTAGTAAAACTAACGTCTGTCTTTTCTCTTTCCTCACATTCTTCAGTTTGGATGGCATTTAGAAGTCTATATTATGGGTTGATCAGAAACTGTGTCATTGAAAGCTAGTCATATAGCTGTGGCTAGAGTCAACCATTATATTTGCATTATAAGTAAAAACATGGCTCATAATAATGACAATTTGAGACGGTTTACTTACTTTTTCTTTATGACTGCCCTAAGGGACAATGTCAGTCACTACTACTTAAAATGTATGTACAGTTTGTGCCAAACAAAATGCATATATATTTTTGGAAAGGAAAAACCTGTATTCAAGTTGTAATACACAAAAGATGAATACAAGTCACATTTGACTTCTGCAATTACAAGAGGTGCTCAAAGTGGTTGCCACCAGTGTCCACTTCTGATTACGGCAAACTACTACTTGAGCAATGTTGACCAAAGTGTCCATTTGTATGCATTTTTGGCACCCCCAATATATTATTCCACTATTTATTACTATGTGACATATTTACACCAAGAGTATGATGCAAAAGTGTCATAGATTAGATGTTGAGATTTCATAAAAATAATTTCAAATTTGCTCTTATTTGATCTCTATGTGAATTGCATGCTATCTCCTGACAAGCATACTTTCTGTAAATTATGTGGAGCTAGAATAAATAATCCCCAGGAGCAACTCCACCTATCCTAATCCTCCAGCCTCTCTGTATCCTCACCTGCCAAGAATGCCCATTGTAATGTTGACGTGTTATTAAGATCTGACATCAGTCTGTTTATGTGGAAGCCAGCGTAATTCTAATATAGACCACAAAAAAGAAAAAAATAAACTAACTTCAATAATATGCCTCACATAGCAGGAACCCTCCCAGCCCTGGGGGGTCCTCACCCTATATCACTTATTGGTTGATAAGGTTATAAACAAAAAGTCTAGAAAGAAAAGAGAAAGTTCTAATTCTCCCTCTGCCAAAATTCAATAAATAATGTAGCATGTGAGATATAAGTATTTACCATTTATGCTGTTATTTTGAGTGAACAAATATATTTAAATCTTATGCTTAAATTAAGTGTCTTAAACTATATTGATGCTCTTGGTATTTACTCCTTTGCTTAAACTCTGGCCCACTTTGTTCTTTTTAAAAGATTACATTTTAGAGGCATTGTTGGGATTATGCCCAGAATATCTGGGCCAACTTATCTCAGTAACTCACATTAATCTATTAATTTTTAGAGATTGTTATGCAATAGGGAGAAAAAGAACAGAAGAGGAAAACAAACTAGATAGAAAACAGCAAGGGAACTTGATTTAAAGAAATTTGGCCCACGCAACATCTTTAAAATCTTCTTTTTGCTAATATATTTATAAATTACTACCCAATATTTTTGTATGTTTCAGTTATATAAGCTATTATGTTCAACTTCCAGATTTTTTTCTATTTTTAAATCATTTCCTCTATTGTCTATGAATATTAGCACCCTACTCAATGGGGGTTTTGGTTTTGTTTCTATGTCTAGGAGAGCCCTGTCATAAAATGAGTATTAGCATTTCCTATTTTGAAAGTAGCTCTGTAACATCAGCTTGACACGGATGTGACTGCAGTGGTTCCCCCAAGCTTCATTTGTTGTCATGCAGTTAGTTAACCCTTCCCAGGTCCCAGTAGGGGACCTCGCTGACCTCAGTGAGCTATTCCACTGGGAGCTGATTATTATTTCCTAGTAAGTCCTCCTACATGAATGTTCATATGTTATGAGCATCAATGAAACTGGGGATCATTGATAACTATTTAGGATCAGTTTTAAAAAGTGCATTTTTCCCCTTTCTGCCAGTTACATTCACAACATTAATTAGGAAGTATAATTTGGCAAATGTGTCAGTGAAAATCTCTCTTACACAGAGAAAGATGAGGATCATTATATCCCCCTAGTAAACAACAGGAGCCCTCTTGCATTATTTATAGGTTTGGTCTTCTAAGCACAATTAGGTCTCTTGGTATCTAACTCCGCTCACATAAAGCTTTTACTTTTTCATTCCTACATGATTCATTCTCACTATTACCATTTTTTCGTAACAGTATAAGAAAAATCACTCTTCTAATCACTCTTTTAATCGGCTGAACATAGTCCGTCTCTAGTGCTACCCAGACACTGTTGTTGTGGGATAAACCATGGTAATATTGTTCAAGTTAATAAATCAGGTCTCAGAGCTCTTTGAACTCTTTGTTACATATAATCCAGAAGCTTTCACTGCAATTGGGCATTGATCTTATTCTGATTCCTGTAATGAACTGCTCTGTGCACATTTTAGATCTAGTAATTTATTTCACACTGGTTATTGCAATGAAATGACAACATGATCTTACACACTGAAGGGTATGCCCATAGACCAATAAACTCCTCCTTTCTTTGCATCCTGAATAATAAAGGCATTTCATTCCTGCTTAACAAAATGAAGATGAGCAACTACATTGTGAATTCTGTTAGATTTACTTCACAGCTGCATTGGTAGCCTTTCATTTACATACTGATATATGCGTAACACCAATATCCATGTCCTTTTAGCTCAAACCAATGTTATCTGTTCCCCCTCATTCCAGGAACTTTTATTATTCTCCTTTTTGAAACACAGCTCAAAATTCAACTTACATGAAAACATTCTGGAATTGACTCTACTTGTTCTACTTATTAATCTTTTACAATTTAAGTTGATGGGGAATTTCAAAGATACACAAAAGTAAAGAGAAAAGTATAATGAGTACTAGTAGTGTAGTCATGACTCCCTCAGCCTTAACAGTTTTTTTTTTCTTAATTAAAGTTTATTGGGGTGACAATGGTTAGTAAAGTTACACAGGTTTCAAGTGTAGAATTCTGTGATACATCATCTATATATCACATTGTGTGTTCTCGACCCAGAATCAGTTCTCCTTCCATCACCATATATTTGTTTTTAACATGTTGTCATTATTGGTTGTCTGCCACTTCTCATATACTTAAAAAGATTTTTCTGGGATATTTTAAAGCAACTTCAGAGGAGATATATATACCATCTATAAACACTTAATTATTTTTTTAAAACATAACAGTAGTATTATTATAATGCTAAATAAAATTAACTAATTCTTTAATATCATATAAAATTCAGACCTTGTTTAATTTTGAAAAGACACTAATGCCCAGGACCCCTGTCCTCGACAAATTCAATCAGAATGTTTGACTTCAGCAAGGATGTAGACATTTTCCTAAAGTTATCCAAGTAATTGTAATCTGCAGCCTGAACTGAGAAACACTACCTTAGACTGGTATGATAAACACAGATCACCAGGCGGCTCCTCCCCCAGGGGTGAGTCTCTTTGAGGTATTTAATGTTTTTCTTGTCACGAAGCCTTCAGAAAGGCCACTGTTGTCCACTTTACCAGGTTTTCATTGTCTTTAAAATTCAGTGATGCCTATCCTTATCATACAAATTGGTCCTTCTCGTGTTGTGCATACCAAATGAAGACATATCTATAGCTAAGAAATAGGTGAGTACTCACCTACACATGCACAATTACATAACTTATCCTGTAGCAGCTGCAGCAAATTGTGTTCCCCTAAACAGAGAAAGTCTTCCCTTTCTAGAATTGTTATATCCTTACACACACTCCTTCACACCCTACACTACTAGGCGTGAAGTTTTAGTATACAGATTCAGAGAGTGTTGTCTAACCTGAGACCTTCTGTGCCCTAACTGTAGTTTGAGATCAAAATATCAGGCTCCTCCACCTTAGTTTCATGATAAAATCCTGAGCAGGGCAGAGATCAGCAGCAGTTTCACCCTAGACCATAAACCTGAAAGAGCCACGTAAATCAGTCTGACTAAGGCCATTTAAGCTAGTTCAATAAAGACTTAACTTTAGGACCACGGTATACATGTTTCACGGTATACATTCCTCAGTAAATGAATGAATGATTTTTAAAATCAACAGGGGGAAATGGCAGAGGGAGAAAGGACACTTTAAACATCATTTGCTCTTTTTCTTTAGGACCTGTTTACTTTAAAGCAAGTATATTTAAGTATATTAAAGCAAGTACATCTATATTGAATAAGTAATAAAACTATGACATGGTTTAAAGAACGCAGTAGAGCAATATCTTGAGAAATAATGTATATGAATCAAAATTATCTGACCATTTTTAAGAGCTCATATGTAATTGAGGAAATATCAATTATGATATGATAGATTGAGGGTGTTAAAAGTTTTTATTTTTATGTTTAAGTTCATTGTTGATATTTGTGCATGGGATGAAATTGTGGACAGATAGGGTGGGGGCCTTTGACATTGTTCCCTCCCATTTTAACCACTGGAAAGCCATCCCAACAAACTTCTAATGTGAAAAAACAAAGAAAGAAAACTATGCAAATGCAGCTTGAAGACAAGTTCCGTAAGCATTCCCTTCCCACCGAAACCTTCCAACCAATTTACTGCCAGTAAGACCCTTCTATATAGGTATCCTAGAGTGGTCAATGATATAAAAATAATTGTTAGAGATACGTGGTATCTCCCAGAACCTCTATGAATAGTCTGGCTCAACATAAACTATTATCAGAGACCATGCATTACTGATTTGTCTCGTAAATAATCCATTTCTAAATATATTCCATATGTGACTTGGAATTCTTAATAGCATCTAATAAAAGCTGCTAAATTCTGTGTGTGTGTGTGTGTGTGTGTGTATACATGCATGCACACATGCATCCATATGCTTTTTTGTGTCACTAAAACCACTGAGGGTTATCTGTTATTTAAAAAGAAAACCTACAAGATCAATTTAATGCCTACTGTGATTATTAGAAAAACTCCTACCGGATTTCTGCTGCAAGTAAAGAATTAAAAGAGAATTCCTCTTTTAATGAGGAAGAAAATGTTAGGTTAATTCCTAAATTGTAGAGCAATTACCGACATTCAAGTTTGTTATAAATAGCTTTATGCTTTTCCTTTAGCCATTACTTGTCGAAAGCAAGATGGAGGACCGGCTGGCATCCATGAATGCCTCCAGTATGCAGGCCCCGTGCCAGCCCTTACCCAAGCCTGCCAGATACCCTGCCAAGATGACTGTCAGTTTACCAGCTGGTCCAGGTTTTCTGCATGCAATGGAGACTGTGGTGCAATTAGGACCAGAAAGCGTACTATTGTTGGTAAGAATAATTGGGATGCCAAAGACAACACTTGTCAAGGCAGAAAAACACAAAAATGTCAGACCAAGAGAGTTCTGACAATGTATTTGGAAAATGCATGGATATGCCTTATTGTTGCTATCCTTACATCTAATATGTCAATGAAATCGGATGTTTATTTTAATGAAAGTTGGCAGTGACTGATACATGTACTTTTAGTATGGAAAAAAGTAGCCTTGAAAATCAAACTCTGTCTTCCAGCACAATACGTGAAAGATTATTTTTGTTAAATATGTGCTTTTGGTTCATTGCCTAAAGACTGTGAAATGCTTAAAGGAAAGTTTTTGGGGAACAAGGGGAAAGGTTGCCACTTTATTTTCTTAACCCATTCTCACTGTCACCACCTCAGGTTATCCTTCATACCCTAGAAGAGGAATGTGGCATTAATTCTGTAGCTGAAAACTACATTTTAAAAGGCAATCACAATGACAAAAAGCAGTAATATAATGAACAGGAGCCATCACACTAAACTAAATCCTGATGCACTCAAAAGTATTGTCAGTGGCAAAAGAAACCTAAAAATATCAGTGCTAGTACTACTCAGAACCTAAAAATTATAAATGAGCTGCCTGTCATAACGAAGACTGTTGAAAATTATACAAGGTGGCTTATGAAAGAGATAACTATATGTAAAATATATGTAATTATATGCAATATAATTAAATAGCATATAATATATGGCACATAATGTAATAAAATATAAATATATGTGATCTAATTAAAATCATGATGTATTGTTTTTCAAGCACATATTACTCTTATATTTGAGGGGTTTTTTTAGTTTTTTTTAAGGGGATTTATTTAGATTTATATACAAAGCATTTTTAATATTTTTATTCTGATATTAAATATCTTCATTTTGAATGTTATTGACATTTCCTACATTAATCACCATGTCAAAATGATTACTCTCCAGAAATACTGAAAGATGAAAAATCATAATCAGAAAAGTAAATATGAAAATCTCATTTTCCAAGTTGTATTCTTATATAGCTATACCAGCTATCTGGAATTAACAAAGAAGCTGTGCAATTCCGTGCAGTGACTCTCTATTTCATATTTTTGCACATTATAAAGGAGAGATTTATGCAGCTACCTCAAACTTCTCAGTTAGTGAAAGCACGTGATCATTTGAGAGGATTTTAATCATTTTAAATAATATAAAATCCAGCACAACAATTAGTGTCTTATGAAAAATAGACTTTTAAAATAAAAAAATTTCACTGTACAAAGCACCCAGTACTAACAAGAGCCTAGATGGAAAGCACTGTGGAGTGATAAAATAGCATTTACTTAATAGGCTACTATAGAATATGATTAAAATGGAGAGAGGAAGTTTAGGAAAAGAGAAAACTTAGAGATCCTTGAAATTAATAATGATGTTTTCCAACTTAAATTTCTCCCCAGGAAAAAGTAAAAAGAAGGACAAATGTAAAAATTCTCATTTGTACCCCTTGATTGAGACTCAATATTGTCCTTGTGACAAATACAATGCACAGCCTGTGGGGAACTGGTCAGACTGCATTTTACCAGAGGGGAAAGTGGAAGTGTTGCTGGGAGTGAAAGTACAAGGAGACATCAGAGAATGTGGTCAAGGTTACCGTTATCAAGCAGTGGCATGCTACGATCAAAATGGCCGGCTCGTGGAAACATCGAGATGCAACAGCCATGGTAATCCAATTTTTTTTCACTGTTATACATTTGTTATCTTTGAGGAGTGGAGGGAAATTAAATGCATGTGTATGAGAATGGAGGGAAATGAGGGTTCATAGAAGTGTGTTCTCAGTTGAACATTATGGGACACCACACTGTATCATTTATATATAACAGGACATTTGGTGGCACTTGTCTCATTGTCCAGACTTTGGCAACTAAGTCTCAAAATTGGTGGCAAAAAAGCCTTACAGATAGGCAAAAATGGTGCCAGAAACCTCGCTTGGAGTTAATTAAAAGTCTGTTGAATAAGCCCAATCATCCCTACCAGGTCTGTGTACAGACAGGGAGGGAAGAGGAAAGAAGATTTGAATTCAATTTGAGGATGAAGTTTGAAACTAGACAGATTGTATACTTGCCAAACTGGCAAGATTTGCAATATACCCAAAATGTTATTAAATGGAGGGGAAGAAAGATCGAAATCCATAATTGGTGAAAACTCAAACCCCTTGTTTGTTCCTCATTGAGTTGAGATTGACCAAATAAAAAGTACATACTCTTAGGAAACTGTGCCTACTTTTGTTTTCGAAACCAAAACAAAAAGGAAGCTAAAATACAGTGATAATAATTGAGTTGCCAAAAGTTTATGAAGACTAGCCATCTTTGACATATACTTTGAGATATATAGTGAACCTTTTGATTCTAAGTCTTAATATAGTCAGCCTTAAACAATATTTCTCTATTTTTTCATTTTAATACATATATATGTATTAATACATGTATGTATTAAAATGAAAGAATACACATATAGGTACATATATATGTGTTAAAATGAAAGAATACATATATGTACATATATATGTGTACATATATAATGGAATGAGATCAGCTTATAGAAGGACAGTTTGATTCGTAAATGTCTCATATTTGCAATGAGGGGATGATGATCCTCTTACCTTCTTCAGGGAGGTGCCTTAGAAAGATGAATTAAATTGCTAGGAGGGAGGTGCATAGCAGTTACCCTCCAATCTTGCTGAAATAACTTGAACTAGAACGGTGCTCCTCTAGTTTCATTATATGGTTCAGAAATTAAGATGAACTAATAGGGCCATCTCACATTTTATAAACCATCAAGGTATCATAGTGACACATTTGTTCGAATTTCTTAATCTCGACAACGAAGTTTCCAAAAACCTTATTCTATTTTTTAGCTTATCTCAGAATTCCTATTTTATCAAATCCTGATGATATAAACCCCAAAGTCTCCATGATACTGAAACTCCAGATATAAGCATTTTTCAGCTTAATATATGTGCATTGCTAAGTTTATTTTCCCATGCATTAAGAACAATTACTGTAGAAGAAAAAAGAATCTAGTGTTTATAACAGGTACACTTTGAGAAACTTCTCTAAGAATAACTGAATATTTTATTCTCTACATCAAATAACATAGATGCTGTCAATTAGATACCAGGAAAAATGTAAATGTACTTTACATTCCGAGATGATATGATAATGTATACGATCATAATTAGTTGTTAAAATTTAAAATTTAAGATGACCTTAAAAATGTGTTTTTCCTGGAACGTAGCATGTGAGTGTTTGCTCATATTTTAAATTGTTATGCATAGCGAATCACCAGGGTAATCATTTGTTTTTAACATAACCTATGAACTTCAGAATGACTCTCATATATTCTCACTTTTACCCTGATCTGTTAATTAATTGCATGAGCATTTCAGTAAGCCACTTAACAGTCCATCTTATTTTTAGAAAAAAAACTTGTAAAATATCATGTGACTGTTACAAAAATGTTTGATCACTAAAAAAAAAGTAAAAGTACAAAAATAATTGAAATTGGCCAAAGGCAGTAGACTTCCTAACTTAGTATTGTCAATCAAAGCACGAAGAAAGCAGTATCTGGAAGAAAAGTACATAAACCATGTTTCCCCGAAAATAAGACCTAGCTGGGCAATCAGCTCTAATGCATCTTTTGGAGCAAAAATTAAATAAGACCCTGTATTATATTTATTATATTATATTATATTATATTACATTATATTACATTACATTATATTATATTATACCCAGTCTTATATTATAGTAAAATAAGACCGGGTTTTATATTAATTTTTGCTCCAAAAGATGCATTAGAGCTGATTGTCCAGCTAGGTCTTATTTTCGGGGAAACATGGCAGGAAAAAGATGGGCCCATGATGGCACTGAACTCTGAGGATTGTAAAAGAACCTAAAATCCTTAACTAAGTGAACGGTTCCAGTTTAGTTTTTTATGTCTGTCCAGCACCATTCCTTTCTCTTTAAATCTGATATATGATATATGTCCAATGGAATATTTTAGTATTTACTAACATATTTACTTAAAGTAAGGTCTGAGAAAATTGACTCTCTATTGCCTGATTCCTTTGGAAATTATGATTTTTTTTTTAATATACGAGTATATATATGTTCTGTCAGTTCTGATGGTGTCAGTGAAATGCTGTAACTTTGATACTCTATCCTAGGCATACTCTAAAAATTGCTGTCTCTGTGACCACGGCCTTGTCTCAGCCAAATCAGCTTTCCAGATGGATGGTAGAAATGGGGTTTTGAAGTGTTTTTCAAAAAGTCTCTTCATACTTTTAGTTTAAATGTAAAATCGATCCCCACGTGTATGCAATGCAAAGACACTCATCCCCTGTTCAGTAATGGCTGTAGGGCATCTCTATTTGGTTTGTTTTGTCCATCTGTGAATCATGTTATCAATTATTATACTGATAAAGCAATTTTACTTTCACTGATTTCATTATATTAGGCCATTTCCTATGTAGTCGCCATTTTTTAATGTCTTAAACTTGAGGCATAATTCTTTTAGGTCTGGAATTCTCCATAGTAGTAGACTCTATATTGAAAAGTGATATATCTATTTTTCAAAAATCAGAGCATAAAGTATACCATGGGTGCCACATAAATGTTAATTTCCCCCATACATGTCATTATATATAATTTTTGCACAAATATTGATATATAAATACATTTTTGGCATTTATCCTAAAAAACATAATAAAAATTATATATTTACTCTTGGTATGAAATCATGTATGGTGTTACTATAGCAACAGATTTTAAGTCACTCATAAACCAAATCACATATTTTCTACTCATTGCTAGAATCCATTAAGATCTTGATTGGTTCACTAGAAATGTAGACATCCAGGGAAAGGACTGAAGATGCAGAAATTCAGCCCACACTGCAGACCTGCTAAGCCAGAATCTGCATTTCAAAAAAATACCCAGGGGTTTCTATGACACATTTACAGTTTATTTCACTGGATCATGAGGATGCTCACAGGGTTGGGTAGGAATCATGAGCGTGAACCGTGGTGGGAAAGGTCTGTTGAGATCACCATCCAGAGAACCACAATCTGATGCTGTCTGGGCAAAACAATCGACACCTCCCATGTGATATTCACTTGATTACCCGTTGTGGGGAAGAGAACATTAGGAAATGTTTGAAATTTATAAAGATGGGTCTTCATAAGGTGAATGCCTATTTAGGTATGATTTTGAAAACAGAACGAGTCTATACGACCTTCTATGGAAGGATATTGGCAATTTAATAATTGTCCTGAGGCAAGTCTTTTTTAGTTCAGACAGAAAAATAAGAGAGAGCTCTGGTTTTACTTACTGCTCGATAGGTAAACAGAATATCCTATTTTATTAAAGGACTGTGCTTTTAACTTTGTGTACTTTATAGTCACAATCCAAAGGCTCTAAGCATTATCAGGACTTGGCCATTTGGACATTATGATGGTAGTCAGATAGCTGCAAACCTTTTTTTTTTTTTTTAATCATATTACCCCTTTTAGTTACTTCAGTTTGTCTTTTGACTGTAGTCATTTTGAATAGTTCAAAGTAGTTCGTGTAATGACTATAAGATTACTTTTCCTTTAACGTTAAATTTAAAGTCTAGTTATTTGTATTGACACAGCCTTGGTTTCTCTCTTTGCCTATTCTGTTTATGAGTGCTATTACAAAGAGCCTCTAGTCATTAATGAATGGGTTTAGTAACTGCTTTTGGAAGCATCTGTGGGATTCAAAGTGTGCCCATTAAAAGTTTGATATTTTGCAAAAACCCTGGCTGGCGCTGGCACCCAAAGTTGCTCTTACAGGATTTGTTTCACAGTTGGTTTGCACTACAGCACTAATTATTAAAATATAAATCTCTACACATTTTACAAGTGAAACTATCAATAAAATAGTTTCACATTATAACTATAGCTTCCCCTTGTATGGTAACTGTTAAATATTGCTGCCTAATATCCTAGGTGATCTACATCCTTATATCACCAGCCTCCCACAGTTATGACGCAGATGATTTCAAAGCCAGTATCATGTGTAAATGACCACCCCTAGCTGCTGCAAGGAACTGTAACTACTAGGTGCTGCCTTATCAGCCAGGGACTAAAGTACATATGCCACAGGTGTGGGATTGTTTTTTATTAAAATTTATGGGACCAAAAAGGAACCATCATCAAAACTTAGAAAAGGCGTAAATACATCTTGGGTATATTTGTGGTACAGGTGCCCAATTGAATTTTTAAAAATGCATATAGTACTCAATTTACAAAGAGATTTTAGTTCAGTAGCATGCACTTTTAAGACATTGTATGGAACTCAGATACAACTGATAAAAATAATTATGAATATGGAAAGATTTAATGATAGCTCACATGAGCACTCAACTATAATATTCCTGGAATGTATTACTTTCTGTAATGGAATTCTATAGAAGATTATGTAAGTTTAATATTAGAAGTTAATTAGGAACAAAATTGAATGAGAAATTGTTCCTTATCATCGTGGATGCTTGTATTTGAGGAAGAGCGTGTTTAATTAAACTTGGCAGAAAGGGCAATAAATAGTCTCATAAACAAGCTGAAATGGGGTGCTGCTGTCTCTGAAAAGCTTTTTCAGTTGGTGGTATTCATTTATTGTCTAATGCTTTTCAGAATTTAAATGACTTGATAGCTCAGGTACAGCTAGTATTTCTTTTGCAGTTATCCTTCACAATTGAGATCTTTTTTCCTACCAAATATAAAAGAGAGGCAGGGGTTAATAGACAGACTTTTCTTGAGGTAATGGTTGCAAGTTTAAAGAGCCAGGGAAAGAAAGAAAGGACTGCTCTGGATAATTGTATACAAAAAGAAAGTGATTGCCTAGGGTGAAAGTTAAATAATGTATGGATACCAGCATTACTCTGGAATAGGCTCCCTGAAGGAGCACTGTGGAGTTGATGAGAGAGAGACTTCTCGTTGGAAAATTTCCTGCAGCTACCGTTCACGTCATGTGTGATGGAAAACCATCTGGTGTTAGCATTTAGTTCTGTGTATTCAATGTCCCAGAGACCTCAACTCATCTATGAACAATATAGTTTTCAGACTGGGTTCCACAGAGCCCCCCCAAGCCAGGTTGTCAAACACAGCATCCAATATATCCCATACACTTACAGGGCTTTTCAACTTTTTAGGAAGAAAGTGTCTTGCTACCTAAAATAAATTAAAAGGTCAAGAATAATTTATTATTTGCAACAATAAAAAAAGAAAAAGAAATTTGATATTTGCTTTTATCCACAACTTCTGCTGTTATATTTTACTCCATATCCTTTCAATGGATCTCTGGCCCTTATTTCCCCTAATGCCATAGGGAAGTGATTACACTAATTTCAATGAAATCATTAGAGTGGTAATCTTCCTGATAGCTGTGGTAATTTTATTGATATAACCATAGAGTTATTTGTTGCTTAGATGGTGTCGCAAAGTTTCATAAATCACAGAGATACTAAATGACCTATGTGAATCCACATATATATTCCTATTACATTATTAAAGTCCTGCAAATCCAAAATATTTTTAAAGCTCTATAGTCCATGAGTTGGATTTAATTTCATTCCTAAAATGTAAGTCTTTATCTACTTCAAAGCATCATCATAATGGTCGTGTAGTGAGCAAGGCTTACACACAGGAATTTTTAAAGAAATGCATGAAGAAGTCATTATATATTAGACACAAACCATATCTATGGACTCCATAAGTAGCATGAGAGCATCCAACAACTGTGTGGGCATTTGAAATTTTAATTTTAAAGAAAAATATTTAGTTGTTTTTACTCTCCATTTTATCCTATTTCTTTGTAGTTGCATTGAAAGTCAATTTGGCCCATACAGGACATTTTTAGTTAATTTGCATAAAAAACAAAATTGACTCCTTTTATGATCTTTTTAAATAGCCATTAAAAAAACCTTAAATTTATCCACATAACAGTTTTCCCTCCCTTTGCTGTAAGTTTGACCTTTAAAGCTTTAAAACTTTAAAGTATCAAGTACTTTAAAAAGAATGAAACTTTCTTAAGTTTGGGGGATTATGTTTTTAATTTGTATGCTCGCTTTTACTTTTTTTCATATATGTAAATGGGCATAAGAAAGCCTACTTTAAAAAAAACATTAAAACTCTGTACAGCTCAAAATATGGATCCAATTTGAATACATTATAATTACAACCTATGTGTATGATCTGTTTCTCATGTGTTCAGTGAGATGCTATAGAAAAAAGTCATTGAGTATAGAAATGCAGTATGTGAGTCATATTCCTAGAGATTCACAGTTCATAATAGCAAAAGCAGTAAGCCCAGGGTAAAGAGACCTGTTTAACCCAGTTTAATGCAACAACTTTTTAACTTGACCACAGAACGCTTTTTTTTAAAGTAATGTTTAATACTTATTTACAATCCAACACATTAGTGTTTAAAGATCATCCTTTGGAAATACTTCTGTGGTAATATATGATTTTCACTGACTGAAAGAACAGAGACTTGCATCGGATCAGGTCAAAAATAAATAACTCTCATAAGTTTCAAAGTTAATTGATTTCCCATTACTTCATAATCTGAACACTCCATCAAATATATTTATATTGCTGATAACATTCTATTACCCAAGTGAGTTTTTTTTTTAACTTATCTATGATTTTTAGTACAGTATTGGTTAGAATTATAAATGTTAAATTTGGGGAGAATGTTAGTAAATGCCTTAATACATGTAATTATTCCCAAGGTTTTTATTTTGGATGAATAAGTGAAGTATAGTACAGGTTCTAACATAAATAAGTTTATTTATTTCCTTTTTAAATAAAATGTATGTCTGAAAGTGCAATGCAGTTCCTGCACTAATTATCTGAAGTTAGGCCATACATCACAGGTTAAGGACTCAGTCCTCTCCAAGACTGCTCACTTTACACATCAGCTGCAAGTTTGGGGGTCCCCAGGTTAACCTTACTACTGACAAGTTGGCTACAGATTTGGGGATTCCCAATACCCTCTCAGGTGCAGTAATTTACTGGAGTGACTCAGAGAACTCAGGAAAGCCCTTACAATTACAGTTTTATTATGTCAAAAAGATACAATCCGAACCACCCAAAATAAAAGACTGAAAGGCAAGGTCCCGGAGGGTCCTAAACACAAGGCTTCCATGTTCTCTTCCTGTGGAGCCAAGGAACATCACCCTCTCTGCACATTAATGTCTATAATCAGCCAGAAAATGCACCTGAGCTTTGATATCCAGAGCTGTTATTGGGGTTTCATCATGTAGATATGATTAATTGAATCACTGACTACATGGTTGAACTCAACTCCCCTCCTCAGAGGTTGGTCAGTTATTACGTGAATTAAAGCCCCAGCCCTCTAAACATCTGGTTGGTGACCAGTCCACTCAACCAGACACCTTTAGCATCAACTCATGTGTAGTCCAAAGGGACCACCATGAATAACAGAGATGGTCCTATCACTCAAGAAATGTCAGGGCTTGGAGGCTGTCTCCCAGTCATCTGGGATGAAAACCAGCCAAATTATTTATTATATTAATACAACAGAAAGCTTTACAGCCTGCTATAAGCAATGTCCTTGATAATGAGTGAACTTATACACAGATGTATCTAAATGAATCTGAATGTGCCTAATCATTGGGTAAATTCCCAGTAGTGGAATAACAACAGCTACAGAACCCCACAGTCATTAACACTGACGTTGAAATTTTCTGAGAAAAACCTTTAAGTACTTAGCAGATATGAAGAGATATGCTTTCACACGTATATAAAAAAACATAAATCTAAATAAAATTAAAATAGCATTGCATTGTAGTTATAGAAATTTACCTGAACACTTCACTATGAAAACTTTAATTGCCCAATGTTCATTCAGAACTTTTGATACACTGACTATATGATTTTGGGTAGAACATTTGATTGTAGGAATTTGGATATATACATAGTAATTTGGTTTCCCTGGGTTATCAAGTTAAAAGTTCTTAATTGCAAAAGAATAGTCTGTTCATTTGGGAATATTTTAATTTAAATATATATATATTCAAACCCAAGAGGACAACAGTAGATAAAGGTATAGCTAAATTTTCTCATTCCTGATTGTGGTCACATGCATATAATACACATTTAAGTAGGGAAGATTTTTGAGGTCACTTTGGAAATTAATCCAGATGTTTCACATTGAGTGTCAGAGTGGCTCATTCACACAGCTGTAAATCAGAACCAATATTTTCCATGTGTTTTCAAAATGAACTCTAATCTATCAACAGTCCCCCTTTCAGCAGCACACAATAGTACTTGTGAAGGTTGTTGAAAGCTACTTTATCTGCACATTCATATTTCAAATGAATGAGGTGATTGGATATACCTCAAAGGCAATATGTCCTCCAGTTGCCACTTTAAGACTGCCAGTGTTTTGTATTCATTTCAACCTGAAAGAACAGTCAGAACAGATATAGGACACAAATCAGGAGTTAGATTTTTCTATGTGTCAAATTTAGTGTTGAGCTGTTAAAAGTTTTAATACCCTAATTGTGAAGTCATTTATTTTATTCCAGCATTCCTCAGAAGCCATAAATTGCTACAAGATGCCATCAGTTTATTTAGCTCAAAACACATCAAATGTTTCTGTCTTTCCATCACCCATGATTGTTTGGTGTTAATTGCCTTCAAAAATGATCTTAGCAGAGAATGCCGGGAAATGCTTATCTAGCAGTTCACTACTAGCATTAAGGATTTTAATTGTGCTAGATAAACATGACAGGCAATTATTGAATGTTGTTGCACAATTGGAAAATAAAAAATGGAATACTGAGCATTATACTATGTAGCAGTTTTGTCTTTATCTCAGTGTCTAATTTGTATCTTTTAACAATTTAGTAGGTTGAGTTTTATTTGAGAGATGTTTTCTGTAATATGCTCTTGCAAGTTCAGACATAATGTGTTATATTTGTCTACTCAGTAATACAAAGGGAATCAATCTGAAGTGATACATAGTAAATCTCACTACTGCCATCGTATTTCAATAGATAAAATGGAAAGAAAAAGTTTTCATTTACCTTTTACTCTATGAAGTAGAGTCACGAAAGATTATGTTTTCTACTTTCCACTATAATTACTAAATAAAAAAAGTTGAGAGGTTTAGTTTGAAGTGGTTTTGAAGTTCAGCATGGTGGAAAAATGCAATTCTTCTAGAAATATTTCAGTAACATCACCTTTAAAATACTAGTGTCCTTTTTCCAAAGCAATTGATGATGTTGGGAAATAATTGTGCTTTAAAAATATTATTGGACTTTTACCAACATTAAACAGTTTGGTCACAGGCTGGCACTGATTTGGGAATAACTTTAGACATTTTTACAGTTTGATTTTATTTCTTAAACTATTACTAGGCAACACAAAACTATTACCTTAAAAAAATTATTACTAGCCAATTTTTTAAGCATCTCATGCTGTTTTAGGTCAATTCATTAACTGGCTGTGCTGTAGGAAAAAGGGAATGGAATTTGAAATATATTTCAATTCAAAATAGTGATGTAGGCTTTTGTTTCCTCACCTCAAGCCATAATTAAAGTCAAGATATCAGATGTAAGTAGACGAATACACCCCTCTTAAAGATTATGCTTTTCAAAATGTTCATAAATTATTCCTTCAATTCACTACTGGACTTTCCTCTGGATCATTATCGATACTCCAAAAGCCTTCTTCAGTGTCAGAAGGATATTCAAAACTTAACATCTGCAACTTCTTTCTGTCTTCAGTGTTTTACAACTGACAAAACCCCAACTGGCACACCTGCCTTCCTGACGATTATCTGAGACTAATTACCACTTTGGAAAACTCATTTAGTGCATCCTGTTCATCATACCAAATTTGTGATCCCATCTTTAAAAAAATTTGTGTTTTATTCTTCATTATAATTAGGTGATATAATATGCATATATTCTCTGATGCATCAAATTTACTCCTAGGAATACTCCCAACAGAAGTGCGTGCATATGTTCATTGAAAGACATGTTCTAGAATGTTCATAACTATTGTTAATCATAGCTGCACATTGAAAAATACCCAAATACTCGCCAACAATAGAATGAATGAATAAGCCATAATGTATATTCACACAATAGAATACCATACATCAAGGAGAATGAACAGTCTCCAACAACATGCAACAATAGGGATGAATCTCACATCGCAGTGTGGAGTGAAAGGAGATTAGCACACGTGGGTATACACTGTGTGATTCTACTCACATAAACTTTTAAAAAGCAAAACTTTTCTGCATTGTGAGAAATCAGGATAATGGTTGCCCATGTGAGAAGGGGTAGTGATCAGAAGGGAACACAAAGGAGGATTCTGGAGTGTTGGTTTCATGAGTTTTTTTAGTGAACTTGATATTTATGAAAGGTGCACTTTTGTGTAAAGAGACTACAGTAAGTTTAAAACAGGTGATGTATACCTTTGACAAAACTATCGGGGATAATGTATAGAAAGATAGTGTGGGGACAGAGCCCCAGAGAGCAGTTTCCAGGCTCTTGCCCTCACGTGGAGGGGTGCTGGCTCAGGTAGTAAATGGCCATCAGCTGTGATTGGATGGCCGTCAGCTGTAACCATTCAGCCATTGGCCACTAATATAACTGCCACAGCTAAGGAGGAGAGTCGAGGGAAGTCAAGGAGAGTCGAGGAGAGTTGGTCGGTTGGCAGCAAAGCGGACAGCAGGTCACATGTCGTGTGAACCCAGCCTCCAGTGAGACCATAGTGGTATGACTCCCCTACCTATGGCTCCGGGGGTGTTCCTTTTTGGCCTAGCCATATTCTGCATTCTTATGTGGGGAGCGGGAAGAGAGACCCCACAGGCCGCCCCACACAACAGATAGGCTACAAATCTACTCTTCTTCCAGATTTTACTGTTTCCATCTGTGTCTTGTAAAAGCGTTCCTAATTTCAGTCCCACATACACAAATGAATACAAGTACAACTGGTGAATCTTGAATAAGCTCAATAAATTCTGTCCATCTCAGTATCTTCGTTGAAATTATACTATAGTCACCATTGGAGGAAAATGGGAAAAGTATAAAAGGTACCTCTCTCAATTATTTCTTGTAATTATATGTGAATCTACAATTATCTTGATAAGAAAAAGGAAGTGCCAAATAAACACAAGAAAATATATTAATTTTCCAAAATCAGACCCTACACCAAGTGAACTGTAGCTTAATGTCTGGGGTTGCTGTAAAGATGTACTTTTAACAGGTATTCTAGGAAATTTATGATAAGCAAGGTTAGGAAATATTTCATAGTAAATTGGCAAGTTTTTGTTTTGGGGGGGTTTGTTTTGTGTTTTATTATTATTATTATTATTGGGGAAGCAGAGCAGGACTTTATTGGGCAACAGTGTGTACTTCCAGGACTTTTTTTTTCCCAAGTCAAGTTGTTGTCCTTTCAGTCTTAGTTTTGGAGGGTGCAGCTCAGCTCCAGGTCCAGTTGCCGTTTTCTAGTTGCAGGGGGCGCAGCCCACCATCCCTTGTGGGAGTCGAACTGGCAACCTTGTGGTTGAGAAGATGTGCTCCAACCAACTGAGCCATCCGGGAGCTCAGCAGCAGCTCAGCTAAAGGTGCCATGTTCAATCTTAGTTGCAGGGGGTGCAGCCCACCATCCCTTGCTGGACTCGAGGAATCGAACTGGCAACCTTGTGGTTGAGAGGACGTGCTCCAACCAACTGAGCCATCCAGGAGCTCAGTGGCAGCTCAGCTCAAGGTGCCGTGTTCAACCTTGTGGTTGAGAGCCCAGTGGCCCATGTGGGAAATGAACCGGCAGCCTCCGGAGTTAGGAGCACGGAGATCCAACCGCCTGAGCCACCAGGCCAGCCCAAAAAGAATTTTAAATCACTATCTCAATCCAGAGCACTTTGGGCATGAACTTATAGACTAAATTTGTCATATTGGTTTTTATGTGGTTTTATTTCACTATAATAAAAGAAATCAATGTTTGTTCATTTTCTTTTAAATCTACCTAGAGTGAAAAGAATAAAATACTTAGGAATAAATTTAACAAAATAAGTGTAAGGCTTATACACTAAAAACTGCAAAACATCACTGAAAAAAATTAAAGAAGACCTAAATAAATGGAAAGAATATATATCTGTAAGTTTCAACTATAATTTTGAAGTGAACTACCATAATAGCCACCATTTATTTCAAGAAATGGAACATCATAATCAGTACCTCAACATGTCCCCATGTGTCACTTGTGGACTTAACAGCATCTTTGGACATTGTCCCTGATTCGTTTATCTTTTCAGGAAATTTTTTTCTTTTAGTTGAATTCCTTTATAATTTAGTCAGCTTGTCAAAAGGTTTTGGTTAAGAATATCTTGTGTTCCAAGCATCCTTCTAGACTCTGAAGGAGTTATATCCAAGTAATGAAGATAAATAATGCATACATAAAGAAATAACACAAATCTAATACAAAATGAAAATAGAAAGTGATGGTAGCTTGAAGATGATCTGTTAAGAGTTGGGATATATATATATGTATATATACATACATATATATACATATACATGCATATACAACTATATATATATATACAAATATATGTATATGTATATGTATTAATAGTGCCATAGGACTTAATTATCCATGTACCTGGATTGTTAAGATGGCAATACTCCCTAACTGATGAAGCTATTCAACACAATTCCTATCAAAATGTTAGCTGTCATTTTTGGCAAAAACTGACAAGCTGATTCTAAAATACATATATAAATACAAGGGACCTAAAAGAGCCAAAATTATCTTGAAAAAGAAGAAGAAAATAGGAGGACTCACTGATTTTTAAAACTTACTGCAAAGTTACGGTAATCAATACGGTGTGGTAATGGCATAGGGATTGATGGAATGGCATTTAGAATCCAGGTATAAATCCTTACATTTACGGTCAATTGATTTTCAACAAGGGTGCCAAAACAAATCAATGTAATAGAATAGTCTTTTCAACCAATGGGCCTGGGGTAACTTGATAATCATATACGAAAAATGAAAATAGACCCCCTACCTTTTTATCATATACAAAAATTAACTCAAAATGAATATATAACTAAATATTAACAGCCAAAACTATAAAACTCAGAAGAAAACATAGGTGTAATTATTATGAGCTTGAATTAGATAATGGTTTCCCAGCTATGACATCAAAACACAAGCAACCAAAGAAAAAAAGAGATAAATTGACTTTCATTAACATTTAAAATTGTATTCCTCAAAGGACATTAAAATTTTTTAAAAAGACATAATAAAAAGTTTTAACAAATGTAGAAATTAGAGCACTCCTACCTTGCTAATGATACTGTAAAATGAGGCAATCATGTTGGAAAACTGTTTGGCACTTCTCAAAAAGTGAAATACAGAGTTACTAAATGACCCAGCAATTTCATGACTAGTTATATACCCAAAAGAACTGAAACATTTTCACAAAGAAACTTGTCACAGCAGCAATATTCATAATATGCAAAATATGGAAACAACTAAAGTATTCATCAACTGATGAATGAATAAGCAAAATATGATACAGTTATACAACAGAATACTATTTAGTCATAAAAAGGAATGAAGTACTAACCCATGCTACAACATAAATCAACCCTGAAGATATTACACTAAGTGAAAGAAGCCAATCACAAAAGACCATGTAATGTTTGATTTCATTTTATGAAATGTACAGCATAGGCAAATCCCTGGAGACATAAAAATGATTAGTGGTTGCCAGGGGATGGGGGTTTGGGGGAAATGAGAAGTGATTGCTAATAGGTACAGGGTTTCTTTACGTGGTGATGAAAATGTTCTGAAATTAGATGGTGCCAACCGTTGCACAACTCAATGAATATATTAAATACCAAAATGTGAGCTGACTTTTATGGTATATGAATTATGGCTCAATAAAATTCTTAAAAATCTACTTAGAAATCCTAGTATAAATTGTTTATATTATAGTCATTTTCAAGATAGAATCCTTCATGTTGATGTAAAAGGGTAAGACAGAATGTGTTCTTGCACCCAGAACAACTACTCTCTACAAAGTGTTACTACGGAGGACAGCATTTTACTTTTGACCAGAGGAATTTTGTTTTTTCCACATAGTTGCCTGGAGAACAATAGTGATACATTGATATAGTGAAACACCAAGTTGGTGGTAAGGGACTGTTCAAGGAAAATGCTTCTATTTCTCACAACTACTCTGTAGACTCTTAAGTTAATTGGCTGTGTGATTGGATGGAATGAGTACTGGACCAGAGGTCAGAAAACCTTTCCCCACATTTTGCTGGGTGACCTCGCACCTGTCAAATATCTCTCTGCATTTGTTTCCTTATCTGCCCAGTAGAATCAATACTTGCCCGATACTTTTATAAGATTTTCAAGTGAATCCAATGAATACAAGATATGAAGGCACTTTGAAATGGACAACACTATAAAAATATGAAACATTATTTATTTAACATCCTTCGCTTTTCTTCTTCAGACTTGATTTTCAAAGAAGGGGAAACATAAGGTGCTAAGTTAAATGATTCTTTTTGGAAATCCACTGAGAGTGTCTGGCTTTCTTCTTCAGGAAGAATGTTGCGTGGACTCAGAAACCTGAACTTGTGCTACGTTAACAGATAGGATTTTGTAGAAAACTGTTATAATTTTTTTAATGAATCTTTTGGCAGCATGAGAATGATATGGCAGCAGACAGGTTATTGTCAATTAAACACTAGCTGTCAGAAAGTCAGAAATGTTGAAATATGGTGCGCGTGAATTCTAAGCAGATCATATGGCAGCTGCTCAGCTGTTATTATAACAGAGTCACCGTGTGTATGTGTCATTTTCCCGCAGAATTTAATTTGAATCCTTAATGACAGAGACATCTCTGCATTTGCGTGTTGCTGTCAAGTCAAACTTGGACCTTCTAAATGAGCTAGAATGGTGGGTGGTAGTGGGCGACTGACATGTGAAGGAGATGGCTCTCGACTCCTTTTCCTCCACTTAGGTTACATCGAAGAGGCCTGCATCATCCCTTGCCCCTCCGACTGCAAGCTCAGTGAGTGGTCCAATTGGTCCCGCTGCAGTAAATCCTGTGGGAGTGGTGTGAAGGTTCGGTCTAAATGGCTGCGTGAAAAACCATACAATGGAGGAAGGCCTTGCCCCAAACTGGACCATGTCAACCAGGTATTTTCTACCATGGGGATTATTAAAATACTGTGGTTTAGATTCACAATGATCTATTTTTTGTTCCAAAATAGACAAAAACAAATAGTCCCTGAATAATCGTGTTATCTTTAGAATGCCTGAGTACATACATATATGTTATTAAAATCCCAAATCAGACATATCATCTCTGTAGTCTCAAGAGAGTTAGTACCCTGCATATTTTTCAAATGAATTTGTCTTCAGTGGAAATAAAATGAAGCCTACCTTTTATTTGGTAGGTATTGGCAATAATGGCAAATAATGGCAAGGTATTTAATATAAAATTTAATTTACATCGAACTTGTATGCTGAGAGCAAGATTGTCTCATTCTTAGAATTCTCTAGACTCTCAGAAAAGGTATCTCAATGACTAGCTACTTCAGTTAAAAATCAAAGAAAGCATGTGGGTTCGGGTCTAAAATTAGGAAATATGTACTGTATGTTCATTTAAATTTGTGTGATATAAAATATGTTAAAAAATTTAAAGATGGCCTCAAAGGCACTTTAAGTATGTTATCTATCAATTTAGTCATTGGCCTTTTCAATCTTATTTGGAACTTTATTTGACTTTGAACGGACATTTCATTAGTTGCTCGTAATAGTTGTTACTCATGTTCTATTGGAAATATAAAGTAAAAGGCTAATAGAGGGAATTGTGACTAAAAGTAATAGAAAATGCATCAGACAATTCTTATCATGCTTGGCTTACATGTGAATTAAAAAAGAAAGAATTTCATATAGTATGTGTAGATATTAAAATGCGTATTTAAACTTATGTCACAATCAAATGAACCAAGTCATATGCACGAACCAACCTTAAATGTGTAGATATGTTTCATACATACATAGACTAATTTTAACCTCCAAACACACTGCGTACCACTACACAGACTTTCCTTCCTAAATTAACCTAAATTTTTCATAGCAATGAGAGTACACTGTTGAGAACTTTTGAATAAAGGGATTAGGATGAAGAAAGGGAAGAATTAAATGCCCTAGAAAGTACTCTGAATGAATCCTGATTTTCCCCTAGTGAAGTAGCTAAATTTGCCCTTAAATGCAACTGAAAGGGAGTAACACACTGCATTGCTGCCATCTATTGGTTTCCCTGTCCTAGTGACTATTTCCAAAGAAGAAAATTCACTTCCATAACCCTAATGAAACAGAATAACTGAAATGTTATAATATGAAATGTTTATAATACAAAATAATATTTTCCTACAAGTTTTAAAATCCTTAATTTCCAATAGAGAATTCAAATTTTAATAAATTTTGATCCATAATTCTAATAAAGAGAAATTCTATACCTATTTATACCTTTAGTATGTATGTGTATGTGTGCACAGCCAGTCAAATCTTAAAATTAATTGTGTTTGCTTCAGCATTTTGTTTAATAATGAATTTGCAAAGGTTCAGTACTTTGTGCCAAGTTGTCATGCTATGAAAAGCCTTTAATCTAAGCCATTTCTCTGTCACTCTTCAATGCTGATAGAATCTAATGCAGAGTCTGAGAAGTACATCTGGGTGTATGTTGTTAGCTTACTGGTGGTACATTGAGGCATTATCAACTGAAAAATCAAAGCTAAAACAAGAAATAATAGATTCTTGAATATTTCACCTTGAGCATAATTGTTCTACATTTAGAAAGAAACTTTTAGGGATTTATATGTTAGTAAAATATAAGGAACATAAAGCATATGCAAAAATGTGTGTCAATATTGAAAATTGTAAATCACATACTTTTTACTACAATTATACATTCCTCAAAACACCTGGTGGTACATTGACTCGAAAATTGTGTCTGAGGTTCCATTTTCCAATTGAGGAAATAAATGCGCATTTCCTAAGAAATATAGAAGAATGGATGAAGATTGGTAGATTGATCAATCAATCAATCCATATGTAGGTAGTCCATTCACAATTTGAGCCACAAGATATGTGTAGTTATATATCAATTCCCCATGGTAGGTATTTTGCGGTCTACTCAGCTTTCTGAGATGTCCTCATCCTGCCAATCTAATCCTTTCCTTGACTCTGCTGTTTGCATTACTCGTTTGTGCGTCTTAATTTTAGACAATAAGTTGTTTTTTTTCTCTCCCAAGACCTAAGAAAAATGTTCTAATCATTTACCAAAAAAATTAGGATTTATATAAGGATAATAATATTTGAAACTTAGAACGTGTGTTATTAAATATACTGACATTTTCCTTATTTTTGTTTCTTCCCTTTTTTTCATTTCTGTTGAATGTGACCACTCCAGGCACAGGTAAGAACTCTTAAACCTCATGGCTTATAAGAGAGTGCTGCTTGTTTTCTGTTTTACTTCTGATTTCTGAGAATGTATTTTTTTCCTACTGTTGTGTTGTATCTTTTACAGGAAAAAGAAAATATCATACTTGCCATAAAATGTGTGTTCTACAGCTGATCCCTTTTTATTTCCTAGCATGCTACCTGTATTTTCTCATTTTAGAATCAGGGCTTGAGGTGGGAAACTAGCTTTACTTCAGCAGCCTTGAAAAAGCAGTGACCTCTGAATGATCCTCTGGAGGTCCTCTGAGGTCCTCCGAATGATCTCATGCTTCTCAGAGGGAGAGTAAACACACAGGTAGCTGAAAGTGGGTGGCAGGAGTTTGTGCTGAACTGATCTGTATTCACTACAATGTAGGAGGTTAAAATGCTTGCCATCTAAGGATTTCCCCTTCAATTTTTCCCTTTCCCACAAGTTTTAAGGTAATGTTTTACCTAGTAGTATTTAGTCGTATTTTAATATAGCACCCAATGTGAATGTGATCACAGTAAGTATAGATTCTTACACCAACAGTGCACATTTTTTACTTGGAAATAGATCTTCTTTGTCACTTTATTTGGGTGAAGTCCACTAAAATTTGCAAAAAGAATAACTCCAAAGGGCAATTTAAATCTATGTTTTCTGGAATTAGTTATATAAGACATTCATATGCCTCTCTGTGTGTGTGTGTGTGTGTGTGTGTGTGTGTGTGTGTGTGTGTGTATGTAGCATAAAAAATAGAGTCAGCTTATTATAGATTTTGAAATGATTGATAAAAACATTTTTTATAATGGTTGAGTCAGCTCTGTTGCAGTGAATCGTGGTCCATTTATTTCCTTTATTTAGCCATTCTTCTCATTGAGAAAAGAGAATAATTGTTCATTGTTCTAAACATCCTGAAACCAAACAAACCACCTCAAACTTGGGGCTGAAAGCCTTTATGAATAAGGGAGCAGAGACACTTTGCTTTACTTCCTGTGGCCCTCACTGCTTCAGGCTGTAGCTGTGTGACCTGAAACCAATTGCAGACCTTACTTCCAAGCCCTAAATGATTGAGGGTTAATTTGAAGATATGTTCATGTTCTTTATCTTTTAGCTTAGTTTCATAAATGGAACACAAAAGATGCACGTGTTCATTGTTACACATACTTATTTGGAAAACAAGCCAAATTATGTTTACTTGAAAACAGCTAGTTTGATACATTTCATTCATTCCTTCCTTCATTCGTTCATTCATTCATTCAACAAATCTCTATTAAATGCCTAGCGTATGAGTAACCAGGGGTAACTGCTGAAGACACAGAAAACTGTAAATAAGACCAGTGGCCCAGGAAATCACAGTACTGTGTGGTGAGGGTCAGTGCGGGGAAGTAACGTGTCAAATGTGGTCCAGCAGGTCAGATCGACAGCTGCAACATAATAATGGAGGAACAGGATACAACACAGCTAGCTAGCCCTGCCTTTCAGTGCTAGAAGTCTCAACAAACGTCTCTGTGCTTCCATTTTAGAATAAGGAACAACAAAGGAGAGAAATAAAAATACATAAAATAAGAATACGATTATTAAGTTGTAGTCTTCCCACTCAGTCTCATCAGGTTCCTAAGATGAGATCATTGAGAACGATGTGTGTTTCAGGTATATGAGGTCGTCCCTTGCCACAGTGACTGCCACCAGTACTTATGGGTCACAGAGCCATGGAGCGTCTGCAAGGTGACCTACGTGAACATGCGGGATAACTGCGGAGAGGGTGTGCAAACCCGAAAAGTGAGGTGAGGCCAAGCCTAAGTGCCCAGAGAAGCAAAATCCACAACACCTCCCAGTTTCACACCTGCCAACATGAGCGTTCACTGCTCGCCAGTCTCCTAAATACGCTGTCTTCAGTTTTATTTTTAGGGACTTTGTGTTCATGGAACATTCTAAAGGGATCTGCTTCGAGCAGCAGTTTATCGTATTCGGCTTTCTGATTTAGGAAACTTCGCTTCAAGGTGCTTTTCTTGCAGGGAAAGAGTCTCATATTGAATTCGAGCAGAACCAATGCCGATTTTCCATCCCCAATAACTTTTTCCTTCAATGCCAAATATATTTCTAACTGCATTTCAGTAATAATGTGTGATAAATTCTTGCTCCTTTATAACCAACCGACCAACTTTTAAATACTGTCACCTGCTCCAGGAAGCCGTCTCTAAAACCCCTGCTGGTTAGCGCTTCTCATTTCTTCTTCTGTGGCCTCACTGTCCGGGACAATAGCCACTAGCCACGTGTGCTCACTTTCACTTTAAATGTAAGCTAACTAAAATGAAATAAGATAAAAAATGTGTTTCCTCAGTTAACAGGAGCCACATTTCAAGTGCTCAGTAGCCACAGGAAACGAGAGGTTATTCCATCAGACAACATTTCCATCAACACAGAAACTTCTGTGGAGCAGCATTGTTCCATGGTACCCCATGTGCACTTCATTGTTTTGACAAGCTCCCGTTACATGTCTGTTGCCTTTATTAAACCCTGTACGTTTCTCCAAACTGAAACCTTGTCACAGTCATAGAAATTCCCTAACACATAATACAAGCGTGATACTCATTAAATTTTCTCCACAGCGTCTGTATACAATCCTTAAGAGTTCTAGAACCTAGGAAACAAGTTTATGAGGTTTTACTGTCTCCACTTTGTAGATTCACAAGTAATAATGTACCTCTAGTAAAGTGACACAGTTGGCATTCAAACCTAAGTCTCTTGTCACTCTTCTTTTTTTTATTAGTTTCACCTGAAGCTGAATCATACTGAATGTCAACTATAATTTAATACATATATGTATATGTGTGTATATATATACATATATGTGTATATATATATATATATATATATATATATATATATATATATTCACGCTTTTTAATTATACCAGTTTCTTCTAACCATGCTGAGTGGCACAAAGTAAAGACAAATCTAAGTACATCCAGAACTTGACAACTCATGTTTTGAAAAAGCTCATTCTCACCCGTGCCTTAACTTTTTATCAGTTTAAGATTCATGTCTTAGTGTGTTTCAATAGGAAAGTAGACCAAATTAACACTTTTTGTTATTCTAAGTTCTTGACATACTGCATATAACTTCGCTTCTAATAAAATATATATTTTATTAGGTAATGAGTTGATAAGGAAATGAGTTGATAAGGAAAGGAAAGGAAAAGGCAGATATTCTGCTTTCTACCCTTCTTCAAAATTTAAAATTTCTCCTTTAAATTTAAAAATATTTCCCTGATATTAAGAATTTGATTGCGTTGGTTTTTTGGTTAATAAAAGAAATTATAATGAACTACTGTTCTTTCAACTTTCCTTTCAACTATCTGTGTACGTGTTTCTTTTTGCTCTGTGCATAGATATTTTCAACATTTCCAAACACATCCTAAATAAAGTAACTTTTCTGATCAACTTATTTTTTTCAGTAAACATCTTTAATGCATATAGAGAAAAGAGAAGGTCAGGATTGATTGTGATCTCTGATCATGTAATAATGTTTCTTTATTGAGTAGCATACCTCCCTAACCTTATCCTCTGCTAATTAAGGTCAAAGTGTCCTGCTTAGCTGTCAGCAATCGGTGACATTTTAGGATAGATGAGTCTGTAAGAGCAGGATTGAATATATTTGATCTCATTCTTTCTCTTTTACGATGGTATGACATATCAAAGACTGAGTGATAGAAATGGTTTGCCCTGGTGGAAAGAGATACTTTTCACTGACAATTTTTTAAAATTTCCAACACATTGCAATGATAATGATGGTGATGATAAAAATAATAGTAATAAAACAGATTGATTTGGTTCTTTTTATTGTTGCTTTAGAATTCTCTGCAAACAGTGCACCCCCTATTGCCACACGTGTGGTGAGCCTCTGGCCCCACCCTCAGCCTCCATCTTTATTCTACAGTGTTTTCTAATATAGTTCAGTTTTCTCACAGCATAATTCCTTTCCTATGGAAAGGAGAAAGGCCAAGAAATTGAAGAAAGCAAATGAACTTAAAGTGCCTTCCTTTGGGCCCAAAATTCGACCCAAATATTCTGTATTCTAGAGTGATTAAAAAAAATCATTAATACCAAATAAAATAAATAAAACATAAATAAGCTGAATGTCAACAATAAAGGTTTTTTGTTTCTTTTTGTTTTTATTGTTTTGCAATTGTGGCACATTCAAATGATGGAATTCAAATGTAATCATTAAAAATTATATCTTAGAAAAATAATTTATAATATAAGAGAGACATGAATAATGTATTGTTGCTCTTTTTTCTTAAATGGTGCAAATAGTAGGTAAAGTTTGCTCCCATTTAATAAAATGAAAATATATGTTTAAATATAATAGTCTGTTAAGAGTGGTTTTCTCTGATAAGAATTATGCAATTTTTTTATTTCCTCTGATTTTCCTAAAATGAACATACTGCTTATATAATAAAAATGAAAGGAAGAGAAATGCCTTTGAAAATTAAGTTTTATGTGCATAAGTACTTAATAGAGTATTGACCATCTGTCCTTAACTCCGAATCAATAGGTAATTTTGCAAGTTAATCCTTGTACATTGTGTCAGTTCTTGCAGTGAGTGCAATCTCTTAGCAGCAGATCCAACTTTGAGTATTGAACTCTCCTGTCTGTTCTATGTACTCTCAAAGCTGCTATCAACAGAACATTTTTTTCATTTTTTGTACTAGTTTCAGGTGTACAAAACAATGTAATAGTTAGACAATTCACCCCTCACATAGTGATAACCCCCTCCCCCAGTCTACTACCCCTCTGACATCGTATATATCTATTACAATTCCATTGACTCTATTCCCTATGCTGTACTTTACATCCTGTGGCTATATATATATATATATATATATATATATATATATATATATAATTATAGTTGACATGCAGTATTATTCAGCTTCAGCTTCAGGTGTACAGTGCAGTGGTCTGGTATCTATACCATCCATGAAATGGTCTCCCTAATAAGACAAGTACCCATCTGACACCCTACTACATCTTTACAATGTTATTGATTATGTTCCCCAAACTGTCTTCCATATCCCTGTGGCAATATTGTGACTACCAATTTGTGCTTTCTAGTCCGCTCCCCTTCTCCCTCATCCCTACCCTCCTCCCAACTAGTAACCATCAATTTTTCCTCTGTCTTCTCTGAGACTGTTTCTGTTTAGTTTGTTCATGTATTCAGTTCTTTAGATTCCACATGTAAGTGAGATCATGTGGTATTTGTCTTTCTCCATCTGACATATTTCACTTAGCATAATATTCTATAGGTCCATATCATTGCAAATGGTAAAATTTCCTTCTTCTTTATGGCCAAGTAATACTCCATTATATAAATGTACAATGAACGTTTGTACATTTAATAGTTAATAATCTCTCCAGGCACTTTTTTAAAAGGCCTTTGAAGATAGAACTTTTTCCTGGGAAATTAAAATTCTCTCAAAGAAATTTATAATTTTTTTCTTTCAACAATGAAATCAAATAAATATCTGTGTGTTTTTGTGATTGCTCTTTAATGTATTTATCCAATTTACAAAAAAATATAGAGGTGGTGGGTATTTGTATAGATAATTTTTCAGGCTACAAGCCAAATTAAGACATGACTAATAGCACACTTTCTGAATGCACCCCACAGGAAAAAGACATTTCTCTTAAATTCAGCAGCACTGTATAGAAAAGTTATTCTGCAGAGTAGACATATGAAGATGCAGTGCCCTGACTGATTGTAAATTTCTGGGGAAAAAAGTTGAGATTTCAGGTATAATTTGGTAATGTGATTCAAGTGACATTTTAAAACATTGCAATGGGTTTGAGAGGCCTAAGAGCTCAAGCCTCCATCTCCTGCAATGCAGTTCTCTTCCCAAACCCATTAATTTGGTTGACCTTCTCCAAGTTATAGATGAAGGATGAAGATTTTCTCTTCTGTTAGAAAAGTGCCTGGAGAGATTATTAACTATGGTGAAAGTGAAGGCTGATACTAGCCACATTAATTAGATGCCCAAGTAAACAGCCCTACATGACTGCTTACAGTAGAATGAAATATAATAAAATGTTTGAATTTGTTCTATTAAAAAGAAAACTAATAATAAAAAGGTAATACGAATAAAAAAATAATAATAAATATAGGAAGATCCAAACAACCACGTTTAGAGAATTTTGCTATTACTATAATTGTTTTTTCACGTCTTGCTTTCTTTTACGGTTATCAGCACATGAGAGGCTAAATAACTTTTTAAATGACGAAACTATTTGACAGATGTCATCAGTTACTTTTAATAGCCCTTCATGAAACCTGTCACTAGGAGATTTTAGTGTGCCTCGTCTTCCATCATATATGAATCTACCTTCTCTACAGAATCTGCCATTTTCTTCAGAAGAAAACGTAAATGTCTTATATTCCAAAATTGCAGCCCCTCTAGGAATCTCTTTGGACCACTGCTCATTAGTGCCTGCATCATACATGGTTATACATGATTCTCTCCTTTCAGAGGAAGACATACAGAGTTTACATTCACACAGTGGTTATAATTTTTAAGGATTGTGATGACATCCACAAGCATAAATTTTAAAATCATACTGAAGCTCTACTAATATTTATGGGAGGCAGAGATCCTTTTATGTCTTCACATTTGAAGAATTTTATTCATTAAATGCAAACTTTTCCATCCCCCAACCCCATGATGGTATCTTAAGAGTAACCATCTATCCTGTGGGTTAGCCATTGTTCTGTCTTGATTCCTTCACTGATAGGTCTGTTTTCTTCTAGATGCATGCAGAACACAGCGGATGGCCCTTCTGACCATGTAGAGGATTACCTCTGTGACCCAGAGGAGATGCCCCTGGGCTCTAGAGAATGCAAATTGCCATGTCCGGAAGATTGTGTGATATCCGAATGGGGTCCATGGACTCGATGCACTTTGGTGAGATGATTAGCCCTTTATTAATATAGTTTGCTTCATGCCTTACCACTAAAGCTTTAAAGAAAGCTTTTAAGAAAGTCATAGTTACTAAATTAGTTACCAAATTAGTTATCAAAGGAAAGTGTGTTTTCTTGGCTACTTCATTCTGTGAGTGTGCCATGCTAAAGTCAGCAATGTTTCGACTCACACTAGAACGGCTTGGCCTCCTGCAAGTTGTATACTCCTCCAGCATCCTCCTAACCCAGCACAAAACGCCTTCAGATTGGCTTATAAATACACAGCAGGTGAAGGACTGCAGTGGTCATAATGACTTCCTCCAGGTAAAGGGACAAAGAATGGAGCTCTAGTAAAGGCACTTTAATAGCATCGGGTTATTGTCATCCCTTGCTTTTTGCCCAATCCATTTTATTTAAATTGTAGGAATAATCTTTCACACAGTGGGGGTTCTGCAGCAGGAGTATTCACACTAAAACACAAAGGATCCTGGAAAGAAAGGAAGTAGAAAGAAGAAAACTGTGCGTCAATGAATCTCTTTCCACACACTGACTCTGTGTGTCTTTGGGACTGGGAGGCCAGCTGAGAGTTTCAAATCACACAAAGCTCGTAGATTTCACCAGCCCATGGGACCCTGGGAAGAGAGTCATTTGAAACAGAACTGGCTGATGAGGGAGAAAATTGGGTTTACCCCTGGGCACCTTTGTAAAGCTGCACATTTCAAAATGGCATGAAAAGCATGGGGAAAATACATGTAGTGTGGAATTAATTTGCTGAAATAGAATATAAGACCCTTTTAGAGAATTTATGATGCATGTTTTCAAGGAAAAGTTAATTTTGTATCTCAGTGTTAACATTACTAAAGATGCTGATTAGAGCCAACTGATACAGCAAGAGCAAAACAGGGCTGGCAGTTGATTTGGATATAGATTAAATTGTAATAAAGAATCAATTTTCACAACGGTATGCAAATGATTTTCTATTCTAATTCCATAACATCAGATTTGAAGCCACTGCCCCTGTTCTTAGAAACTAAATGCTTTCAGAACAAGATTGTACAAGGAGGAGATTGGCAAGCCAGTCCTTTTAAGTGCTAAATTGTGTTTGTGTGCATGTGTATGTGCACATTAGGAAATAAAGGTCACTAAGTAACAGCTAGTTATTTAAAGTTATCCTTGAAACAAACAGTTTTTGGGTCCAAGAGACTAGGTTAGATTAGATTGATAATAATTTCCGTATTAGTAATTAGTAGTAATTAGTTAGTAATAATATGATCATATGTATGTTTATATACATGTGATGTGATGTATCTATTAGTATTTGACACACAGACTCTTAAGCATCTTATATCTAGATGGGACATCATAAACTCACCCACCACTTTGATCTTACAGATGAAGAAACTGAAGTATAATGAGATTGTTCAAGTGAGCCAGTGGCTCCAAATCCTAACTCCTGCTGCAGTGCTCTTCCTAACACATTATCCTTTGTGTAGCTGAGTAGTCACCTTTCTGAGGAGTTGTATTATTCTTTGTCAGCCTTGTAATCAAAGCAGTTTCCGGCAAAGGTCAGCTGATCCCATCAGACAACCTGCCGATGAAGGAAGAGTCTGCCCTGATGCTGTTGAGAAGGAACCCTGTAACCTGAACAGAAACTGCTTCCACTACGATTATAATGTAACAGGTACGTGGATAGTCATCTCATCACAGAGTTAAAGGCCAAACCCCGTGCCTGTCGACTCAGCAGTGTTTCCGTAAGTATTGTTCATCCCCCTCTGTGTTTCTTTTGGACATGCTGCTTACTCTCCCAGAAATAATTCTTTATTATGTAACAGAAATATTTATCTGTTTTATTTTTTAATAAATATCAAGATATAGATAATGAAAACGTCACACAAACATTAGCCTTGAAGGTAGATTGCAAACCGTGTAAGTGATCCTATTTAAGACCTCCTCCCACTTTGGGAAGGTGCAAATAAAAGATATGTTTCCGGGGGGTATCAGGTTTATTGTAAGATGTCTTTCTATTTCAGAAGATGTTTAATCGCTATAACATAGTGGGACATCAATTCTTTGTGTGGAGGGTAATTCATAAGTATGTAAAAAAGGCAACAATTTTAAGCTTGCCAAAAAGTATATAAAGAATATCTAACGATTTCAATATTATCAAAGATACAGCTAAAAATGGATGAGTGTTTTTTTCAGAAAAAAAAAAGGCTTATTATAAATTCTATTTTTTTCCCTAACCCTCACCTCACACCATGAAAACACATACTAGAAGAAAGAAGAGAATTTGTTGTATATGACTTGGGGCAACACTGAAGCTTATTTTGGGATTTTTCCAAGTAATTTTCACACTGAAATAAACTCCAGAAATTGCACAATGATACACAGCAGTCAGATTGGCTTTTGTTTCTTTAGGTTTTCCTCTTCATTTTTCTCTGATGACACAAAGAAATCAGAGTTTTCTGGGATACTCTATGTTACTCTAAAAAGAAGAAAGGTGAAATAATTATTTTTGCAACAGATATAAAATAAGAGAAATAAATACAGCCAAAGTGATTTTGAAATGTATGTTTTAAAACATTCTAAATATGAACACTAAGTGAAATAGCCTTTTATGTGAATATAACACAGTTAAAGTACCATCCATTAAATTATGATTCTTTTGCTAAAACAAAAAATTGAAATTTCTGCTTTTATTAAGGGAGAAGTTTTTAAGTCACGTTTGATCTGTAGGCCAAAGCCATTTTTATAATATCACCAAACGGCAATCAAGATTGTCAAGTAGACATCTGCCTTCCAGAATAATCCCTGTAGCTATGTGCAACCCCAGCAATTCCATTTGACTCCTGATATGTTCAAAGCTAGGACCCATATGCTCTGCATGTGGGATGATTGATTGTGGGGCTTAGGAAGCAGTTGTGAATTAAATATGGGATTCAGGTCATCAGAGTTCCATTTGAAATCTGTTTCATACATGGCCTTCTGTTCTGATGAGCTCCCTTCCTTTCAGACTGGAGTACATGCCAGCTGAGTGAGAAGGCCGTTTGTGGAAATGGCATTAAAACCAGGATGTTGGATTGTGTTCGAAGTGATGGCAAATCGGTTGACCTGAAATATTGTGAAGAGGTGAGGGGATGATGTGTTATACCTCTGTGAGTAAATTCTTTCCTAATAATTCCAATTCATGCTGAGCCAAGTGACCTATGCTCCATGAAGCTTATCGCCAGCAGATGTTTTTCTGCACTATTTAGAGGCTGTTAAGCACCCTTTTGAAAGAGACACTGTCCAACACTACTGATTTCTACACATAATTTCCTGTATTTTGTTCTGCCCAAAGGTATGTTAATAGCCTTTTCTGAAAGAAATGCTTGGGGAACAATAAGTAATCAAGGTGAAGATAGGCAATAAATCTTAATCAGACTACTCATCATCTTTGTAATTTCATGTGAATCTTGTGTTGCCTGGGACACCTGCCAAGATCCATCATTCATTCTCTCTGTTGTTAAACATTGATCGCATGTGGTTTTGTAACCGATTTTGATATTAAGATCTAATGCCCAGCTGTGAGAGTCTAAGTACTCAGGTGTGGATAAGCGAGAGATTAAAATTCAAACAAAGGAATGGAGTCTGCCATTAGTATATTTTAGATACAGAGAATTGAAACTGTTAATTCTCCAATTTGCAAAAGTAATAGCATCGTTTCTAGATGTGACCTTCTGAAATGTGAGGAAACGCTTTTTGGCCTTTCTTAGTTTTCACGAAGCTACACTTCGTGTTGTAATTATTTTGTCTGATATCCATACCAAAAGGGTACTCACATTCCCGACAGGTTTTGACTCCTACTGCATCGGAGGCCCCCTAGGTTAAACATGAACCAAGATCAGCAGGAGCCTTGATAGATCTAGAACACACAGGCGGAAACTTGATAGAGCTACAGAACATACATTAGGGTTCAGTGGATATGATGACTACGACTTCTGTCTGCACATCCTGGGGGTTATTATAAGCCTGTGGTAAATCGTTCCAACTCCTAAGGGAACAACTCGAGACGCAGATATGTTAATCCATTTGATATCTTTATTATCATGTGGACCTAACTTACGTTCCTTATATCTGTCCATGTGAACAGAGCTCCCCAATGTGCTGAAAACAAATTAAATTTCTCTCACTATCATCTATCTTATAACATAAATTAGTCTATCCATACTTTAGATTTAGTTGGCAATTTTATACCTGAATCAATTTGGTTTGGAAACAAATAACATCAAAGTAATGTAACCAAAAATATCATTATTATTAATAAACTTGACTGTAGTCAGATACTGGCTGGAGAGCTTTCTACTTCTAGTTGATTACTATGTCTCTTTTCTTGCAAATGCACATATAAAAGCCCTCCTGGGTCGGAATGAAATACAAAATGAATAGCTCTAAGAGCTTTTTGAACATTTAACCCAAGTCATAGAAGACCAATTTTAAAATAGCTCATATAACTAGACGACAAGGTATAAATAAGGTCTTTCATTTCTTAAATGAAATGTGAGTAAAAACCTGACAAATAACTAATTTTAAGTATCTAGGTAACTAGGTAAATTTACTCTTTTGTAAATATGTTTGAAGACTGCAATGGCAATTAGGGATTTAAATCATAACATTCCAACAAACATGTCTTCAGGGAGAACAGTGCTACTCTCTGCAGGAATTGGATTAAACAACCCATCTGCCATTTTATCCATCCCCATGGATGCAGTAAGATTAAATAATAGCCTAGAAGAACAGGCTATTTTATTAACAATGGATTGACTGTCTGCCTACTAATACATGTGTAAACCCTGCATTCAATGCAACAGCAGTAGCTAACTCTTGCTGTTCCTCTAATAGCCAAAAGGAAAAATGGCATTACTACCTAACAGAGGAAAATTGGGATTAAACCCATCCAACATTTATATAGTATTTTTGTCTTTGAAGTTTTTCAGATATTTACTCACCTGATACTTAGTAATTGATTTCTCCTTTCCTATCCTTTGATCTGTGAACAGATTTCATTTTGTGCATATGTTTAGATAGATGATAGATAGATAGATAGATAGATAGATAGATAGATAGATAGATAGATAGATAGATATGAGAAAATAAAGACATTCAATAAATATAAGGAAAAACATAGTATAGGGTTAAAAAGTTTTACTACTGGATACCCAGATTATCTGTAAGTAGATATCATTTTAAATGAATAAGTCAGTAGTGGTTCAATTCTGTGATTCAAACTCTCTGTCTCTGAAAACAATTATCTACCTTAAATGTAACATATCATTTTATCATATCACCTTATTACTCGAATCCTCAACCTCCCACAACTTTAAGTTACTTTATGAGGATTTACTTAAGTGATATGGTAAGTTTTCATAACAAATGCCCATCTTTGTCAAGTATTACTGATGGAGAATATATTAATAAGTTGAGTGCCCAAAGAGGGATGTAGTACATAAATCATTCATCCGATCTCCTCTCAGTGGATAACTTAGAGCCGAGAGCTGTATTTGAACCACAGAATAACATTTCAGAAATGTTTTTCTTTTACTATCTTCTGATATAGAAATTAGATACCATAAACCTCTCCCTCATGCAGAAATAAAAAAGGTCTTGAAAATCCCAATGATTACCAATTTAAGAAATTGTATTCTCCTAACATGCTCTTAAATTTTTCTATTTCAATGTTACTTTGTACCTTAGACATTTTTAATGTTTGTATGTACAGTAGATGAAGTCTCATCTTAATATTTTAAAAGACTACTTAAATAAGTATTGGAACTCAATGCCAATAAAATGGCAAAATGTTATTATCTGATGAGAGGCTAACACTAAAATAACTGAATTATATCTTAGTTAGCTTCTGAGATTAGCTTTAGAAGAAAAAAAATCTTTGTTAATTAAAATATGTATATAAAATATTCATAATAAAAAATCTAGTGATCCAGATTTACTTTTGAGAAAGATAGCGTACTTAAAAACTGATTTTTTTTCTTTATTCAAAATTTCCTAAACTTTATTCTTTCATTAAGTTTTACAGTTTATTATTTTGTCATGTTCCCTAAACAATCCTTCTTTTTTTTTTTAAATTAAATTTATTGGGGTGACAATTGTTAGTAAATTTACATAGATTTCAGGTATACAATTCTGTATTACATCGTCTATAAACCCCATTGTGTGTTCACCACCCAGAGTCAGTTCTCCTTCCATCACCATATGTTTGATTCCCCTTCCCCTCATCACCCACCCCCCTCCCCCTTACCCTCTGGTAACCACTAAATTACTGTTTGTGTCTATGAGAAAAACTGATATTTTATATTATTTCAATACATTATATTATTAGTTTCGAGTGGCAATTTATCTTTAAAATCTTTACCTTTGGCTTTTCAGTTTAACATGCACAAATAAAAATAAACAATATCCCAAAGATACAATTTTAGATCTGTATATTGATAGAGTTCTTGGGTTTTAACTAATGGAAAATAATCATGCTTACACTTATTTGTTCCTCATTTAGGGAAATTCAACTAATTTGGCAATGAAATATTTGTTCATTGCTTATTTTCAAAGTTCAAAACTATATAAGTATATCAAGTAAATGTGTTCCTTCATTTATCATGTACCCTTTGCTCCCACTCTCCTGGGTTGATCCACTTTATGTTTTTAATGGTTTAGGTACTTGTCCTCCAGATACCTTTTTATTCTGTCATGCATCATACTTATTCTTCCCGTCCTTTCTTCTGCTTTCCTTTCATCCCCACTCCTGTATTCTTTCTTCCTCCCTCTTCCCATCAGCAATCCATCGTAGTAATTTCTTCATATCAGTACAAACAGCTCTACATCTCTCCTTTCAGCTTGGCCTGGAGAAGAACTGGCAGATGAACACATCCTGCATGGTGGAATGCCCTGTGAACTGTCAGCTTTCTGACTGGTCTCCCTGGTCAGAATGTTCTCAAACATGTGGCCTCACAGGTTAGTGTGCACCTTGATTAGCATGAGGCTAATGGTCAAAAAAAATAAGAAAAAAAAAATGTCCCTCTTGCTTTTGGTCATATCAAATAGTCTCCAGTAAGGTTGAATCAGGGCAGCTTTCTTTCCAAAACATCTGACAGTTCTTTGTTCCTCAGATCTCCTCAGGAGGAATGTCTGTGATGCTTTCTCCCAAAAAGATATGTGTTTGCACAATTATAACATATCAATAAAGCTGCCTCCCTTGGTATCTCTTAAAGGAAAAATGATCCGAAGACGAACAGTTACCCAGCCCTTTCAGGGTGATGGAAGACCATGCCCTGCACTGATGGAACAATCCAAGCCTTGCCCAGTGAAGCCCTGTTATCGGTGGCAATATGGTCACTGGTCTCCATGCCAAGTACAGGTATCAAATCCCAGGAAGTTATATGGAATGTGCATTCTTTATCTTCAGAGACTTGGTTTTAGAATTATTTTTCAGAGCTTGCATACATTATGTTTCCTCTTTCAGATTTTAGATGCCTTGCCATTTCATAACTGCTTAATTAATTTTGATGAAAAGCACTCCCTGTCCTGTATTTTTAGAATCATTTGGAGAACTTATTCATTTTAATGAAAATATATTTGCCTGTCTTTGGCTAGGAAACAAATAAATTGTTCATTGTATGCTTTACAGCTAGTGCCCTATAGGACTTCTTCCCTAGGGTTTCAAATTAACTGCTCATAAATCAAAATCAGTGGTGCAGAGATGACTGTAATTGATGAGCTCACTAATGAATTATTTTTCTTTTCTTAATTAGTTATTTCTTCCTTCATTCCAGGATGCCCAGTGTGGAGAAGGGACCAGAACAAGAAACATTTCTTGTGTAGTGAGTGATGGGTCAGCTGATGATTTCAGCAAAGTAGTGGATGAAGAATTCTGTACCAATGTTGAACCCATTATAGATGGTAATAAACAAATGGTCCTAGAGGAAACCTGCACTCAGCCTTGCCCAGGTAACAACAGCAGAACAGAATTCATATTTTGGTTATTTCTTAACAGGACTGGGGGTTGAGAAGGGGATGCACCTATTGTCTAGGTTAAGGGATGTCAGCACTCTTCTTCTTCAGTACTATGTGTGCCAATAGCTGGATGCTGTAGTATGTGTGAATGGAGGTGCTGCTTCCTTACTGCCAGGTGGGGGTGAAGTCCAGGTCTCCTGTGTGACTGCTATGGACACATACAACCTTGAAGTTTTAACATCTGCAGGGGATGGCAATTAAAGCCGTAGGTTCATGCTTGACAGGGAAAGAATGAAAGAAAAGTTGAGAAAATAAGGATAGAATATAACATCTACTTAGGGTTTCCGGAAGGAAAGAATAGGAAATAAGAGAGAAGCAGCATTTAAACACATAATAGCTAAAGAAAAATTTAAGTCCATATAATGAAAGCTTCCTCTGGGTCCTGGGTAGGTTCAACAACAAATTCATACCTAGATACACTATAGTTAAAACAGAAAATGTAGAAAAACAGAGCACTATTAAAACATTCAGAGAGCAAAGAACAGATTACCTGCTTCTGCAAGACAAAATTAGAATTATAGCAGAATTCTTCTCAATTACAGTGAAAGCCAAAGACAATGGAATATTATGTCATGTGTCAATATGTTCTGATAAATGCATTGTTAGGAGATTTTGTTGTGAGAACGTCATACAGTCTACCTACACAAGTCTAGATGGTAGAGCCTACTGCACACCTGGGCTGTATGGTGTAGCGTGTTGCTTCTAGGCTACAAACCTGTACAGCACAGTACTGCAAGAAATTGTAACAAAATGGTATTTGTGTATCTAAACATATATAAACATAGAAAAGATGCAATAAAAGTACAGTATAAATGACAAAAAATGGTACATGTGTATAGTGCACTTACCATGAATGAAGCTTGCAGGATGGGAGGTGGCGCTGGGTGAGTCAGTGAGTAAATGTGAAGGCTTAAGATATTACTGTAGACTTTGTAAACTTTCCAGCAAGCCCTCCCCCTGCTTCCTCTGACAGGGTCAGATATAGAATATTGAAGATGTCAGCACTGCTCCCTGAACAGGAATGTGAGCTGCGTTGATTAGAAATATCGAGGAAAAACTGGCTGGGCAAGTTTTAGATCTCCATAATAGTGACTGTTCAGAGGACATGAAAGGCGTCCCGAGGATCAGTAGGAATAAGAAATCAAGATGAGATAAAGGAACATAGGGGATTGTCATGGCAATGTGGTTTTGGCTATGGGATGTTAGAGCAGTGGTCAGATTAAGTAAATTTGTTGTGTTCATAATAAAAGAGTGTTTAACTTAGAGAGGGTGTAGAACTGAGGATGTAATATTTTGACTTTGAAAGTTTGTTTTTGGTTCCATTGACCCTGTCAGGCACAGAGGGCTCTCTCTGGCATTGAATCAATGGAAGACATAAAGGGCATCTATGCTTTATATCATGACAACCCCCAAATATTTCCAAAGTACAGGGACAAGCTGGCTCCACACGACCACAGAAAGCTTTTGGTAAAGTGGCAGTGGTACTTAACACTTGTTAAAAGACCACTCCTGTGGGCCTCTGTCCTGGTACGAGAGCTTAGGCTCTCAAGAAAGATTTACAGCAATGTACTCTGAAGGCCATGCTAGACCTGGGACGGCTGTAGCGCCTTCTGAATAAGTAGTGCTGGGGGGACAGGCTCCTCTGTGCCAAAACAGGTCAGTGCTTGACTGATGGAGATGGAATCCATGCCTTCAAAATGAAGGTGCTGTGAGTGAGAGAGAATCTGTTGCCAAGCCCCACAGGTGTTGCTCCCATCAAAGAAGGAAAACATTCCTCCTGAACCACATATCCTTCCATTTCTTACAGGAAATTCAGCTCCACTATAATCTCATGGGACCATCGTTGTACATGTGGTCCGTCGTTGATCGAACCATCGTTATGCAACACAGGACTATATTTGAAATATGATGGAAAATAATCATCAACCTAAAATTCTATCCCTAGCTAAATTATGATTCAAGAATGAAATACACACACACACACACACACACACACACACACACACACACACATATAAATGAAAAAAACTTTGAAAGAAGTCATTCTGATGGAATGTTCGACAAAAGGGGAGCATGCAGTAAAATGTGAAAAACAAATGTTGTATACTAAATAGTATAAAACTAATTGCCAAAAAGCTAATATTTAGGAATTTGGGCTGATGCAGAGAACTTTAAGGTAGATAAAGGGTCAAAATAAACTCAATGACAAGTATGAGCCTAAGGCTTTGTGAAAGATGGGGGACAAAGTTGATTAGTGAACTAGAAAATAACAAAATTGGAAGTGAGTTACCTATATTTTACCCTCAAGTGAAGAATGTTTGTTCTCCCAATTTGCTTAAAATTACAATAAGAGAAAAAAAAATTACGATAAGAAAAAATAAATCTGTTTAAGAAATAGGTTGTTTCAAATACGATCTCAAAAAAAATAAAAATGAGGATTTGGCAAACAAATACCCATTGGACATAAAATAGACTTTCTGTATAAAAATTATATGACTTAAGAAAATTTTTTAAATGGATGAACTTAAGTATTTTTCTTTTTTTTTTTTAAATGGGGTTAAGTCCCTAAAAGCTGGAAGAGCTGACAGCATGGGTTGCCCATTCATTCACTCATCAATTTTCTTATTCTTTAGGGACTAAATTATTTGAGGTGATAATAATGGTAGTTTCTATAGTTTATTATCAAGATACACTGAATACATTAAATAGAACAGTAAATAAAATAACCCCTGATACTTTGAACTATATGCTAGACTTTGAGTGTATTCCTCACTCTATATATTCAGCTGCAATAATAGATTTTGCACACACTGATATTCTCAGCTACTAAGGTTAAAAAATACATTTTGTTTTTAAATCTGACTTTCTGAACCTAGGCAAAGTATTGTTTCTTAGTATTCCCACACCTGCCAATAATAACCTTTTCCTGATCCAGCAATTACCCTGTTTTATTTCTTGCCCCTGCAAACTAGCCTGATTTCAGTCCAGATCTCACACACAATACAATTTAATAAAATGATTTTGCTTCACAGCAGACTGAGGTTGGGGCTGTGGCAATAGATCAGGGCTGTGGCCAGGGCCAGGGAGTGAACCTTGGGGCTTTGATATGTTGAACAACCACATGGTCATCAAAAGTTAACCAAAGCTAAAAGCTGGAAGAACTACCTAATCCAAAACCAAATCTCCAGTGCCAATAACAGGATCCTTGTGACACCCATGACATTAAGCAGACCTGGAATCCTTGCCAGGCATTGGCATATGCTTTATTGTGGAGTCTCCCCACTTGTCATTATAGTTCCTATAGCACAATCACCCATTTACTATTATTATTATTATTATTATTATTATTATTATTATTAATCAAGTGTTATTGTAGGCTAGGCACTGGGCTCAAGGTTGGAGATACAGTGGGAGACAAACACTCTGTCCTCGTAGAGTTTACCTTCTAATGGAAGATTCAGTTGCTAATCTAAGAGTGACATAAATAAACATAAGATTAAAATCTGTGGTAAGCCAGGCAAAGGAAAACTGCAAGATCCCATAATAACAGAATAGGGCAAACACACCATTCTAATTAATTACAAATCCAGGAGGAGGCTGCTCATCTCTTATAAACCGCAGTCTATTCAATTCAGTCCCTCTCTTGGTAGTTGTCTCCAGTGATGGGTTTTTGAAAGCTAGCAATATATGAGCTAATAAGCTTTGAAGAGTGAAATACAGAAGTATGGAACACAATTTACATACTTAATTATCATATCTTTGACAGGCATAGTATAGTTTTATTATTACAATGGTTTATAGAGTCAAAATATAAAAGTATGTTTAGTACAGGGCAATGTCTCACTCTCATTTGTTATTGAATCTTTGAAGCCTGACATGGATTCTTTGGGGGTGATTATTATATAATTCACAGATAACCATTAAAATATTGAGTTTTGTTACAAAATACACTATGTGAAGTGACATAAACACAGAGATAAAGCCTGCTAGTAAAAAAGACTTGTTTCCATGTAGTTTGCAATCACAGAGGCAAAGTTATACTATATTCATATTGACAGGAGTTTTTAAATTTTAATCGTTTCTACTGCATAAGTAAAACTGAGTAACCCAAGAGTAGCATTTCCTAGGGGATAGAAATAGTTCTAAAACATTTGTAGACTACTTAAAAATTCGTACTAGTTTCTTTCTCCTTGACACTTCCAAAATTTATGAGAATTTTCTGCACTTCAGGATGACATTAGGTAGAATTAATGACATAGTATAATAAAAGTCTACAAAAAACCATTACACTTTACTATTGTATATGTATCAGTTAGTCAATAATTCACGTCTTTGTAGGATTTCTTAATCACAGCACAAGAAGTTTTTTCATTAATCAAATATCCAGGAAACTTTGTGATAATATTAGACGACTTCAGCATAATATAAGGCAGTATGAATTATTCATGTGATGTGCCTGGAATAACTAAAGTGATAAGAACCCATATGGATTTGTGTATCATAATTTACTGTATCTTCTGAAAAGTATCACCAAGCAGTCAGTTCTGAAGAGTGGATGTGTATATGGGAAAGGTGTATTTCATTAAATCTTCCTTGTTCTCAAAATAGTTGAAAAGGTTGATGTTGAACACGTACGTAATACACCATGTCCCAGCAATTATACCCATAGGTATGTACCCAATAGAAATGCATATATATGAATTCACCAAAGGGTTTCTATTAAAATGTTTACAACAGCAGTATTCATAATAGGAAAAATTTACAACTCTCCAAATTCTCATCAATACTAAAATGGACATCTAAGTTGTGGTAATTCATATAATAAGAGTAAAACACAGCAGAAGAATGAATAAATTAGAACTATATACATAGATGATGGCTCTCACAAAAAAATATAAATGAGTAAAAGAAGCCAGACACAACAAAAAATACATATGGTACAATGCCATGCATAGCATGAGACAAGTTTCTGAGATTCTGAGAATGCTCTGTTGCTTGATTTGGATGTTAGTTACATGAATATATCATCCGGTTGTGAAAACTCTGCTATCTGTGCTTTTATGATATGTGATCATTTTGCATGAATATTATTCTTCAGTCAGTAATTGACAAAAAATGCAAAGTTGACTGAAGATGTAGATCAAAGGAAATGGCCTGCATTATTGCCACTGCTGCAGCTGCCCAGTTAGCACCTTCATACCTCTGGGAAGACATAGGAATAAAACAAAATTACAGATTTCTCAGACTTGGACTTCAGGCTCTTTTGAAATTGTGAATACCTAGAAGGCAAGTTTGATGTATATTTAGATTTTCTTAGAATAGTATCAAGTAGTTAATTAACCCCTTTACCATGATAATAACAAGAGTGGTAGTACGTTTTAATCAAGTATCTGTTATCTCTTAAGAGGAGGGGAATCATAATGGACAAACTCCTTTGAGCAATAGTTTGCATTTGATATCACAAAGCAGCACATATTCTATACCAGTAATATCCACTACTTAGAAAATAACAATATTAATACAAACTTGTAAAGCTACATACATCTTGCAAATATTACAATTATATATATATACTTACAAGAAGCAGAGTACAGCGTTAGGAATAGAGACAGTGCAAATGTAATGGCTGTGTGTGATGTCAGAGGGGTAGTGGATGGGGAGAGGGGGGTTGTCACTGTGTGAGGGATGAAAATGATAAATGTCTAACTATTACATTGTTTTGTGCACCTGAAACTAATAAAAAATAAAATAAAATAAATTTAAAAAATAAAAATACCTAAATCTTACAAATACTATGTATGACTGGCATACCTACAGACATTGCCCAGCAGGGTTAAAAATAAAATGACTATCTGGCTGGCTATTCTTTATGGGTGTGGGTATAAACTACACACCTGTGTTTTGCAGGTGACTGTTATTTGAAGAACTGGTCTTCATGGAGCCTGTGTCAGTTGACCTGTGTGAATGGTGAGGACCTAGGTTTTGGTGGAATACAGGTCCGTTCTAGAGCAGTAATTATCCAAGAACTAGAGAATCAACACCTTTGCCCAGAGCAGATGTTAGAAACAAAATCATGTGATGGTAAGTGCCACAATTCATGAAATCTACTCATTTTAATTTTGTGTTGATAAGCAAAAGCACAAGATACATAATTTTCTGTTAAATAAGCAAATTTGCCAAGATCTCTCTTAAGGCTGAGAATTAATTTAACAGTATGATCCTGAATTTTAAAGATTTAGAGGAAGAAAAATCTGGCCACCCTTCATAAATTAGATATGAAATATTGTAAAAATTTCTCCCAGGTTTATGAGTTAAGTTATGAAAGCTGAGACAATTAGGAAAACATTATTTGTATACTTATAGCAATCCTAATCATATATGAATCTAACATTATCCTGAATTTATTTACATCAAAACAATGAATCAAAAATTACAAATCGATAGCAAAAAGAGATTTTAGTAAATTATCATAAATTGATGTCTTGATTTATATTAATTAGGTGGTGTATGTTAATAAAAATTACTCTAGATGGGGAAGAAATCCAAGACAGCAGAGTAGATAAGTGCTGCCCTTGCTTCATCCTGTGAATACATCAAAATTACAACCAAATTACAGAATAATCAACCTGGAGAACTATCTGAAGTCTAGTTAACAGAGATTTTATAGCTAAAGATATAAAGAAGTCACACTGAGACTAGTAGAAGGGGCAGAGATGTGAAAGGGGCTGGCCCCAGACCTCTCTGTGGCAGTAGAAAATCATGAGGGATATCTTGGCCACAGAAGTTCCCCCCAGAGGAGTGAGGGACTCCAGCCCCACAGGTTCCCTGCCCAGATTACTGGTGCCAGGAAGAAGACCCCCCACAGCATCTGGCTGTGAAAAACAGTGGTGATTCCAACCATCTGTGGGGGTTGGAAGACTGCGAGAAACCCAGATATCCTCTTAAAGAGCCTGCACATGGACTCAGCCTGGACTCTGGCAGAAGGACACTGACTCAGGGGGCATCAGAGACATATAGGCAAGACTTAATTGTGTGGCTTCAGGGCTTGGACTGGAGGGAAAGTTGCCATTTTCCCTTGTTGGGGAAAGGGAAAATTGTGCAGCCACATGCAAGCACCATCTTTACTGTGTTGAGCCCCTCGCCCATCCTATGGCCAAATCTGAATCTGAATTGGTCAGATGAGTTCCACTCTCTCCACCTTGGTGATTCACTGGGACCCTGCCATACCCATCTTTATACCTCCTGAGGCTCTATTTTTGCATATCTACCCTAGGCCTGGTACTGGTGGCAGATATCCTTGGTTTGCAGCATGGCCTCTTCCACATGCCTCCAGACTCAGAACAGAGAGCAACCAACCATGGATTCCTTTGTAGCTCTCACTAGGTAGTCCCTGGCTGGTCACAGGCATTGGCTGACCTTGGCCTGCACCAGAGCCCCTCCCAAGAGGCACCAAAACCAACATACTTGGAGGTTGGCTTCACACCACAACCCAATTAGTGCCACAAGTGGCACACACAAAGCACATTCTCAACAGGCAACAGAGCCCACTGGGGTGAATCCTGCTCCATGGGGTAAGTCTCCCACAGAGCAGTGCATAAGCTATGGACTGGCCAAATCCTATAGCCAGTCAGCCTGAGGGTCATAGCAAGGCTCAACTTTAACAAGAAGACACACACAACCCACACAAAGGACACTCCCAGAGCACCTGGCTCAGGTTACCATGGAGACTGTGCCACTGAGCTCCAAAGGACACCTACTACATTAGGCCACTCAGCAAGACTGGGAGACATAGCAGATCTATGTAATACATAGAAATAAACACAGAGAGGCAGGCAAAATGAGGAAACAAGGAAATAAATTCTAAGTAAAAAACAGCAGAAAACTCCAGAAAAAGAACTAAACAAAATGGAGTCAAGCAACCTACTAGAGACAGAATTCAAAGCACTGGTTGTAAGGCTGCTTAGTGATCTCAGAGAGAACTTCAACAAAGATGTAGCAAGCATAAAAAAGGACATAGGAACCATAAAAAAGAACCAGTCAGAAATGAAGAATCCAATAACTGAAATGAAGAATGCACTAGAAAGGAATCACCAGCAAACTACATGAAGCAGGGGATCGAACTGGCAATTTAGAAAACAAAGTAGCAGAAAACACCCAATCAGAACAGCAAAAAGAATTTTTTTTTTAATTAGGATAGTTTAAGGGGCTTCTGGCACAACATAAAGTGTACCAACCTGCACATTATAGGGATACCAGGAGGAGAAGAACACGAGCAAGGAATTGAAAACCTATTTGAAGAAATAATGTAGGAAAACTTTCCTAACCTGGGGAAGGAAATGTATATACAAGCCCAGGGAGTGCAGAGAGTTCCAACCAAGATGAACCCAAATAGGACCATACAGGTCACATCATAATTAAAAAGCCAAGGTTAAAGACAAAGAGAGAATCCAAAAAGCAGCAAGAGAAAGGCAAATAGTTACTTACAAGGGACCTCCCTTAAGATTGTCAGCTGACTTCTCAACCCCAACTTTGCAAGCGGGAAGGGATTGGCACAAAATATTCAATGTGATGAAAAGCAAGGACTTACAACCAAGAGTACTCTACCAAGCAAGATTATCATTTAAAAATGAAGGAGAGACAAAGAGCTTTCCAGACAAGAGAAAGCTAAAGGAGTTCATCACCACCAAACCAGTATTACAAGGAATGTTAGTGGGACTTTTTTAACATGCAATAAAAAAACAAAAAAAAAGATAAAAAAATATGAATAATAAAATGGTAATAACTACATATCTGTCAACAATTATTTTCTATGTAAATGGATTAAATGGCTCCAATCAAAATCGTAGAGTACCCGAATGGATAAGAAAACAAAAGCCTTACACTTCAGATTGAAAGATGCACACAGACTGAAAATAAAGGGATAGAAAAAGTAATTTCATGAAAATGGAGATGAGAAAAAAAAAAGCTGGGGTAGCAATATACCAGACAAAATAGACTTTAAAACAGAGGTTATAACAAAAGGCAAAGAAGGACCCAGTAATCCCACTTCTGGGTATTTATCCAAAGAAACCCAAAACGCTATATTGAAGAGATATGTGCATCCATATGTCCATTGCAGCATTATTTACAGTAGCCAAGATGTAGAGACAGCCTGGGTATCTGTCAATGGATAAATGGATAAAGAGGAGGTGGTACACATATACAATGTAATATCACTAGGCCATGGAAGGGAATGGGTTCTTGCCATCTGCAGCGGCATGAACTAGAGGATATTGTGCTGAGTGGAGTATATCGCACACAGAAAGACAGATGCAATGTGATTTCACTTATATGTGGACTCTAAAGAACAAAATAAACAAAACAGAAATAAAATCATAGATACAGAGAACATTTTGATGGTTGCCAGATGGGAGTGGGGATTAAGGGGGTAAGTGAAAAAGAGGAAAGAATTAAGAAGTACAAATTGGTTTTTACAAACTAGTCATGGGATGTAGGGTATAGAATAAGGAATATAGTCAATAATATTGTAATAACTATGTATGGTGTCAGATGGGTACTAGATTTATCAACGTGATTGGTGAGAAGGGAGTTGGGGAACACAGTGAAAAAGACGAAGGCATTAAGAAGTACAAATTGGTAGTTACAAAGTAGTCATGGGGATGTAAAGCACAGGTAATATAGTCAATAATGTAGTAATAACTAGGTATAGTTCCGGGTGAGTACTAGACCAGTCAGGGGGATCACTTCTTCAATTATATAAACATCTAACCACTGTGCTGTACATCTGAAATTAATATCAAATAATATTGAATGTCAACTGTAATTGAAAAATTTTAAATGGGAGGAAAAGGTAAAGGGGAATAACAGGTCCAAATTTCCAGGTATAAAACAAATAAGTTATAGGGATGTAACATACAGTATAGAGAATATAGTCAAATATTGTGATAGTGTGGTACAGTGTCAGATGGTTGCTGGACTTATGGTGATCACTTCCTTAGGTATATACATGTTGAATAACTATGGTGTACACCTGAAACTGATATAATCTTGTATGTTAGTTATATTTTTAATAAAAACTTAAAAATGGAATTACTCTAAATTTGACATGCAACCTATTGAACATACATATTTTTATGTCTGTGTGTATATGTGTCCACATGTGTAAAGCCATGCACCAAATATAAGCAATACATGACATTTTTAAGAAACACAGAGTATTAAAATGTCAAAGTTTGGGGGCACTATTTAGAAGTATAAATGAGAACAGGAGAACTGCTGTCTAGCAGAGACTGGAGGGCTCATCGAACAACACGCTTCTTTCTGCTTGTGTCCGGAAACAAGGAGTATGACATAAAATAGCAAACAGGAGCCAAAATATCACCTTTATTAATGAAAAGGTGGAGGAGAAAGCTTAGAAGTTGGAGAAGAATGCTTGAAATGAAAGCCAAATGGTCTAGACAACTTAATTCAACAAATAGAATTATCTACATTGTCTGTTAAATCTTCCCAGACTTACCAGCCAGATAAAACATTTCATATGTGCTGGAACAGAGTAGGTAAAGAAGTAGAAAGGTCAGAGGTTACAATAAATGCAATAATTTCTAAGCAAAGAAAGAGAATTGTTCATCCCAAAGAGAGAATGAAATAAAATTAGACATCATTGACATTATAATTGCAAAAGAAATCCCCAAAGCACACACAAAGCAAAAGCTGAAAACCACGCTTTTAGAGCCTTACATCTAAAAGTATAATACTTATAAGAGAACTTAAAGCTTTAGATGCTTATATAGGAGAGAGAAGAGTTTAAAAGGAACTAAGCTTTCAACACAATTTTTTTTTAAAAAAAAGAAAGGAAACAGAGTGTAATTAAATACAGAAAAATATAAATTCAATGAGATAATCAACAAAATCAATAGCTTGTTCTTTGACCAAACACAAAATAGACTACCTCATGGCAAAATAAATGAAGGGAAAAAAAGGAGAACAAAATCAGTACTAATACAAATAGAATAGTGTTTAGAAAAAATATTCTATGACTAGATTTTACTAATAAGTATAAAATCTTGAAGACAATTTAGAATGTTATTCTAATTTACCAAGAGTAATAGAGAAGCTAAAGCATGGATGCTATAACTAGTAAAAACTCAGATCTATTAAATATATACTTACACATATACACAGGCTAAAACCTAAATGGCTTTAATTATGAGTTTTACCAAAATTTAAAGAAACAGACATCTTCCATTTATGCGAAATCTTGAGAAGTAAAGCAAAGTTGATTGAAAAAAAGTTGAGGAAAACTTCCCTAATATGACACCGAAAGCATAAACAAAAATGGAAAAGATCAAAAATATATTTAAATGAAAATTTAAATCTTCTACACAATAAAGTAGACCAAAACCCATGTTAGCAGACCAGCCACAGACTTAGAAATGATACTTGTGAAGTCAATTAATTCCAACGGATTCGTGTCTGGAACAATTCTAAAATTTTTCAGTGCAAGATAATTTTATACTCTTAAAATTGTTGAGGACCCCAAACTGCTTTCCTCTTGTGAGATATATATCAAATTTTATCATATTAAAAGTGAAAACTGATAAATTTTTAAATACTTGTTAATTTATTTAAAATAATCATAAACCAAATGTATGTTACTGTATTTACTGAAAAATAATTTTATAAAAACAAAAAGAAAGTAACTTTAATGACAAGCATGGTCTTGTTTTACTCTTTTTCAAATATCTATAGTATCTGGCTTAAAAGAAGACAGCTGGATTCTCTTATCTGCTTTTGCATTCAATCTACTGCAATTTTAGTTTAGTTTATGTATATGAAGAAAACCCAGCCTTACACACATACACACACTCTGAAAGAATGACAGTCTCCTGTGGTAGCTGGACCATACTTTTAGAATTGCTATTCTAGAATAAAGAATTCCCACAACTCAATAAGAAAATGCATATATTTTAATGGGGGGCGGGGAGGCCAGAAGATATACATAAGCAATTCACATAGAGGAAATCTAAATGCCCCAAAACATTTTTGTTACTATTTAAAATTTTAAATGACACGATAGTTTTCCATACCCACAAGCCTGACAAAAACTTAAATCTGGCAATTATAAATATCCATGAGGATTTAGAGCAATGGTAACCCTATAGACTGCTGGTGGGTATGTAAATGGTCATCTTTTAGAAAAAAAATGAGCTATACCTAGTATAAAAATCAGCTGTCCCTACTGTGATACCCAGAAATTTCCCCTCTAGATATTTACTTAAGGAAGTGCCAGGAGTCTTGCACGAGGGGGACCACTGAGGCATTGTTGAAATAGCAAAGATGGAAAACCTCAAAGTCCACCCACAGAGGAAATAGCTAAATAAATAGTAATAATTAGCACCATGGAATTCTACATAGCAGTTAAAATAAATTGACTATATCTACACTAAAATCACAGAGAAATATTTAATCTGTAATGTTAACTATTAAGTTTTAGAATGCTTCAGAATATGATACTCTTTTTCATGTTAAGACTGACTAAAACTACTAGGTATCATTTATGGATATATATTCGTATTTATAGTATATGTATATTAAAAGAATAAAAGTGTCACAGAAATGCATATATCTACATCAGAATAGTGGGTGCTGCTGGACAGACATGGAGGGAGACCAGATCAGAAAGGAATATAATAGGACATGAAGTTTATCTGTTATTTTTTTTACTCATCAACAAGCAAAAGAAAACAAATGCGAATATGGCTAAATGGTAATATTTGTTAAAATTGCATGATGGGTAATTGAATGTATTTTTTTAGCTATACTCTGTCCCGTGTGTATGTTTGATATTTTATAACACTTTAAGTAAAACATCAAATTAAATTAGAAATCCAGTTTCACATCAGGTAGTATAACAGCAGATATGGAGAATGTGTTGGGATTTAGTTATCTATCTGGAATTTATGGCAACTTCAGGACACTAAATTGACATTTGAATCATTTTGAGATGGATTTCTTATCACTTTTCAATTGCTTACAAATATTTCATTAATACTCCATCCCCATGATTGTATTTCTGGACAGCAGAATGTTCTGGTAACGTTTATTGTATTCCTGCAGATGGACAGTGTTATGAATATAAATGGATGGCTAGTGCTTGGAAAGGCTCTTCCCGAACAGTCTGGTGTCAAAGGTCAGATGGTATAAACGTAACAGGTAAACTTCCAATTTCTCTTTGTTCTTTGATAGTCTTCCTGTAACAATGTGTAATAGGTTAAAAAATATATGTATATTAAGGAAAGATATTCTTTCAGTATTTAACACATGGTTGGATTTAGGAGACCTGAACTGTATAACTTCCTGGTGACCAATGAAAAATTTCATTTTTTAATGTTTCAGTTAAATTCTCCCTCATTCAGACGTTTTAGACATTGCTGCTAGAATTCATTTAATTAAATTATTGTCTAACTCAAATAATTATTATAAGTAAATAAGTAAATTATCATATTGTTTTTCCTAGATAGTTAACATATTAATAACTCACTACTTGCTAAAAATAAAATCACTCTTTCGTTGACTATATCTGTTCCTGTGACTTAAAGGCAATACATATGCAGACCAAAAATATTACCAAGGGAATAATATTATACAAATCCAAATATCTTCTTGAATTCAGAAGTCTATGATTTTTAAAAATTAATTAATAAGAAAGACTTGTTGATAAATCTCAAACCCAAAACATCTGAACAGCTCACCTACTGTGCACCCACTCAAAAATTATTATACATCCAAAGAAGAAATCCAAATGAAGTTTTTTGAATGTCCTTTACACCCAAATGTACTCTAAAGAACGACTTTAATGTGCAATTACTACAAGTTTCCTTAGCTGAGCCCAGTAAAAGCAAGAGATCCATCCCAAGGATTCTTTTGAACAGGGAAGAAATTTAGCTCCAGATTTTAGTGAGATGAGCCACCCTGCAAATTTCCTAGAAAGAAACCGAGGTCAGAAACAGAATCTCAACCTCAAGTACATGGACCCGAAGATCTAATGTCTCTTTTTAAATAATGTATTTTTATAGATCTAATTTGCAGATATCGCCATAGCATAGCAGTAGCTTGAATATTGACAGTTAACTGTTCAGGGTGACCTGCTGACTTGTTGCCATTGTTCAGTTCCTCTGACAGGAAGAAAAACTAATGTGCATTTGGTTGCCCCTGAGTATGTCCCTTTATAAATTTAGCTGTAATATATACAGTAAGATAACAGGAACAGGGATCCATATGCTTTTTGGAAAGCATCAACTTTTATATTGAATTTTGAATTACCTGGATTTATTGAAACCTAATTACTCATTTCCTCCCTATGAGATCTGGAGCAGGATGTCAAATTGTATTCTTGTGAAGATAAGATTTGAAACATGAAAAATCTGTACCGGGAAACCCTTGATAATAGCAATTCCCAGTGGACACATGTGTAACAAAAAAAGACACCTTCCAGGAAACCCTTTGCTCTCTCACAGTATTATCTTCTGGGGGAAAAATCCGTTCCAACCACACCACTCTAAGAGACAGAGGGGGAGAAAGAGCTGCAGGAGGGGAAATATAGGCTTTCTGAACCCGGGAGGCATTATAGAGGTGGTTCCTTCAATTCAGGAGATGAAAATGGATGTCTACATTCTTCTTCAAACTATCTAGAGGGAATTTTGTAGGCTTCCCCAGGGGTCCTATTAGTTTCCAATGTTTTGGTGTTTTTTTTCCTAAATATGGATGCAAATAATATTTGCCTTTTCTTCTACATGTTAAAAGTGCTTTTCCCACTGAATTTAGGGCTATCCCTCAGTGCAAAAAAGTCAAATTCTAAACAACTTACCTGTAGAAATCATATTTTCAATTTCTTTTTAATGCAGTATAGTATCCAGTGTATTTCTTTCTAATACTGTTTGAAACCAAAAAGCCAATGTGCAAATTATTTGTGATAAACTTTATGTGCATTCTCCTTCCATCTTTTGGGAGGGATGAGATTCTTTATGAGAAATAGAGAAGCATGCAAAGTGTATTACTTACCTTGATTGATTGCTTTAATTTTATTAATAGTTATCCTTTTAAGAAAGTCAAACTGTTGTTTTCCTTTTCTCATATGTTTAATGATAATAACTTAATGTGGCCATTTAACTGCAACTGCCTTGCAATGACTACCTGCTTTCCATAACATTTTTTCTGAGTATTTTGATTATAATATTGAGAGATAAGGCAAGGAATTAACAATAGTCACCTCTGATAAATTCCAGAGTATCATCAATTACATAAACAAGGGAAAAACTTTGCTTTGTTAAAATTCTGTTAAACTAAACAAGAATGGTTTGAAATTATAAGTTCCTTTCACGTCAACAATATTGTTTCCTTATGACACATATTCTCATCTTAAAAACTTTACTTATAACAACTTAGGGACTTGTGATACTATACTGGAAAAGAAGGAATAAGAAGAGGGATAAATAGAGCTGCAATGTCAAATTAAAACAATAGTGTAAGAACACTACTTAGTAGCTACATTTGTTTTCTTTTCCTGTACCCCCAAAAATCCCGAATTAGTGGGAATAGTGATTTTTCTCAAAAAGAAATATACATAATTAAAAAATGCATTTATGTGGTAGTCACATAAATTAAAGAGACATCTCATAGGACGTGAAAACTATTTCTTTGAATAGCCAAGAAAGAATTTTAAGTTTGCAATAAAATGAAATCTACGTTTTAGTGTGGGATGTGACCTCAAGAAAAATGACAGAAGTAGCTCGTGTGCCATCGGTGTTTTCAAAGTAGCAACTATAAAATCCTCTTCTCACGAGTGCTTAAGGGGCACCTGCCAAGCGCCAGGCACTGCCTGTCTCCTCTGAATAAGAAGGGCTTTGAGTTCCTAAATAAAGCGGTCAAGGTTAACCAGATATTTCACAGTCCACCACCCTCAGAAAAACCTGTGGGATTCCCAAAGTGGTTCAGGATTCAAAGACAAGCCTATAACAACAGTGTCTTTTTATCATTGAAAGCGATACTACTTGTCAAAACTTGGTTTTCTGTTCTGCAGGGGGCTGCCTGATGGTACGCCAGCCTGACACTGACAGGTCTTGTCACCCACCGTGTAGTCAACCCCACTCCTACTGTAGCGAGGTATGTGTGAAGTCATTAGGGGAGACAAACCAGCTTCATCGTTCGTCATCCTGCTTACTACCTCTCGTGCAATCCATTTCCCTTTAAAGAAATCATATCTTGAGGCATAAATGTTCTATTTTTGGACCTCCTCTTTTATCAATGTAAACAATTCTGAATGCACTTGCTTCTACTGTTAGAATACGTTTATGTACCATGCAAAAAGTGTGTTCTCTTTTTAAATAGTGAAGACAGAAATTACATATAGTAAATTCCCAAAACAATACTTCTTTAAAGGCTTCTCTTCAGGTCAGGCCTTTTATGCTTTCAAAGATGTTGTATGCAAAGACCTTGTATGCACAATAGCAACCTTCTTCTTCTCCTGCAGACGAGGACATGCAGCTGTGAAGAAGGGTACACTGAAGTCCTGTCTTCTAATGGTACACTTGAGCAATGCACACTGATCCCTGTGGTGGTGATACCCACCGTGGAGGACAAAAGAGGAGATGTGAAAACCAGCCGGGCAGTACATCCGACCCAACCCTCCAGTAACCCGGCAGGACGGGGAAGGACCTGGTTTCTGCAGCCTTTTGGGCCAGGTGAACAGATTAGGCAGCATTGATGTACAATTCTTTAGTTACATATTTAACCAATGCCAAGAGATTAAAAAGTGAGCAAGCATTTTCATATGAGATATTTATTATTTCACTGAAACATTTGTTCTGATTCTGACATATGATCTTAATTTTTTTACTATTATGAAAAAAAACACTCGTGCTCAAATTTCAGAAAAATTAAAGTACTTTCTTTTGAGAAAAAACATTTAGGGTTGGTATTAGTTATGCAATCTCAGTCCTAAATTTACAAGTATAATTCTTTTCACATTGTGCAAAGAAATCTAACAATGAAAGTATTAATTAGAAGGGGGAAGCGTGTTATCATTCAGTACTGGAACTAATAGAACTATAAAGACACTTGAGAATTTTTCATTTGACCACAGAGTGGTAATCATTTGAACCTAAAATAGGAACATTAGTAATGCAGTGCCATGCTGGAAGGTATGTGGTCGCCAGGCCTATTTCTGTCATCCCTTAGAGTTGGCACACTCAAAATCTCAGAATCTATTCTAGCACCAGATATATAGAAGGAGGGATGGAGCCTTCCTGTTTAGATGGGAAAATCCGAACTTGGAGACTGATCGTACGCTTGTTATATTAGACAGCTCTTAATGTGTCTAGTAATGGACTTGAAGCCAATACAGGCAAAAGCTTGAAGGCCTGATGAAATGCTATTCCTATTCTGCACACTTTCTCTCTCCAGTTGGATTCAACTGTACACTTATCCCTAGAATGTGCTATGAGGGCTATATGGTAGCTAATATCATGCCACTGTTTTTCACAGCAAGAGGGATTACTAGTTCATGACCAAAGGAAATCTCCAGGCAAAGCTAAGCATGGACTACTTTATAACTCCATTAGAAATATGAGAAAGGAAGGAAGGAATTTGTATAGCTAACTCATCTCTATTCTTAAGGCATTAAGTCAAAACACTTTCCATTACTGGAAAATCATTGTTGGGATTATTTTAAGTATTTTCATTATTCAGCCACATTGCCCCTCCCTTGATTAGGTTTTAGTTAAAAATACGTTGTATTTTGCAAAACTGACTTGACTATGTAAACAAGAGTTCAGAACACTGAACTCTTCTCTCAGTGTTCAAGACAGTGGACCAGCAAATGGCCATAACAATCTTGACCTTGACAGAGAATCCAAGCAGGTCTCCTCACATCAAAATTGGTTTTTAAAAAGAAAGAATATTATAATTGTCATTTTAGATGTAATATATAGTTTACCTAAAGTAAACTTTTAAAAATATATTTAAAAGATATATGTTCTAAACATACATTTAGACCCTGTTCTTGGTTTTTGAAAAGCCCAAAGAATATTTGTTGAACTCTCAGGGTAAATAAAGCCAACAGTGGACCAGCTCTTTTGATTTTAAACTCAGGCTTAAATTTTAAAATCTTTAGAATCAAAAAGAAATGGCATTTAAAATATTAATTTATTTCCAGCAAATGAACCCCTAAGTTGATCCAGACATAGATGAAAAGAATTCCGCAGTACAGATTTGCTTTTAATGCCATTTAAAAATTGAAGAAACCAGAGTCTTTTATAGGGTCAACTTGCCCAATCTATAATTTAACACTAATATCATATGTTTAATTGCATGCATGCAACAGAAAATATATATATTGATGTGAGGACCAAATTAAGTTAGCAAAGTCATTAATAATGTCTACTGTTTAAAATTTATTCAGAACATAAAACTGAGAAGTTCAGAGAGAATGAGATCAGAAAACCATATTAGAAAAGACCCTGATTTATCTGATCCCATATACAGGTTTTCCCTGCTGTCCAAAAGTAGAACATTCCTATGAAACCTTTCATAAATTGAAATGGCGTAAAGCAAAGAAGCAGTTACCTTTAATATGGAAAAAAAATGAGTGGTCCCAGGCCCAAAAATAACCTACCAATTCATGTCAAATACACTTAATTCCATCCAGTTTTACACGAAGCGTAACACCCTTACAAGCTATCTTGGCCTGGAGTGCATGCTGCCTCTGTAACAGCAGGCTGCAAAACACACGCTGACCACTATTTTTGCTTTTCACCTTTTTTCATGAAAGAGAAATTTCACTTTGGACTTCTTTCAGTGAGTGAAAACAGGTACTTGGTAAAAGAAAAATAAAGTGATATAATGAGAACTTTCAAAAAGCAGGGGATACCTGTAATAGAAAAGATAGAAAAAAAGTTATTTAGAGGTACTTTTATATGAATCAAACTTGGTTATTTTTGCAAACAATAGTGTCAAATCTACTTTAAGGCATACTATAAGTATAAACTAGATAAAAGATTATTCATTTCAAAATATGTTAAATATACTCATTTTCAGCTTATCTGGAAAAAATGTTAAAATGACAAAGTTTATGTGCAAATACCCATCTGCATTAACTCTAAGTTGTAGGACTTTCTTGGAATTGCATTATTTTTCTTCTTTTCTCATAATTGCCTTTTTCAAAACAGAATGGAAATCAGAAGAAAATGTTTATATAGCATTTTGCATGTGTTAGATTTAAAGTAAAATTCACATAAGAAGCAGCAGAAGTTTAGACACTTGAAATCTGAACTCGAATTAAAAACTCGAAGTAATTATTTATTACTTTTCCCTTCCATTTTCATTGATGATTTATCTTTAAAGAAGGAGCATATAACTCATAATCATTAATTGTGCCTAAGCAATAATTCATTTTGAGTTTTGAAAGGACTTAGTCATACGTGATTGGTCATCGGTCATAGTTAAAGATGGTCATTTATATAACAGACTAATATAAATTAATGATTAATATCCATTCTTCTTAGATGGGAGACTAAAGACCTGGGTATACGGTGTAGCAGCTGGGGCATGTGTGTTACTCATCTTTATTGTCTCCATGATTTATCTAGCTTGGTGAGTGTTTAAATATTTCAAAATCTAAGGGGATACATAATCTCTATTTCAGAGGAACACTTTCAGTTGACCATAATAAAGGAATAGCAAACTAATGTCCCAAATAAGTGTTCCGTGTTTATTTAGTGTTCATCTGAAGTTCTAAATAAACATGGCCTTAGTCTTAGTCTAAAAACTACCAAATCTGAGCCATTTATTTCTGCACATGAGCCAGACTTGCTTCAGGCTCTCCTTGGTTATGCAGGTAATATGCTTATGGTGAACTGTAGATTTCTACATCAAATTACTACTGGAGGAAGATATTATAGTAATACCTAATCTTATTCAACTACATTTTTATCGTTTTAAACATGTATTATTTATAAGTTATGTATTATTCATAAAGGATTCTGGCCAAATATAAATGATTATATTATAATACTATGTCTGTTGTTAGTACTAGAGGATTTCCATTTGGATAATTTATCTTTTACAGGATAATAAAACATTTGAAGGGTTCTGTTTTAAGTTTATTCAGAGTATAAAACTGAGAAATTCAAAGATACCAGAAAATAAAATTTTAATTTTGAATTTAGGAAATGTATGTGATTAAGTAATTTAGGTTTATCAATATGTTTCAGTTTTTTTCAATCAAAACAATAAAATTTACAATGGAAGATTGATTTTGATTTTTTTCTCCCAATTTTAATGACTTATTTTAACAGCAAAAAGCCAAAGAAACCCCAAAGAAGGCAAAACAACCGACTGAAACCTTTAACCTTAGCCTATGATGGAGATGCAGACATGTAAAATATAATTTATCCTGGAAACAACCAGTTTCAGCTTTCTGACTTTGCAGTAGATATCCAGAAGCCACAAAGCTATACAAACTGTGTGGATTAAAATGCATTGTACCCTTTTTAAAGATCATCATTAAGAAAAGAGTGAAAACCACAGTGCCATTGGAGATATCAAGACAGTACCACTTACATAGAAACCATCAGCCCTGAGAAGTCTAGGAGATTAAGGTGAATACATGCTGCCTTCTGAGAGTGTTACGTATGTGATCTTTCACGAAACCTACCAACTGGCAATTTACTTTCATCTCTAAAACATGGTGATGGAATTGTCCGATCAGGATGCCTCACGCAAGCCTCTCTCTGCAGTGCTAACCTGTAGTAACATTTTACATGTAGAGTTTATAATGAGATCTCTACACTACCATAGGCAAACATAATATCATGTATCCTCAACTGAAAAATACATATTATTATGTCAGATTATATACTTGTTAATAAGCCATTTTAATGATGAATAAAAGATAAGCTCAAAGCTGAGCAGAAAACCCATTGAATAAATGCAGCAACTTGGTGGTTGATGGTAGCTTTTATCGACCTGCATTTCAGAGGCAAAGACTCTTTTATAAGACTTCCTTCTTGTCTCTCTCCAAAGTACAAATGCTGGACATGTACTAGTACCTTAGAAGAGTCCTCAAGTTCAGTATTTTATAGTGGTTGTCTGGAAAACTAATTTGCTTGTGTTAATACAATAAGTTTCTACTTTCCCTGATTTCAAACTGGTTGCCTGGAAGGCACATTTTTGCACTATATTAGTGCAGCATGATAGGCACTTAGCAAATATTGCCATAGAAACTGCCTCTTTCATATGGGATGAAGATATCTACACTAAGAGTGTCATGGAGACATTTACAAGTTACTGTATCCTGAAGAGAGTAAAGTTCATTTTGGATGCCAACAGGATGGAATTAGCTATTATATCTGCTGCATACACTCTTCCTCATCACTGCAACCATTATGAAATCAACAACATGGCGGTAATTTAAGTGTTGAAATCCTAAACTCATTAACCCTCCAAAAGATGGATCCCTCTAGTTGTTTTTTAATTGTACTTTGAAGGCTATTTATGACTAGATTTTTATATTTGTTATCTTTGTTATAAAAAAGAAAGAAAAGAAAAGAAAAAGAGGAACTGGTTGTCTTTTTAATTTTGAGCAGATGGAGAAAATAATGAATTGATGATTTTTGTACCTAGAAGGAATTATGTGTTGATTTTTCTTTCCCCCTGATTTGTCTTCCTAGTTTCAAATCAAATGTATTTCAAAATCCATAGTTTTCTCATTCTCACTGGTAAACTTGAAGTGGTCTTTTTGATGTATGATTTCAAAAACTAAAAATGTAAACAGAGAAGAGTAAATGTTTTGCCCAGGGCTTCATTCTGGACCAAGGGTGGCAAACTCTTCCTGTAAAGGGCCACATGATAAATATTTTCAGCCAGGTCTATGTCGCAGCTTTTCATTTCTGCCATTGTGAAAGCACAGCCATAGACAATACACAGTACATGTAAGAATAAGCATGGATGTTTCCAATAAAACTTTCTGGAAAAAAACAGTCAGCAGGCCACATTTGCTGGTCATGGTTTGCTGGTTGCTAGTCTAGAAGTTTTTTTTAAAGCTAACTCTCCCTTGGGTCATCATTAGCTTTCATTCATTTATCCTCAGACTCAGACTGCAATCAGTGTTTAATTACAAAGGTGAAAAATAGCCATTAAACTTATTGCTGTGATGTAAGTAGCTATATATTTTTTTCTTTCTTTCTTTTTTTCTTTTTTTTTTACAGCTTATAGTCCTGGGAATGGCACAGTGAAATGATATTTAACTTGGCGGATTTCTTTCATATGAAAAGAAAATTCAAAAGGTGTCATTAAAAAGCAATACCATTTTCAGGCAACATTTACTGCAACAACCTTTGGGAGAGGGGAGGACGTTAGGGTTTGAGGTCTTTTAAAAATAGCATAACAAGTTATTTTATCTTAAACAGAGCTGTGTTGCTATAAAAATGTTTTGGACTACAAGGTATTTTACATTCATACTAGAGTTTGAACTCCCCCTGCTGTTCATTAAAGTATTTGCAAAAATTATAGAAGACATCAGATTGGGATGTCATTGTCCCCAAAATGAATAGATTTCTACATATTTCACTAAGAATTAAATGTAGTAAACACTAATTCCTTATTCAATATTCACTGTATAAGGCAATGTAAATAATTTCAAAGCAAACAGGTAGTCAGGAAGATAAGAATTTTACCTTACATCAGGGATTTAAACAAGGAAAAGCATAAAAACAAATTTCGTTTCATCTGTCTTACTGAAGAGGAAGACAAAAATAATATATTACTCTAAAACTGTGATTACAATATAAGTACTCAGAAGTCTTCCATAATTGATCTCTTTGAATAAAATAAACTCCATTTGTCCAAAATGGTTGAGAAAGAATCTATTGCAGTTACTTGAAGAATTCAGCTAACAGCCTTATGAAAGGCATGCAACACCTAATAACTTTGAAAGTATTGACTAAAATAAAGTATTGTTGCTATTAAAGCTATACTTACAATACTGTAAAATGTCATTAATTCAGAAAGTAGATCAATATCACCCCACCTTTATTATAAGAATTAAATGAATAAATTGATCAAAATTATAAAATGTTATGAAAATGCAAGATGATTTTATTCATAAATTGATTACACTTTACAACACAATGTATGTGCAGGAGACTAGGTCCAATATGACCTAACATTAGGGGGCATATCAGAAGTTCATTGTTAAAATAAATAAATACTGGATGGCCTCTGGTTAGAAAGGTAGAAAGAAGAGAATATAGCTAGCTGGCTATTTTGGATAAACGAAAGCTACTGTATTCATGTTTATAACATGCAAATGGTCTTATTTTTGTTCCTGACATGAATCAATATTGAGTTAAATACTTTACTGGAATTTCATCAAAATCTGATTCCTCCTGTTCATTTTAAGAATTCAGAAGGGGAATATATAGGTTACTTGTCTATTGATACTTCCGCCTTACCAAAATGGTCTGAGCCCAAAAAGGTTTACAACTACTATTGTATAAGTATGAAGGTCTGTTTGTTTTTGTTGGTTTTTAAAAGAATATTGACTCAGCAGTATAGTATTGTGTTGGCGTGCTCCAATATAAACCGTATTGAAGTGGCATAACTGATCTTTCTTGAAATAGGTTGATTTGCTCATTCATCAATACCTAAACTAGGATATTGGCCATAATCCTTATTTCAAAGCCTGTTTGAGAACACTACAGTGTAACTTAAGCTAATTTGGAAAGCAGTGCATAAAAGCATGTTCTTAATTACTTATAACAAAGCACAAATTACTTATAAGACAAATATTTATTAAATTATCACAGGTAAGACACTCAGCTAGGCACTGTAAAAAAATAAAATTAGTAATGGCTTTTGTATACATTGGTACCTAAGACATTCAAAAAAAAGAAAAACTGCTTAACGAGTGACAATAGCACTTACACACATCACCCTTTCCTCTAGATGTGATTTTTCAGTGTGGCTAGTTTTTTCCCTTATATAATGTCTGCGTCTCAGCCATGCTGCTAAGCTTTTACTGTACCCCTCCTCCACCCTCAGGCAGGTAGCAATGGTCATTGTGGCTTATCAGAACCTTCTTAAGTTCCTGGAGACTTCAGGATAAAGCCACTTATTTAAAACTGCTTAGAGGAAGCAAGTAACAGCTCACACTTTTTTTTCCTTTTTTTTTTTTTTTTTGTTTACCTCCACTAAATCCCTATATTCTTGTTCATTTATGATGATTTTCTCTGCCTGGTCTCTCTCTAGTCTCTAATCAGCAACTAACCTGGTCTACTTTCTCTTCAGAACCACCTTCTACTAAACATGCCCACATTTTTAATAGGAAACAAAAGAGGGGAATACCTATATTTCCTTCTTATTGGAGTCAAAGTGTCACTTAGAGTGTGAACATGTTGATTTAAACAGAGTGTACTGGTCAAAGACATGAGTAAAGAGGAAAGATGCAGATGACGTGCAAAAAGAAAAAAAAAAAAAGAACCTTCTCTGGAAAAATGTCAATTCCTACAGTCAATTTAGCACAACCCAGTGTCCTCCGACCTCCATCTTGCCTCTTTCTCGTCCCACTGTACCGGACAGTGAGGGAGGCCTACACTGTTTCATTCGCAAAGGAGAGCCATTTCTTAGGCTGATTTGGGATCTGAATTGATTTGCAAGAATCATGTTTCCCAAATGACCTGGGATCTCACTATTGTTAAAAATATTACCAAACTCAAATCTGTTTCTTGTTCTGTTTCTCCTGGAAGATGGAGGGTGTAGAAAGGACAGCAGTGCATGAACAAATCTGTGAAGGATCTTGTCAAAGAGGGATCCCTCCTGGGTGGAGTTTAGATATGAGAACTGAAACATCTGTCTGTCTCACCCGGACTATCCTCAGGTGGTCATGACCGCAGAACAGGATTTCAGGTGTCTGGAACTGATGTGTTGTGGGCCTAGCAAACATTACTCTTTATGAAAAGAATGTGTGATATGATCATTCTGTATCTAGCAGGGACACTGATAAATGATTATGTCTACATTATTAAATAAGTAAAATAAATCCTAAATGGATAGAATTAGTTTTGTAGTTTTATGTTTTTTGTGCTTATACCAACCCAGACCTTAAAACAGGCAGTATTATGAAGACTTAGTGTGTGGGAGTCATGTTTTCAGCAATCAAATATCTCTATTTAGATATATAACTGGGTGTTAGTCTTATTGTTGTGTTTTGTAGATTTTTTTTAAAAGCAATAGTTTCTAGATCGCCTACTTTGAACCCTTAATGAACTTTCCTCAACTATTTTTCAGGAATCTATCTGTGTTTATTTTTTTTTAAGTAAACATTAAGATTCTCTTTCTGGTATTTTTTCCTGCCTATTTCTAGCACCGATTTGAAGAGATCAGTATCTGTTGTTGTAAAATATAACTTTATTAAATTTGCAATATGTCTTTCTATAAATTATAATCTCTAAATGTGTTTTTTTGGTTAATTTAATTACCTGAATATTTATTTTCTTTAAATAAGAAGGCAGCTGTCTAAGAAGTTTTTGTTAATATTACTTTGTAAATTGTGTAATGTAATTTATTTTAAATTATGTACATTTCTTTTTTAAACGCACAAATGTCTATGTACTAATTAACTACAGATTTGCAAATAATGCCACTAAGCTTTATTCAGTTAATACAGATGGCATGTGAAGATGTAATATGCTTTTTTACATTTTCATATGGGTAATTTGTAAATAAGTATGTTGCTGAGAAACATAAACACGGAACCCATTTTCATTCTACTCATGTGTATCTGTTTTAATTTGCATCATTTGCTGCTCAAAACCGGGTTAATTTTTTTTTCAGTGAATATCCAAATCCTTTTACTGCTTTTAATTGCCTGTTCCTGAGTATTTTTTTAACAACTCCAATTTAGAAAGTTCAAGAGATGCAAACCTTTACCTTAATAGTCTACTGAGGCCACCAGATTAATCATCCTGGACAAAGATCTCCTGGTTTCCAGTCAATTAAAAGAAAGGATGGTAAATACTCTAGAATATAGCACAATCCCTTCTTGCCTCCTCAGTCAGGAGACAAACCTTTGCTGTCCCTTCTCCCTATATCTACCAATTAAAGACCAAACCGAAAAAGCAAGTCAGGAGCTCACGCGTTAACAAATTGATTCCCTTAATTCCCCAAATTAAGTAAGATTTATACATGTACAATTCAGGAATGGGTGCACAAATTAGATAAATTACTGCCAGGGTAGCTTGCAGTTAAAACATTTTCTGAAATAGGTAGTTGCTAAGCGGGGGACCCTTTAAACACTTAGTATATGAACAACTGAAAAAATGCAGCTAGCTTGGAATGCTTGTTGAAAAACGGTGATTTACAGTCTCCTTTATTCTCTGTATTGTTCGTTACAATTGAATCTAGATGAAAATAATTTCAAATATATCACCCAGATACACACACACACACACACACACACACACGCACACAGGGTACCAAAAAGAATGTATATACATTTTAAGAAAGGAAATAACTGTATGAAAATTGTAAGACTCAATATATACCAATAACAAAAGATGAATACAAGCGATGTGTATACATTGTTTTGGCATCCCTGGTGTGTGTGTGTGTGTGTGTATACACATACATTACATATATATATATACATATACATATTTATAGTCAAATTACTAACTTCATTTTCTATTTTGTAGCCCCAATTTATGTCCTCCAAACACAAATAAGAACAGGACTGGGCTACAGTCTCTATTTGCTTCTTCTGGGTTCCTAGTGATTCCTTCCATTAAACTGTGAACATATTCCAAAGAAAAGCCAACAGACTTCAATTCACAGTTCTCATCAATGCCAATTACTCACAAAAGATACTAGATACATCCAGAAATACTTAAATGCAGCCATACTTCCTGATATTGCAGTCTTTTTCTTTTTTTATTTTCAGATGACTTCCCCTCCGCCATTTTATCTTCCTCTTTAGCATCTCCCTGTGTAGGTAGCTCAGGTTAACAATCTGATATCTGTCCTGCTATGTATTTCTCCCTGACCATATAACTTGTAAACATAGTGGGGATAGGAGAAGAAGGGGGATGGAAAGAGAGAGAAAGAGTGGAGGGAGAGGGAGAGAGAGAGAAATGGGCTGTATTTAGTAGACACAATCAGAAAACAGTGTCATTTTTTCCTATTACAATTTTCAAACACAGTAAAATGTCCTTTGCCCCACCCCCACAATATCTAAAGCAAATGCCGTAGTTTTTGTTCACAATTTAAGCTATGAAAAAGTCCGAATCCTGGCATAAATAAAACATCAATCCCTCTCATTGTTTTCATTTCCTTGACTACTAGCAAATTTGAGCAACTCATTTTTTTTCTTATATGTCAGCTCTTTGGATTTGGTCCTCTATTATACATCATTTTTAAATGGCAATTCTGGTGATGCCAAGTAGCTGTTAATTTTAGGCCATCAACAAAATTAACTTTTTGGTAAAGAAAATGGAGCTTTCTGGATTTTATTTTTCCACAGTCTTTTTTTTTTTTTTTTTTAATTCCAGGCAGACACTCTTACAATGGCCGCTGCCACGTGGCTGCCCCTAGCTTTGCTGTATCCTGATCATGCTCACCCCTTCTCATGGAACCCAATCTTCTGTTAAAACCATGCACTTCTCAGATCTCTGCCCTCACTGTTACCTCTATCTGAACCCCTCTTCCCTTCAATATGGGTCTGGCTGTGCCTTCACTTCACGCAGGGCTCTGCTCAAATACCACCTCCTCAGAGAAGCCTTCTTTGATCACCCCTGTCACTCTCCATTCCCCTGTCCTTCTTTAGGTTTTGGTGTTGTTTTTTCTGTTTGTTTTTTGGGTGTTTTGGGGGGGTTTTTTGGTTTTTTTTTTTTTTTTTTGCATCTGATATATTTAGGGGAGGAGGCATTATGGTGTTTTTTTTACTCTCTCACACATGGGAGAGACCAGGTCTTTATCCGTTTTGCTCCTTGCCTGGAATGAAGCCCAACACTGAGCAGGAATAATGAATTCTTATTGAGTGAATAAAAGAACAAAATAATTTGTGAATGGCGAGGTTTATGGACAATGAGTGGTTAAGGTTAAATAGCAGATCAGTGATAAAGAAGCCACTAAGATGAAGAGACCAACTAATTTATCTAAAGTTTAAGTTGTCAGTACTCCATCATGAATACATTTTATATTCATTTCACTTGCCAGGAGTATGTTCATCTAAACTCTTCAGAAGCCACAGTATTGTGACATGGACAAAACAGTAACAGAGCAGTTTAAAGAAATAAAAACAGTGGTGACTGAGCCTCACATTATGGAGGAGTGACAGTTAAAGAAATACCAGTAAGACGTGGGCTGTGGGATTTGGTATGGAGAGTGGAGTCCGTAAAAGAGAAAATGTTGTCATACCTTTTTCTCAGTATTAATTTTATTGCATGGGAGTATATTAGGGAGCTGTGAATGCTGAAAAATTAGGAAGGGAGGCAGATTAAGAAAAGGGCGATTGCAAATTTCTGAACATCTCTTGTTCCACAATGCAAAAGCAGCCTGTATAACCTATTCAGTCTTAAATTATATTAGTTTATTTTATGGTATCAATAATAGTCAGATGATTTGCTTTAAAGCAGAAATAAAACAGAACAGAATAAAGCTAAAATTCAAAGTGTTTCCCAAATACCCATAACTCACTTAGGAACAATAGAGGGGGACATTCAGCAACCACGTAAATACATCGGTAGACCATTTAAAATCCATTCCCTGTAGAATACAATGTCTTGATTTCCTGGAAAAGGGAAATAATTACAAAGTCAGAGTCAGCCAGTAAGTCTAGAAAGTAACATGGAGGAGAAAGTGAACATCTTAAGGGATAGGCCTGCGTGCCGGTCTTTCATAAACAGGGATTATAGTGAAAACCCTGTCAAACTGTATCCCCAGTGACCCTCCAGCTGCTACTTGGAAAGGGATGTATGGCCATTCCCTGTCACAATTTATCTATATAAAAGTTTCACTCATTTATAATATTTGTCTGCTGGGGGATTTTTTTTATGTTTATCACTTTTTACTATCTTTGCCAAAGGACTACAAGTCTTTTCTTCTGATTGTAGTACCTTACCATCTATGGGAAAAGAAATTTACAAAAATAAATTGAGAACAAAGTATCCTGGCTGTAGGAGTCATAGTCGACAGGATTTTATCTGATATTTGCATAAAAGACCCTTAAAAATTACAAGTAAATAAATCTTGTATGCTCATGTTCATTCTTATGTCTATATGTAAGAATCCACAGGAAAATCAAATTAAAATGTCTCATAATTAAGTAAACAATGATTGACCAAGGCCAGGCCTGGTAGTAATCATGAAATAATGCATGTTGCAAAAAAATTTTGGTAATGTTTATTCAGTGATAAAAACTAAAGAGGCCTTTGATACAATTCCTTTTAGAATAGGCATGATATTGGCTTTCAAAAATCAACAATTTCTAGCCAAAAACATTTAAATGTAATTATGGATTTACAATCAAAGCAGATGTAATGATAAAGTGCTACCTTATTTTACTTAGACTACACCATTCACAGTCACAGTCCATTGGTACGTAAGTATTAAGAGCAATACCTACCACTGACAATTATCAGATCTTGCATATTTTACAAAAGCAGTTAAAAAAAAAAAAAAAAGGAAACTCTAAGGAGGGACCAGAAACCTTGAATTAAAATTCTATTTTACTTTCTGGTAGGATATAAGAACAGGACCAGAAGAAAAGAGGAAATGTAAATGGCTTTTGAACTTATGGAAAAGATTCTTATGAACATTCATAGTTGAAAAACATGCCACTTAAAACAATAATACAATGGATGGGGAAATAAAGTTTGACAATATACAATCTTATCAAGCATAAGGCCAAAAAAGTTTTTTTTTATACTAGTGGGGAACATATTGATTCAAGTCAATGAATGGTAATGTGGACACTGTTCTTTAATTAAAAGTGAACAAGTCCTTTGACCTAATAATTCCACTTCTAGAAACTAATCCTAAAGTCTAGAGAGAGATATGATAGATGATAAATGAGTGATAATAGATAGATAAAGATGTGATAGATATGATAATGTGTGGTATATGTGTGCACACTGTGTGTGTGTGTGTGTGCAGAGAGATAATAGATGGTAGATTAGATGATAGATAATTTGTATAAAGCAGGTACACAATGATATAGTATGGGGATATTTATCACATGTGTAGTTATAAACCTATGGAAGCAACAAAATGGATATAACTAATGGAAAGTTTAAATAAGTAAATCACGGTCCATATGACACAGAATACTCTACAAGATCTTGTTTATAAGATCCTCTTATTTCTGTCTTTAATTTTTCAGAACTGTGGTCTGACAAAAATTAGTGAGAAGTCACAACACACACACATTCCCAAAATATTTCTTACTTATGCTTTGAAAATGGTCTTCAACCAGTTTATTTTAAATGTTACAAACAATTGATTGGAAACTGAGAGTCAAGATTTTGGTGCAGTATGAAACTCAAAAATATTTCCTCCTAATCATGCACTTGTAAAGCCAACTTAAAAAGCAATTGCAATTCAGGGCCTTTCAGCATAAATAAAAGAAAATACAATGCTGAATATTTGTCATTTGGAATGGACCTTTTTTTCTGCCTAAGCCCCTTTCTTCCAGGAAAAAAAAAAAAAAACCACAAACAAAAACCCTCCGGCTCATTGTCACTAATGTGAGACTGAGCTTTGGAAGTGCCAAAGAAATAACAAAAAAGAATTATCTTGCATTTTAGCAATTGCCTGAAGTTAAATTTAATGAACTGAACGGGAAGGTTTCTGCAACATTAGGGAGAGCAGCTGGAAAAAAAAGCCGGTTTCTGTGTGTAGTGGTCGGTGCTTACCAGATAATGAGCAAAACGTTTACAGCTCATCTGGACTTAGAAAAACATAAAACACCAACTTGGAAGCACAGAGAGCTGATCATTGTCTTTCTGATTAGATACCCAGCCTCAATTGTTGAAGCTAATAAAATAGGTAGGGGAAAAACTCTCCAAAAATGCGCATCAGAGGCCCCTAGGGGGAAAAATGGAACAAATGTTTATGTAATTGGATTATCGCTATATCTTTTCTGTTAGAACTCTGCTGTGAAGATCAGCAAACACATGAAAAGCTTTTATCTTCCATCCGGAGCTAGTAAGAGAAAGTTGAAAAATCCTGGGAACTTAGTATGATGGTCAATCCAAAGGCAGGTGTAATGAGAATGCTATTTGCCACATGAAAAGACTTAGTTCTAACTAGTTCTAATGTTCTCCAATTGATTCACTAATATGACAACTGCTGGCAAACTATATTTTTATTATCTTATAGAGGAAATTGCAGACAATTAAAGTTGAGAGTCTGAGAAGACAACTTAGTGAGAGTTCTGAAACTTTTGCTCAGATCCCCCAAATAAAGACAGAGCCTGTGGTGTGTCTCTCTCTGCCCATTTATCCATTCATTAATAATTATTGAGAACCTACTATGTGCCAGGCACCATTGTAGGCTCTGAATGGTGGGAAGTCGGGAAGGATAAAAGACTGATCATACGTTCTAATGAGGGGAAAGAGACAATCGAAAAATAGGGAAATGTAATATGCTGGTTGGTGAAAATTGCCATGGAAAAAACAAAGTAGGATACAGGTGACGGGGATGCTAGAGCATGTATGCTACTTTGGATTCCTGGACCCAATTTACTGGGGTGAACGGGGTTCCCATGCAAACAACAAGTAATTCTCCAGACACCAGCTGGACGTCCTACAGTTGATCTCTATTCTGACACTATCTCCCTGGAGACACCATTTGATCTTGTCAGGGTCCAAAAGCAGGAATGTCCTCTCTCAGCAATATATGGCTTCACCCTTGCAGGCATCTGATATAACTGAGCTAAGCTCAATATCATCTCTTGCTCTGAGTGTCTTTTGAGGTGTTGATGTGATATTGGATTTCCCTCATTACATAATGCATTTATTTATTCCTTTACCCATAGCTACTATTTTTCCTTCTCTACATTCATACCCAAACTTTTCCACTTTTGGAAGGGACATTACGTCTGACCACTGTGCTATGAGCCAAATATATGATTGTGGATGTAAGCCACTTAAGTTGTATGTGATTTGTTACTCAGAAATAGATAACAGAATTTGGTTTCTAGCAGTTAGAAAACCCTAAACCATGTGACGCTGGCTTTGCCCCAAGTAGCAGGTGGAAGCTGGAAGGGTCCCCCGAGAGTTGCTTGTGAAAGTTGGAAGAGACTTTTCTAACTTAGAGCAACTGTGGAGTTTGGAAGTCATGTTAGAACAATTATTTAATCCCAAGTTTTTGAAGCATAACAGTTTTAAAGTATAAAATAACAAAGAAAGAAAGAGATCAGTTAGACCATAATGTAAATCGCTTCTTTGGATCCAATTTAAAGGGTTATAAAATAGGATCTAGCAAGAAAGTCTTCAAGTTCTAGATACTAATTAATACTGATATAAAAGTAGAGGGGAAGATTTGCCAAATAACATGCAGTATATTGCCTAGTTTTTCTCCACTGACAGGACAATAAAACATATGCTTAAACAGCAGCAGGAGATGGGCTAAATTTAAAACACATTTGGCAAAAGAGTTAAGCTTGTAATTCTGAGAAGGTCTAATCAGTCACATTTGCTCTGGGAAAAGCCCTGACAAGAAGCCTGGAAAGGGACTAGTTAACCTGAGTATTCATTTGCATGCTTTCAGCTGCAAGTAACCTTGACTCAGACTGCTGAAGCAGTGAAGTCACGTATTACTACCTTCCACAGCAGGGGACCAAGACCCCTGTGGATTGACTAGGTCACTGGCTCAGTGATGTCATCCAGGATCCAGGTTCTTGCTGCCTCTTGTACCCTTGATGAGGCCAACAGATAGGTGAGTATTTATTCTCATAACTACACCCAGGCTCAAGTTAGTCAGCCATGTCTCAAGAAGAAAGGAAAACAGATGGGGGTGGGGGGCAACAACAATCTGGCACAAAGAGTTAGCGGCAATAGCAAACAACACTGAATTCAGCTCCTATTTGCTTTGCAAGGCATATCGGAATAATGCTCACTCATGTGAACCAGAGTCAGAAGTAAGAGGCAACAGATGTATTCAGGTAAATCCTATGCCCCAAAAGGGCAGTAACAGAACCATTCAAATTATCTTTTTGGCAGGCATAGTCCTCAAGGCTAAGAACACAAGACTAGTGCCCAGCCAGGAATCCTTTATGTGGTGGTAGGTAGACCCATAAATGCCATTATGGCACATTCTCAGTCCAGTGGGATGAAAGCAGTGGCTTTCATCTGCTCTGAGCTACTGTGACTTAGAGGAGTCCCCATGCCACATGGGTCACATTGATGTAGGTGATGTTGGATCTGCCAGCAGTTTCTGAGTGTGGGCCAGGATCATGTCTCGTGAAGCCGAAGAATGGAAACATGGACCAGGGAGAGGCAGGAGAAGAGGTTGCTGCTCCTGAGCGGGAGGGGGTCCCTAATGGGGGGTGCCCCATGACTGAGGCAAAAGCTTTTTTATACCTTCCCTTGCCTGCTTGGGGAAGGGGAGCTGTTTGGAGAAGGGAACTTGTTTGAAGAAGGGAATTGGCGCCTTCTAATGAAATTCGTCTACCAGGTTGGTTCTGCTTGCCCATCCTGAAGGAATTAGCAAAGCAACCCCCTCTTATCTATCAAATCTGTTCCATTTGTCAGGCCAAAATGAATTTTATGATTTACCTCAAGGCTTTGTTACATTATGTCCTGGAGCAAAGGAGTGATATCAAAACCTGAAGTTTTAGGATATGGCTATCTTTTCTTTATCTTACCAGGGACCTACCTATCTACCTAACAATCATACTCACTAACCTGTCTCAACACCCGCCAAACTTTAGGTGAATTTTGTTGAAGAGCCAGGGAGGCAACAGGGAGTTGTGTTCACTTCTCTTTTGTCCTTATTTAGTTGCTTGCACTGCTTGAGGTAGAACTTGAGGTGGAAATAACCTAAACTGAGAGAGCATAGCCATTCTAAAAGCCAAAACCAGGCCTTGGTAGCCTGGCCTCTCTCACCAGTACATGCTCTCCATCCATCCAAGAGTCAGGGTTACATGTTTTCAACCAGGAGCAAAATGGCAGGAGGCAATCAGTGGAGAAGAATAAGGAAACAGGTAATGTTTAACGCCTTCAAGAAGTCTTCACAGCCTAGCTTCTGAAGGAGTTAGCGTGTTTTCTTAGAGGAACTACAGGAAGCTGCTACTTTACATTCAATCGTCAAATAAAGCCTGTTTCGGATTATTTTATAATTCAAATTATTTGTACTATCGTTCCTTTTTAAATCAATGGTAGAGTGTGAAATGTATAATGCAAGATGTTGTCTATACCCTGACATTTTAATAGCCATGAACATCCAATGTTGGCTTTCCAAAAGAAATTTTTTAAATGTCATGCTTTAAATTTTTAACAGAAAAATTGGGGCCAATCACTACTTGTCTCACCCCAACCATCCCCAAAAGAGCCATAGCTAGCACCTCCTGGTTGTTAACTTCTGCGCCTGGGCCTTATAGAAGGCAATAGGATGGAGAGAGTCCTGTAGATTATGCATGCATTTACTATTATATCCCACGTAACAAAGCTCCTTTAAAACAAAGCTGATCATGCTGTAACACACACACACACACACACACACACACACACACACACACACACACACTGCCATTGCTGTCTCATCTTTAGGCAGATTGACATCAAATGTCTTCAAAGATTATGGCAAACCCCTGAGGGTTGTAATACTAAAGTATGTAATAGATAATGATAGACAACCCTAAGCAAATTAATTATTACACAACACTGAACTTCAAATACTTGAATACACAGAAGTCAGGTGGCAGGGCGTCTGCACATTAAAACTCCAGGGGATATCACACACACATCATAGACCAAAATTGTGCAGAGTGAACTCTAGACAGCCACGCAAGGCAGCCCAGCAGGTCTTTTTTGTGTTGCCTCTAAAAGTAGACACCTGGTGTCTATATATGACACCAGGATTTCACACGGCTGCTCCTGTGTATAAAAAGTATACTTGCCACTATAAAAACACAGGCCCTCCAAATTCCAAATGATATCACTTTACGTTCCATTCCCAAATAACATGCTTGAGCTACCACCAACCTGTCAGAAATAAACTCCTACCTCACCGTGAACTCTAGCTACTTCTAGCTCTCCCAGGAGTCTGCCTCTGTGATATTATGTTGAGCAAACATGGGGCCTTTCCAATGCTGGATAGTCCCAGCAGTTCACATCTGGCGGACTCTGGAAACTGCTCCCTGGCAGATAAGCGACTGTGTGAGGAGAAACTTGAAAGCTAGTGCAGCAGTACCTATTGGTGGAGAGATTTGGTGCTTCTGCAGCAGCAAGGCAGATTTTCACAGCATTAGGAGAAGCCACCAAACACTGAGGGATTCCTCCTTTGACTGCTAGGAAAACTCAGGCTTGTGGAGAGAAGTAAGTGCACTTACCTCCATGACTCCATTCCAAAGGCAGAAGTTCAGAAGTTAATTATCCAGAGCAGAACAGAGAACCGGTAAGTGTCACCGGGACCTTACAGAAGGAGCTGGGGCAAAGGGAGCGAAGGGAAGTGTTTATGAGCAGCAGTATTTACGACTACATGTAGAGGGCATAAACCTACCTGTATCCTCTGGTTTCCTTGCCAGAGTCCCCTGTCCTAGTCCATGGCTATCAGGACAACTTGAGTGATTTCCATTAGGCTAACCACCACCCAGACAAGTGACATTTGTTAGTGTCACTTCCCTCATTCCCCAAGTTCACCGTCTAGTCCAAAGCCCACTTCTAGAGCCCTCAGTCTCTGATGATCAACTGGAGAAGCACATACTGCTTTCAGAGGAAACTCCACAAGATAATCACACCATATTTGATCTCAGAGCTTTTTCCAGCGATGGTGGGATTTAAACAACGTTAACTTTCTTATTTATACCTTTATATTTCCTAAAATGTTCACAGAGAGTAAATGGTTTCATAACAAGAAAAGATAATAAATCATTGGAACAACAACAATAAATCCAGTTCTAAGTTAACATTTGCTTAGGAGGCCTGCTTTGCTCCAACAAAAACTAAATGTTCCTTTGAAAAGATTTATTTCGATTAAATAAAAATTGACCCTTAGCCTGTAATTAAGATGCCACAAAAAATCCATATAAAAAATGTAATGGAAGAGAATGCTGTCTTTCATCTACCAAAATAGATACTCTTTTGCTTAACTAAAATACTGACTTGAAGAGAAAAAATAACCAAGATAAATTCCCACTGTTTACTTTCCTATTACTGCTGTAATGAGTTACCCCCAAATTTAGTGGCTTAAACATCCCAAATTCATTTTCTTACAGGACTGGAGATCAGTAGTCTAAAATCAAGGTGGGGCAGGGCTGCATTCCTTCCGGAGGTTGCAGGTGAGAATCTGTTTCCTTGCCTCTTTCAACCTCTAGAAGCCACCTGCATTTCTTCCTTGGCTCACTCCATGGTTTTTCCCTATATCACTCCAACCTCTTTCTTCCACCATCATGTCTACTGTGAACGCTGACCCTCCTGCCTCTTTCTTATAAGAATGCTTGTGATTACATTGGGCCAAACCAGATAATCCAGGATACATTTCTGTTCTCCCAATTTAACTTAATCACATCTGCAAAATCTCCTTTTCTATGTAAGGTAATATCTTCCCAAATTCCAGAGATTAGGACCTGTATATCTTGGGGTGGGGTGGGGACATTATTTCACCTACCACACCCGCCTATATTTAAAATATGTTCTTAGTAAGTAGCTACCCAGATATTTCTAATATGTACACAAATTCCAAAATAAAAAAATCCTACAGTAATTTAAAGAACTGTCAAATCTCAAATTAAAAATAATTAACTGGGTAATCTCAGATTTGAAACTCATTAAACTAGAAGTCTTTTCACGTGTAGACACAGTAAGAATAGTTGTAAATAATCTTAGGATCACTTTTGGGAAATGTGAAAAATCCAAATTATTCCTTTAGGGAATATTTAGTCCAAACATTGTGTAATGTCTTCGGTGAGTCTTTGGATCTACTCATTTTCTAGAAGGAATAAAGGAAAGAAAAAGAAAGGCAAGAAAGGGGAAAAAGAGAAGAAAGAAAAGAAATAACTGCAGTTTGGGATAGATGAAACCTCAAAGTCTAGGAGAGAGTGCTGGTTCTGTCACTTATTAGCCATATGACTTTCAGCAAGTCACCTCACCATGTCCTCAAGTATAAAACTGGGAACACTACTTCCCGCCTTGCTTAGCTTACAGGTCGGGGCCAGGCTACAATGAGATAATTGCAAACATAGCCTATGATTATCATCCTGCAAGGTGAAGCATTTCAACCGTTCATCCCCTATTTGTAATGAGGATCACAAGCATAAACGCTTCCGTTTGGCGTTCACTGAGCTCTTTCCCAAGCATTCAAGATCATGGTGCATGGACTCTGAAATTTCTCCTGTCTTCACACATAGCACCCCTGGGGGTGGGGGGGGAGGGAAAGCATCATTTTAAAAGTAAAAAGTTGTTCTTTAAGAATCAAAAATGTCTGTGGCTTCTTTGGGCTTAATGATTTATTTAGTGAGGAGAACTAACTGCATGGGTCAGCAAAGCTGGCCCACTTTAGCTTTATTTCTTCCACATCCAGAAATTTTTGTCAAGTTGTCACAGAACAACAGACAGTCACAAAAACAAAATGAAACCTGTATTCATGTCAGAATTCATGTCAGTATTCAGAGACATTGAAATGTATATTCTGAGCTCCCTCCTGTTTTCTGGGATAAATCTACTGTATTATTTAAGACATAGTCACTCAATAATAAAATAATACACTCAATTGGCTAAAACAATCTTAAACCTGTCTCTCTTAGTTGCCTAAGTTTCCACAAGTTATGCTTTGCTCATAAAACTTCAAAAGTTTATTTAATGAGCCACAATCATAATTGGCATTACTTTGCCCCCAAATATTGTGTATGGACTTGCTCCAAATTCCATCTGTGCCTTAAAAAGCCAGATAATTTAGCAGCTCAAGAAGGGCTTCTGAGGGTGAGGCTGGCAGTCAAAGGTAGGCATCAAAAACAGTTTTTTGTCCCTTAAAGAAAACCCGGCCTCAACTTCTATGTACTGTTACTGAGAGCTGTCACATCTCTCTTTGACAAGATTATTTGCATAAAGGTTTCTCAAGGGGAAAAGCCATGGGATTAATTTACTTCGCCATCTTGATTGACTGCAGAGCAGCTGTCAGGCAACTGAAGTGTCTCCAATCTCCATCACAAATTACTCTAAATGGTTTTTAAGATAAACTTGCCAAGCCTGTTATGCTTAGCAGCTCTGACAGGAAAATATGCAATTGAAGTAAATGAAAAACAAGAGGATTCGTTTGGGGTCTTCATAATAAAACTGCCACGGCATCTTTATTTATTGATGCTCAAGAAACCATAGATATATCATATACTTCTAGAAAATAAGGAACCTGTTATATGCACACTTCTGTGTAGTTCATGATTTAGCAAAGTAAAACTGAGCTTGTCTAAAGCAACAGACTGCATAGTAGGTCTGTCATTAGATTTCAGAAAACGTTAATAAAAAATTAGTCATGCAATATTGTGAATTCTTTGTTTTCATTAATTGTTCTTAATACAGATAAATCCCAAAGGAAAGTAATGTACCGAGGGAGCCAAAAAAATATATACAAGTGGACGCTTTGGTCAACGTTGCTCAAGCAGTAGTTCACCATAATCAGAAGTGTCTGGACACTGATAGAAACCACTTTGAGCACCTCTTGGAATTGCAGAAGTCAAACGTGACTTGTATTCATCTTTTGTTACCAATATATATTGAGCATTACAATTTTAATAGTTTTTTTTTTCTTTCTTAAAATGTGTATGTGTTTTCTTTTTGGCACCCTCTGTATTACTCTCCTCTACATTTTTAGAGAGGTAAGTATGAAAATTCTGTCAATCAACCACTTTCTAGTCTCATCAAAATTTTGGGGACTGAAGTAAGGTATAAAGTCATAAGTTATCACTAACTTTTGGTCATATTGTTATTTCAGAATTCTCATCATTTCCTCTGAACCATCTTTCTTTTCTGTAGTTTCTATTAGGTTGGTGCAAAAGTAATTGTGGTTTTTGCAATTATTTTTAACCTTTTAAACTACAATTACTTTTGCACCATCCTAATAGCATGGACATGCTATTTATAAGCCAACTTTTGGTGGCCACCCTGTAGGTTACCTCCTAGCCACTTCTTCCTGGGTCCTGCCCCTTCTCTCCATGCACACGTTATGTAGAGCATTCCCAGTGGGTATGTTTGCTGAGGAGTCACAGTTAATGGGACCGGGAGTGGGAAGCCCACTCTCCAAAGAAATTCCGTGTTTTCTCCTAGAGGAAGAGTGGAGCTAGAATTAGAAATCCCAGTGTTTTCTCCTGGAGGAAAAGTGGAGCTAGAATTAGAATACAGAATGGATTCATTCTGTACTTCTGATGGCTGGAGCATGAACATATACTCTTGGAATTGTTGACCCTCTGGTCTGGGAAGCAGAGAGACAGTCAATGAGAGGGAAGAGGAAAGCCAGAAACAAGGAGAAGGAAGTCCTGAGGGTGTATAAGGTTCTAGCTCTCTAAATTCAACTGCCACTTTCCTCTCTGCCCATATCTAATTATGCTAGTTCAAAGGAATCACTATAATTGCAATCTCAAAAGCTCCGAGGCTTGCATTATTATTAGGGAGAAAATGTGTACATCTCTGATCTCAAACTATCCGTAATTTCTAACACTTGAATTTCTGCTCCCAGAAAATTAACATCTGAATACAGTTATAGAGACCCCTAGTGGAAGAGTGTAAAATTATCATCCCTTAGATTATCCTTGTGACGAAGCTCCCCCTTGCATATGCTGAGTATTTTCTTTAAAGGACATCAATTCTGTAACATACCCAATGACATGCTAGAGCTCTTACTATGTGTCAGGTCCTCTTCTAAATACTCTAGATGGGTTATCTCAGCTAGTCCTCATAACCACTCAGTGAAGTAGGTAGAATTATAACCATGCTAGGGACGAGAAAAGGGAGGCACAGTCAGAGTTTAGTGACTTGTCCACAGGTAGGAACGGTAGATCAGGCAGTCAACCCAGGTGGCCAGACCAAGGCCTAGCTCTTAACCACTTTACAACTGTGTGGAGGTGTGATAAGCTTTCATTCCACTTGACAGGTTTTTAAACTTTAGATCATAGAGTTGTTAAACTAGAGGAAGGCAAGAAGGGAAAATAGAGGGGTGGGGAAGATAGTTGATCGAAATCGCCTTCATTTGCCTTTATTTTGTTTTGAATTAGGGGGTAAAAAACCACAAAAAGTGTGTAGTGCTGCCATGTCATTTAAGGGGCCTTCCTACAGCAAAAGGGCAAAAAGTTCAGGTTATCAGATGGACAACAGGGGAAGCACATACCGTGGCTTGAAATGTCATATTCCTCGATTTCATTTACCTGTCACTTTAATGAATAGGGGCTTGAAGAAAAATTGAGATGCCACAGTTCAGTAATCGCTGAGCAGGGTATAAGAGGAAGAAATACTTAAAAGATCAAAACTCTAGCCATTCTGACTGCCTAAATTTCCTTGGAACTTCATATTTGAGTTTTTAAAGGAATTAACCCGACCTACAATCCCAGCAAGGAGGCAAGCCTATCCATATTGTCAGTATCTGACATGAATTACTCAGTATCATTTAGATCTTCATTTAGATCTTCATTTCCACAATTCCCAGTCTTCACTCATTTCTCCCTCTGTCTTGATCCTTCTGAATATAAGGTATAAAACAGACATATGGTTTAGGATGGCAAGGAATTCGTGTCCCAGTGTCCTCCAGTGTCCCATTAAGTGCTAATAAAAAAAAAAAACCCTCACAACAGAAAGTTCACTAATAATAAAAAACTTTTCCACAATTGGAGAGAAATTTTCACTAATTATGACCTATGGAAGATGCTGCTTCCTTTTCCCAAAGACTAAGAGGAAAAAATTATATTGGGAAATGATTTAATACAAGAACCAAGAGAAAAATGATTTTCATTTCTAAAGGATATCTTCTAAAAGATGCAAAATGCCTGGCCTCTATGAAATGGAAATGGAAAAGCATAAGCAAAAGACAGATGAAGGTGAAAAATGAAAAGGGTATTTCTGAACATGAAAGCTGAAAATGGAGTGCAAAATAAAAAGACTGATGAATTTTACTACACACACAAAAAGTTAAAACTTCAGAAACCAATAAAACACACACAAGCTAGGGAAATGATTGGCAGTATATAGGATGAGAAATGATTAATAGCCTAACTTTATAAATAGCTCTAACAAATCAACAAGAAAAATACCACAATAGACCAAAAGTACAAATAATTATGCGGGAAATGCAATTTCTGGTAAACATAAATGAATTCAGTCTATAATAATCAAAGAAATAAAAAGTATTATTCATTGAGATATTCTTAAATTTTTATTTAATCAAACAAAAATAATATTGCCTAGAGTGAAATGAAACAGATCCTCTCAAACAATGCTAGCTTGAAAAAAAATTATTACAACTTTATGAAAGGTAATTTTGCTATTTAAATCAAAAGCCATAAAATATTTTATTATCACAAAACCTGATCTTCAAAAAAAATTGTCCTCAGGAAACAATAAGATTCACATTAATATGTACATGCCAAGAGTTCGAGGTGGCGGTATTTCTAAGAACAAAATATTTGGAAACAACCTATGCTTTTAACAATTAGGATTGGCTGCACAACTTTTGTACATAATTAAGAAAAATATTTTTTGAATTTTGTTCTTAAATCACTTGGGTGAAAATGTTCCTCTTGTAATGTTCATTAAGAAACGTAGAACCAAACTCACTAATATTCAGTCAAATAAAAATTACAAATGTATTACATCTATGGTGAGATTAAAGGATGAAAGGAAATACATCAAAATGATAAAAAGTGGTTATATTTGGAGAGCAAAAGTACAGGTGTCTTTTTTATTCTTTATATATTTCTGAACTTTCTAAATTATCTGTAATGAAACTGCGCTACTTTTATAATCATAGAATATGTTTCAAAAATTCCAGATTGATGATAAAAAATAGATAATATATTCTTCACTCACCTATGCAGAAAAATGTAAGTAAATAATATAAATAAAACAGTATGATACTATATTGTTCAATAATAGCAGCTATGTGTTTGCCTCTCAAAGATCATCTGCCCCAGCCTAAAGTACTCCACACTATACAGTTAATAAGGAGATTAGTGACTGAGTTTTGTCATTTTCTTTTTCCAGGACAAAACGGCTATGATCCTTGATGGGCCCCAGAAAAGATGCCTGCTTCTAATGTCGGCCTTTATTATAGAATCATTTCTGTCATTAGTTTCACTATCACACTTTTTACAGCAAATATAACAGACCTATTTTGGGTTACTCAGATCTTTAGAAGCTCTGCAAAGTTTAATAAAACAGAAAACATAGTTACATATCTAGCAGTCATTTTAGAAAATTAAATGCAATTTCCAGTTTTACTACACAAATTTGGTAAATTGGAGTCCAGGCATTGCTTTGAACTCTGATGAAAGGAGCCATTTCTATTCCAAGCAACACTGCCTGATTTGGAGACGGTTGCATCACTATAAAAACTTGTCTTGACCACTTTATTCCACTAGATGGCAGACGTGGGACGCTGCATGTAACAAATTGAGTAACATCTGAATAACCAAGAATAAGAAAAAACAAGACTAAGAGAAGGTATGATGAGGTACAAAATGCTAAAATAAGGAATATAAACAAGCAAAGGGTAAATATTTAATGATCATAGCTAAGACTAATAATGGAAAGAAAACATGATTAATCGCTCCTATCTTTAAGTGTACAATTTCAGTATACAGCTCATTCCCTTTCATACTTTGCTTTCTTTGATTAAGAAACATAAATGTGTGTGTGTGTGTCGCAAAGAAAGAGCGGTAACTAACAAACTTTGAAAAATACTGCTGAAATGTCCCAGAGTATGAATCACAGACGGGTCATTAAAAATAAATAAATAATTTGTTGATATCAACGGTTATAGTAATAACATTATCTTTGTTTCTATTAATAATGGTTTATTCACTTTTCTTTCATTCAACAAACTTTGGCAGCTGTCTCTGCGCAGGCACTGTGTGATCCAGATTTTAAATAACACGAAAAGGTGTGTGTCTACAATCCTGTTCTACCAAAGGTTGACTAAGCTCCACCCATCCCCCTACCCCCAAAAGGCGGCATGACTTATTGGTCACCCAGTGAGTCAGTAATGAGTGAGAATGCCAGTCCTTTTTATAAAAAAAACGTTTTCAGTTACAGTTGACATTCAATATTATTTTATGTTAGTTTCAGGTGTACAGCACAGTGATTAGACATTTATATAATTAATGCAGTGAGCCCTTCGATTAGTCTAAGTCGAGTACTCACCTGGCACTATACATAGTTATTACCATATCATTGACTATATTCTCTCTGCTGTACTTTACATCCCTGTGACTATTTTGTAACTGCTGATTTGTATTTCTTAATCTTTTCACCTTTTTTACCTAGCTCCCCAACCCCCTTCCCTCTGGTAACCATCATTTTGGAGAACTCCACTCCTCAGTTCCTTATGACGTATCTCTTACCATCATTCTGCTGCCGTCTCCACTGCACAATGTAGCAGAGAACATGCTACTCTCAGTCTGACATTTTCTAATTCCCACCATCTTTATACCTTAGCTCACAGAGCAGCTATCTAGGGGATAAACATACTCATTTGTTAAAAGTATAATTCTCACAGTTACTATTTCATTCCTTTTACAAACATTTCTTGAATTTCTACCACATCCTTGGCACTCAATTGGATTAAGATGGAAAACTTACAGTCACTGCCCTTCAGAGCTATAACCTCGAAAAAGGTGAGATGGTGGGGGGGGGGGGGAAGATATGGAGTGTATGGAGAGCTATGACACTACATGTCACTATCTCAAAACCAGAACCCAGGGCCCTCCAGAGACCACACAGCCCTCTATGACAGGTGAGGAGGAGCAGTCAAATACCAAATCCAGGTTCATCTGACTGCAAAATCCATGGCTTTAAGCTCTGGGCTATTTTATATGTACTTAGTGAAAATCGTTATGAAATAGTATTTAAGCTTTTAGGATCATACATTCTACTAAGGAATATGTTTTGCCTTCGAATCACTTACCATCTAGGAATAGGGATAAAACACACACCAGGGGTGCCAAAAAAATGCATACAATTAGACACTTTGGTCAACGTTGCTCAAGCAGTAGTTCCATAATCAGAAGTGTCTGGATGCTGATGGTACCACTTCGAGCACCTCTTGTAATTGCAGAAGTCAAACGTGACTTGTATTCATCGTTTGTCATCAGTATATATTAAGTATTACAATTTTAATACAATTTTCCTTTTTTAAAATGTGTATATATTTTTGGCACCCTCTGTATGAATATCTATACCGTTAAGAAAGTGCTACTTATGAAAGTTATAGTGAGGCCAGGAAGGTGACGTTATTTATAACTCGGGAGAGCCAATAGACAGTCTATGCATGAGGTGACTTTGAGTAGACCTTGAAGGTTGATAAGATTTAGACTTGTGATAATGGGCAAAAGCAATGGCTCCCAATTTATGGATTGGGTAGAGGGAACAGTAGATAGTAGAGAGATTAATGTGAAGGTTAACTTATTAACTTAAACATTCATTGAGCATCTACTATATTCCTGATGCTTTTCCAGACTCTAAGAATTTAGCAGTGAATACAATTGTTTGTTTGTTTGTTTTCTAAATCCCTGCTTTTGTGGCATAGGGTAAGTGAGTGAAATATACAAATGTGTTGTAGAGTGGTAAATGAATAAAGGAAGTCAAACCAGAGAAGATGTGCTGGAGGAGACCAGAGACTTCAAGGAGGAGAAGGAGAAAAGACAAGCTTTCTAGGAGAGGAACAGCAGGTGCCAAGAGCACACAAAGAGCAATAAGAAAAAAGAAAATGGGAAAGAGAACGTGGAGCAAAATAAAAAAAGGCCATTATATTGGCATAGAACATGATGTTCTCATGACAGAGCTAAGACAGTTTCCAGATTGAACTGTGGCTGGAATTCAGAGACCACTTCTCCTAAAGGTATTTGTATTCAGAAGTCTGCTTTGAAAAGTAGCCTTTCTTACACATGTTCCATTTTCTGACAATAAAAGGGCAGTTCTCAGACAGGCAGTCTGCTCCACTATCCTACGATCCAGCTAGAGAAGCAGTTTAATTCTTGAGCACATTCTGTGGAAGGAGGAATGTGTTCGGTAAGACGCAAATGTAGGTGGTTTGTAGTGTAGCAAAACTGACCCAGGCCCTCCATCCAGACTGAGGATGAGGAAACAGTGAGGAGTAGTTCTGGAAAGTTCCCTTCACTGTGCTTGGTAACAATTAGGGTATCTGCTCAGTGATTACCATTAGTCAGCTTCTCCATCCCAGCAGGTACCCCTAAGTGAGCCGGTGTTCGCTCGTGCTCCTTGTGTCATGGGTCTGAATGTGCCGGCCACGTCCCTACCATGTGCTCGTCTTGCCATAATCAGGTCCTCCTTGAACCAGTCCTCGTCAGCGGGCGAACCAGGTTCCATGTGGCCTTGTGGTGGCTGTCCTCTCTGTCTTCCAGAGCATCTCTGCCCGGTGATCCTCACAGGCCCAGCAAGCAAAATCAGGGATCAGGAAATACGCGGCGCTTCTTGTCTAAAATGAAATGGAAAGCAGGGAGAAGAAACAGAACCGAAATTGCAATTCAAGGTGGCAAACTGATCATGTACCTGTATGTCGCCTCCCCTCCCAAGATAGGACTTTAATTTATGCTAATTAAAAGGTTCCCCTCTTTATTCCAGATAAAATTACTTTGACTTTAAATCAGGGCATTTCTGAACCTCAACAGGGGAAACCATTTCATGGATTCCTTTTGGCTGCTGGAAAAGATAGAAGGAAAGAAGAGCCCTGCAAGGCCATAAAATTGAGAAACACTTTTTTCCCCTCGGAGTAAAATGAATGCGACAGTGCCCTATACCTGTCATCTGGCCTTGGGACTGCAGGTCGCTGTCTAATGTGACTTTCTATGCTTTTCCTTTTAGGACCCTTACTCGTTTCAGTGCTGGTTTGGGAATGGAATTAAGTCTCCAGTTATTTTGAGAATGCCTCAGATGAATTCATCAGCCGCACTAAGCTGCCTGAGCACCCAAGGACAAAGGAATACTTCTGAGTCTCTGGTAATTGGCCCTTATCCTTCCACTAAAATCATCGCTAATTGAGACTGAATTGCTAGAGCAAAAAGTCGGTAGACATCACCTAATGGTATTCATTTGCTGGGTCAAGAAGGATAGTGACTCTTTATTTCATTCTTCTTCAAAACACTGTAATCCTTCAGTCTGCCCCTTCCAGAATTCAGCTATCACACTATTTGTCTGTAATTTGTTTTAGTAAAACAGGGAGAGTTCATGAATATAGAAAGAGAATGGTGTCAGGCAACTGCCAGTTACAGTGTCATGAATGTTGGATTGAATTTCAGGACATGAATTTTTAATTCTAACAAATAGACAATCAGAACAATCAAAATGTAGATAAACCTCAATTACACAAATGAAAGAAAAAAATGCTACTAAATAACACATTACCAATGACGTGGACTAGAATAATATAAGTATTAGCACCTAGTCTATTACAAAGATTTAGTGACGAGATATATTTTTACTTAACCAAATATTCTTCTTCATTTCAAAGGCAAGTAAATATTTCCTTTGTCATCCAAATTGTCCTTCTTTGTTGTTCCCAAATATGTACCTGAAAGGACCCTCTTCAAGAATCTCTGTGTATCATGTTTTAAAATTCACTGTAAGTCATCAATATTTATGCCCCCAATCAGGGAGCACCAAAATATACCAAGCAACTACTAACAGAACTAAAGGGAGAAATTGACCAAAACACAATTATACTAGGGGACTTAAATACATCATTGACAGCTATGGATAGATCATCCAAACAGAAAATAAATAACGAAACAGCAGCCCTAAATGACACATTAGATGAAATGGACATCATTGACGTATATAGAGCACTTCATCCTAAAACATCAGACTATACATTCTTTTCGAGTGTACATGGAACATTCTCAAGGATAGACCATATATTGGGGCATAAAAGCAGCATCAGCAAATTTAAGAAGATTGAAATCATACCAAGCATATTCTCTGATCACAAGGCTTTGAAATTGGATATCAACTGCAAAAAGAAACCAGGAAAAAGCACAAATACATGGAGATTAAACAACATACTTTTAAAGAACAACTGGGTCAAAAAAGAAATTAGAGGAGAGCTCAAAAGATACATAGAAACAAATGACAATGAAAATACATCCTACCAAAATCTTTGGGATGCAGTGAAAGCAGTTTTAAGAAGGAAATTTATATCATTACAGGCCTATCTCAAGAAACAAGAAAAATCCCAAATAAATAACCTCATGTTACACCTTAAAGAACTAGAAACAGAAGAACAAGTGAAACCCAAGGTCAGCAGAAGAAAAGAAATGACAAAAATCAGAGCAGAGCTCAATGAAATAGAGAACAAAAAGACAATAGAAAAAATTAATGTGACAAAGAGCTGGTTCTTTGGAAAAATTAATAAAATCGACAAACCCTTGGCTAGACTCACTAAGATAAAAAGAGAGAAGACACTAATTAACAAAATCAGAAATGAAAAAGGGGAAGTTATCACGGACACCACAGAAATACAAAGGATCATTCAAGAATACTATGAAGGACTATATGCCACCAAATTCAATAAGCTAGAAGAAATGGACAAGTTCTTAGAAACATAGCCTTCCAAGGCTGAACCATGAAGAACTGGAAAATCTAAACAGACCGATCACCAGTAAAAAAATTGAGTTAGTCATCCAAAACCTTCCCAAAAGCAAAAGTCCGGGACCAGATGGCTTCACTAGTGAATTCTACCAAACCTTCAAAGAGGATCTAATACCAATCCTGCTTAAACTCTTCCAAAAAATTGAAGAAGAGTCAGTACTCCCTAACTCATTTTATGAGGCAAACATTACCCTGATACCAAAACCTGGTGAGGACAACACAAAAAAAGAAAACTACAGACCACTATCTCTGATGAATACAGATGCAAAAATCCTAAACAAAATTCTAGCAAATCGAATACAACAATGCATTAAAAAGATTATTCATCATGACCAAGTGGGGTTTATCCCTGGGGCACAAGGATGGTTCAACATCCGCAAATCTATCAATGTGATATATCACATAAACAAAATAAAGGACAAAAATCATATGATTATATCAATTGATGCAGAAAAAGCATTTGACAAGATACAACATCCATTTATGATTAAAACACTTAATAAAATAGGTACAGAAGGAAAATATCTTAACATAATAAAGGCCATCTATGACAAGTCTTCAGCTAATCTCATAATTAATGGTAAAAAACTGAAGCCCTTTGTTCTACATTCAGGAACACCACAGGGCTGTCCCCTATCACCTCTACTTTTCAACATAGTGTTGGAAGTCCTTGCCAGAGCCATCAGGCAAGAGAAAGAAATAAAAGGCATCCAAATTGGGAATGAAGAAGTTAAAATATCACTCTTTGCAGATGACATGATGCTATATATAGAAAACCCTAAAGACTCCACCAAAAAGCTGTTAGAAACAATCAACGAATACAGTAAAGTTGCTGGCTACAAAATCAACGTACAAAAGTCCATTGCATTCCTATATACTAACAATGAAATCTCAGAAAAAGAAATACAAAAAACAATTCCCTTTGCAATTGCAGCAAAAAGAATAAAATACCTAGGAATAAACTTAACCAATGATGTGAAGGATTTATATGCTGAAAACTGTAAGACATTTTTGAAAGAAATTGAAGATGACACAAAGAAATGGAAAGACATTCCATGCTCAAGGATTGGAAGAATCAACATAGTTAAAATGGCCACATTACCCAAAGCCATATACAGATTTAATGCAATCCCCATCAAAATCCCAACGGCATTTTTTAAAGAAATAGAACAAAAATATCATCAGATTTGTTTGGAACCACAAAAGACCCCGAATAGCCAAAGCAATCTTAAGAAAAAAGAACAATGCTGGAGGTATCACACTGCCTGACTTTAGCTTGTACTACAGGGCTACAATAATAAAAACAGCATGGTATTGGCAAAAAAACAGACACATAGACAAATGGAATAGAATTGAGAACCCAGAAATAAAACCACATAACTATAGACAGATAATTTTTGACAAAGAAGCTAAAAACATACAATGGAGGAAAGACAGCCTCTTCAATAAATGGTGCTGGCAGAATTGGATAGCCACGTGCAAAAGAATGAAACTGGACTGTTATCTGTCACCATGTACCAAAATTAATTCAAAATGGATCAAAGACTTAAGCATAAGACCTGACACAATAAACTGCATAGAAGAAAACATAGGTACTAAACTTATGGACCTTGGGTTCAAAGAGCATTTTATGAATTTGACTCCAAAGGCAATGGAAGTAAAAGCTAAAATAAACGAATGGGACTATATGAAACTTAAAAGTTTCTGCACAGCAAAAGAAACCGTCGACAAAATAAAGAGGCAACCGACTGAATGGGAGAAGATTTTTGCAAACAGTGCCTCCTATAAGGGTCTAATATCCAAAATATTCAAGGAACTCATGAAGCTCAACAACAAAAAAACAAACAACCCAATTGAAAAATGGACAGAGGACCTGAAGAGACATTTCTCAAAAGAGGACTTACAAATGGCAAATAGACATATGAAAAAATGCTGAACATCACTAATCATCAGAGAAATGCAAATAAAAACCACAATGAGATATCACGTCACCCCAGTCAGAATGGCTATCATCAACAAGACAAATAGCAACAACTGTTGGAGAGGTTGTGGAGAAAAAGGAACCCTCATACACTGTTGGTGGGAATGCAGACTGGTGCAGCCGCTATGGAAGGCAGTGTGGAGGTTCCTCAAAAAATTACAAATAGAATTACCATATGACCCAGCAATCCCTCTCCTAGTTATCTACCCAAAAAATCTGAAATCATTTATACATAAAAACACGTGTGGTCCAATGTTAATTGCAGCTTTATTTACAGTGGCCAAAACATGGAAACAACCAAAATGTCCTTCGATAGATGAATGGATAAAGAAGTTGTGATATATATACACAATGGAATACTATTCGGCGTTAAGGAAAGATGATATAGGAACATTTGTGACAACATGGATGGATCTTGAGAGTATAATGCTAAGTGAAATAAGTCATACAGAAAAAGAAGAGAACTCTATGATTTCACTGATATGTGATATATAAACCAAAAACAACAAAAGAACAAGACAAACAAATGAGAAACAAAAACTCATAGACACAGATAATAGTTTAGTGGTTACCAGAGGGTAAGGGGGGTGGGGGGAAGGAGATGAGGGTAAGGGGGATCAAATATATGGTGATGGAAGGAGAACTGACTCTGGGTGGTGAACACACAATGGGATTTATAGATGATGTAATACAGAATTGTACACCTGAAATTATGTAATTTCATTAACAATTGTCACCCCAATAAATTTAAAAAAAAATTCACTGTAAGATAAATGCATATATACTTGAACAGAGGTACCAATACAAACAGACACTAAGAAATACATTTTTAAAAAGTAGATACTAAGATAATACCAATGTATTGAATGAAAATGTTGAAATAAGAAGTTTGATATAGAAAATGTAATACAATAGACCTATTTTTTCATGGTAAAAGTCAAGGCCTTTCTAAAAGGTATAGAGAAAAATAGTAATAATTTTGACAATCTCAAAATTTAAAACTTTGCAAAGGGCAAAGTTTTTTTTTTATGTTGCACAAAGCATCATAAAAATTAAACTATGAATAAAAATTGAGTGAAAATATTTCCATTATACATAAAAGACAAAAGATCAGAATCCAGAATGTATATAAAGAATAAAAACCATCCTTTAAAAAATCAAATAATATATACAGCAACTCTCAGATAAGGGGAAAGTATATACATGTGCCCCTACCTCATTAAAAAGAAAATAGAGAATTATATATCAAATCTCAATAATATTTCCATTTTTACCTGTCAAAAATTTTTAAAACGTCGTCATATCAAGATTTGACAATTGTGTGACAACACAGGTACTTTTATGTATGCCGTTGGCTTTAATTAAACAGGACAGCCACATTGCCGGGCAATTTGTCTGAATTTGCCTAAGATTCAGTAAATCTCTCCTCTGAATCTTTCTCAGAAAAAGACTTGCACACATGCCCAAGATGCACTCAAGGATAAGTCAAGAATCGTTTTTATGGAAAAACATGTATGTGAAACACTATTTCTCCAGGGGCATAATAGGTATTAAGCAACAAAGGCTTTCTCCATCAAGTAGGTTATAACTCTAAGTTAAATTGAATTGATCAGACTTTGTCACCGTGAGGTTGCTTAGTGCTTTAAGTGGGTTATCTGCACTCTGAGTCTACAAGAGCTTGCAGCAGGCTGCATTTCCCAAACATATGGAACCACTAACATCTTCTTTCATGGACACAGTGGTTTAGGGAATGAGCTTGTGGAGATGCCAAGCTACTCAATGGTGAAGGAACAGATGGGGACCTCTTTCCACAGAAGGGCTGAGAGCTTCGTGGTCAGGTAGATTAAGCAGTGAGTGGACAATGAAGAAATAAGACACTGTAGACTTTTTTTTAGGAAAATCTAGAGAAGTAGAATCACAGATGGAGGACAGTGCAGGATTTAGGGCAGGTGTGTTTTGTTTTCTGTTGCTTTGATCATAAGTTGTTTTGTCTCTATTTTTGTTTGTAATATGCGAGAGACATATGTATTTGGAAGTGATTGGGGATGAGTCAGTAGAGGGGCAGCATTTCAAAATACAAACACACGTGGGGAGGAAGTGTGCATTCCTGAGAGAGGAAAAGATTAACCTCCTGAACATGGAGCGATCCTTGCCCCTTGGGGAAGGGTTCACAATGTGGACCCAGGCAGACTAGTAACTGAAGAACGAAAATAATAACTCTAAGATGAATGTACTGTCATCTACTTCTTCAATAAAGTAGGATGTAAGATTATCTTCTGAGTAAAGGGAAAATCAGTGTGCCAGAGGTTGAGGTGAGACAGGACAGTTGAACGAAGCAATTGGGGGGAGAAGAGGTTAAACTTTGTCATTTAATTTTCTTCATCTCTTCAGCTTGGCACCAGACTTTTCCTTAGTATTTATTTGCTAACCATTTATTCCAAGTTTTGTGCATGAATTACGTTTTATTCAAAAAAAAAGCAAAGGAGGGGCGGGCCCGGTGGCTCAGGCGATTAGAGCTCCATGCTCCTAACTCCAAAGGCTGCCAGTTCGATTCCCACATGGGCCAGTGGGCTCTCAACCACAAGATTGCCAGTTCAATTCCTAGAGTCCCTCAAGGGATGGTGGTGAACGCCCCCTGCAACTAAGATTGAACACGGCACCTTGAGCTGAGCTCCCAGATGGCTCAGTTGGTTGGAGTGCGTCCTCTCAACCACAAGGTTGCCAGTTCGACTCCCACAAGGGATGGTGGGCTGCGCCCCCTGCAACTAGCAATGGCAACTGGACCTGGAGCTGAGCTGCACCCTCCACAACTAAGACTGAAAGGACAACAACTTGACTTGAAAAAAAAAAAAGTCCTGGAAGTACACACTGTGTTCCCCAGTAAAGTCCTGTTCCTCTTCCCCAATAAAACCTTAAAAAAAAAAAAAAAAAAAGCAAAGAAAATGGGGGGAAAATACCCTGAAATGTCTAGTTTTCGGTAGCTTATTTTACCAAGAAAGCTGTAAACTCTATTCTCGATAGGATCAGTGAAGAGAGCGAAAAGGAGGAAGTTGAAGAAAAGGAATGGGTATTCTCTTTCAGGGGAAGGTGTTATCAAAGATTTTGTGAACGAACAATAGTAAGGTTTAGCCTTTAGATTGAGATTTGATTCTCTGCACCAAGAGCATGAGTGAAAGAATAAAGACGGTATGCGAATGCCACTAGAATTTTCAAATGTTGTTCTGAGATCCTAATCGAGTGAACCATTTAAAACCATTTCTTCTCTAGGAAAACAACAGCACTCAATCCAGGCCGCACGTGTTGGCACCAGAGGTTTCCACAAGAGGGCAGTCTGTCCTCAGTTTTGAATAGTGCACGGTGGGCCGTGCTTCCATTCTCCACTGGAGATTCTGTTTTCTCCCCTTCTCTTGCAGACCGCTGCTAAACGTAAATGTGTTTGGTTTCATCTGGGAACATTGATGGGCACATAATACATTCCTCCCCTGCGCAGGTGAGATTTTATTGGATACATGCACACCATTTGCTGGAACACAGACCTGACACTGCATAAAGGACATGTTAAATGACAATGGGGACAGTGGAGAAGCTATTTGAGATCATGTAATTTCATTCTACACAAGCTGACAGAATTTTTTCTCTTTAATAAGCATTGTTTACTTTCAGAAAACCTATTCTGTCTTGGGTGAGTATATATTCACCAAAACCTTGTAGCTACATATACTGCTTCTGTAAAAATATGATGGATGAGGTACTGTTTTCCAAGCTTAAAAAATATTTATACAATTTCATTGGAACCTGGCTTCCAATACAAATATTATATTACAATGTTTTAATCTTTACTAAGTCCCCAAAATGTGCTAGGTTCTATAGCTCTAATAGGAAATAAAGTTAAATGGAGGATATTAAAAATGTAAGAACCCAGATTTTATTAATTTTTTATTTTAATTCACAAGAACTAACGCAGTGCTACAGTGGAAATGTTTTCCAAGTTGGTAGAAATTGTTTTAATTCCACAAAATGAATGTGATAAAAACAGAAAAGTCCTATTGATCTCATAGATTACTTGGGCATTTTGCAATTTAAGTAATTTTGATTTAATGAAACATCAAAGAACCTGAAACCAAAACCCTCTGGTTTATAAGTATTACCCTCGTTGAGTTTTGTTTTTGTTTTATATTCCCTGAAGGTTGGGTTGCATTCCCAGAGTGAATTCTTTTCTAATACATTTCACCCTCAAAACAGAAGATTCCCCATCAAACTGCTGGCATCCACTAAATGCTAATACCCTAAGAATTCAGCTGCGCAGAAAAGCAATCTAAAGTGTCCAGGAATGATTGCTTGTTCCACAGATAATTCTGCCTCTGCACAAAAGAAACAAGAGGAAGAGGACTGCATTGTTCTTTGGATAACAAATAGTAGAGACCCTTCTGGATGTTCTCCTTTGCCTGCTCCCAGGAATGAAGATGGAAATACAGCGCAAAGCATCCTGGTCCTTGCTCATTACGATTCTGTAAAGTCCTGCCATTTAGGAAATGTGTCTCAATTTCTGTGGTGATGAAGCAGGAAGGTCAGGCTGAGCTCTAATCAAAGGTATCTCCCTGCCAGGGTAAGAGGTTTCCCTCCCCTCATATATGTGGCCTTAATTTGGTTCTTTGTTTGTTTCTTTCTTCCTTTTCTTTTTTTTTTTTTTAAGTGCCTAAAGCAATGTCGGGGTCTGGCCCTGGCTGCTGTTCACTTAATCCCTGAAGCCAAGCGAGGACACTGATGTTGTCATTGACAATTTACTCTTGCAGTATTTCTCTGCTAAACTGAGAGGGATTTTGTCACCAGTACACTATGAAAAATACATGAAGGACTCTCTCCTTATTAAGAGATGTCATGTCAGTCGAGCTAACATTTATAATATAGCCCTAGCAATGAGCAGTCCCATGCCTCGCAGGAGACCAGTAGGCATACTGTGCTTGCAAGGGGGATTTTCTCCTCTTGGAGAGGGTGTATTAGGCGGTCATGCCATTTCCTTCAGAGGCTTTCCACTTCTCTGAACTCTGTCATGGTGGCTTCCCTCCCCTCTACCCCATCTGCATCCCCATTGATACACTGTGTCTTTCCTTCTCTCCCTCCCTCCCTTATTGCTGGAAGGGCCCTCAGGAATCTTCTCCAACCCCTTTGTTCCATCAGAAAGAGGATCTCTTTTACTTTTCCAGTGTCCTAGATGCCATATTTCATTTTGCCTTAGGTGGGAATTGTTGATTTTCCCTCTGTGTCACCTTGTTAGAAACACTAATAAATGAGGTAGTCCTGGGCTGAGAAGGGTGTCGTATCATGGTAGGCTATCTCTGCTCCGAGACTTGGCATTCGGTATCCCGTCTAAATTATCCTCTTCAATTTAGAAGTCTCTTCTATTCCATTGAAGTATAGGACTGTATGTGTTATAAAACAAAACTTGATTTCTATTCCTCAATTTCAAAAAAAAATATTGGGTTTCTACCCTTTGGGGTTCAGACGTGTGATTATTTTAAGAGGCACTGTCAACACCAGGCAAAACTACCACTCCCATCACTCTTATTAGCCTACCCTCCCCAGGCAACTTTTCTTCCTCATTTTTCCTCCTGGCTGGCTATCTGCTGCCAGCTAACAGATCATTAATACCAGCTTAAATTAGGGCCACTTCCAGGGAGGTTTGCAACTGAAAAGTGAGAAGCAAGAAAGACCTGCTACATGACCTTGGGAAGGCTGTTTTCCTGAGTTCTAAATAAATCTCCAAAGCAACTCCAGAGATGTTTTCCAGGATTAGGGACTTTCAAGATGGCTAGGACCTTCTCTATGTCCTCCTCTTCCATCACTTTAATAGCCGTTTCCTAATAAAATGCCTGAATTTTGCCGGAAAAAAAAATATTTTTGCTAATACATCTTGAACTATAGAATCTTCAAGAGATTAAGTAACAGTGTTTCAAGGACTAGAAAGAACTGTTCTTTTAATGCCATAAATATTTCCTTCCTTACTTCTTGGTCGCAAATATCACCTACTTTTACTACACAGCATCTGGACACTTGAAAACCATTTACCAGAGCCAGAATATCATACTGACAGAGCAACGTAGTAGCTCTATCTCTCATCCCTGTACCTAGCACCCCAGCCCCCCTAACACCAACAGAATCAAAGTCAAATGCTTATCTATAGGTGTTGCCCTCTTTACCCCCCATTAACATTCTCTCTCCGTCTCTATATTCTTGCATTTGTTAAGACTCTTCGTTGACAGTGGCAGAATCAGAGTTAGGGAAAAGAAAATGAATTTGTTGTTAAGATAAAGGATCTCACAGAAACCAAGAAAGGGTTGACCAGCTGATCAAGGTAAGGGCAGAAATTCAGATGGGCCTCAAGAATGGAACAAGGATCATGGTATGGCACCCTATCCCCATCTCTGCTGTATGTTCTTCAGTCATATTCTCTCTCTCTCTCTCTCCCTCCCTCTCTCTCTTCCTCAACTGGTATCTTCTCTGCTCCTATGGCAGAACTGACTACCAAGTGGTCTGAGTTTTACACACCATAACTTCTGCTATTGGGGCAGACACAGAATGATTTTTCTCAGAACACTTCGTAATATGCAAACTAATACTTTGACTGGATTATGTAGACATCTTAATCTTGGGCCATAAGCTGTGTTCACAGATGTACTCACATGTCAGTACTCATTGTAATCAGATGACCAAGTACAGTAGTTCCCCCCTGATCTGCAGTTTCACTTTCTGTGCTGTCAATTACCCATGGTCAACCTCGGTCTGAAAATGCTAAACAGAAAATTCCAAAAATAATCCATAAATTTTAAATCGTGTGCTGTTTTGAGTTGCATGATGAAATGCCATGCCATCCCCCTCCATCCTGCCCAGGAAATGAATCATCTTTTTGTCCAGCGTCTCCACACTGTACATGTATCTGCCCATTTGTCACTTAGTAGCCTCTTGATTATCAGATTGACTGTTGTGGCATCACAGTGGTTGTGTTCACGTAATCCTTATTTCACTGAATAATGGCCACAAAGCACAAGAGTAGTGATGCTGGCAATTCAAATATGCCAAGGATAAGCCGTAAAGTGCTTCCTTTATGTGATAAGGTATGAATGCATAGGGAAAATACATAGTATATAGAGGGTTTGGTACTATCCATGGTTTCAGGCATATGCTGGGGGTCTTGGAACGTATCCTTAGCAGGTAGGTGGGGGACTGCTGTAGAGGTCAAAAAGGGAAAAGGTAGTTGTGGTAAGCTGAATAATGGCCCCCAAACATATCCAGGCTCTAATGTCCAGAACATGTGAATATTAATTATGTGGCCAAAGTGACTTTGCAGACATGATTACTTAAGTTAAGGATCTTACATGGAAAGATTATCCAAGGTTATCCAGTGAACCCTAAATGAAATCAGAAGTGTCTTTACAAGAGACGGGCAGAGGAAGATTCCATTTAGAGGAGATGGAAGCAGAGATTGGAAGCTGAGACTCAACCAATATGCTTTGGAGATGGAGGAAAGGGCCACAGACCAAGAAACATAGGCAGCCAATAAAGACTGCAAAAGGCAAGGAAACAAAATGCCTAGACCCTCTGAAGGGTGCACAGCCCTGCTGACACCTTGGTTTCAGCCCATTCAGATTTCTGGCTTCTAGAACTTTAAGAGAATAAATTTGTGTTGTTTTAAACCAGAAACTGTGTGTTATTTTATTAAAGAAGCCATTGGAAACGAATATAGACGTTCTTTAAATACAAAGAGGTGTGACAATGTCTAGGAGGACATTCTTGGTAAGGCTGTATGTCATCAATACAGAAGAAACCTGCCATGATACGGAGAAAGCGTAGCTTCAGGAGAGGGAGACATCGCAGTGTTAGCGACTTCTGACTTCTGATGTGTGACTTCTGATACGCACAAAGAAAGTACATCACGATTGAACAACTAGATGCAAATCCTTTCTGGCTTAAGTGGGAAAAATTCAAAAGAAGTAGGATTGGCTTCAAATGGAAGAAAGTTCAAAGAGAAATCAAGTATCAGAGGGAAAGACCTGAGTAGAGAAGGTCTTTACTAAGGTAACGTCCTGGAAAGAGCACGAGCGCTAAGTTGGAAATTAGGGTTCTGTTCTCAGGTCCCCGATTCTAGTTATAGAGTAGGGCAGTTCCTCCTCTCACCTTCTTATGCTTTATCTAGGAGTCTTGGACGTGAGTGTTTAAGGGACATGATACTGAAGACTTCCTCCAGCTCTAGGAATCGCGATCCTCAACTTTCTGTCTAGAAACTGCAGTGTTAGCTCCTGGACCTCTTGAAGTGTACATTCCTGTGCTTTGACACGGTAGATATATTGACACGAAAACCTACACCACTGAAATGGCAAACCCCCAGATGTCCATGTACAAAATCTCAAAGGTTATTTAGCAGGTTGGTGCAAAAGTAATTGCGGTTTAAAAGGTTAAAAATAATTGCAAAAACCGCAATTACTTTTGCACCAACCGAATAGTAAGAAAGAAAACACGAGAAGCTGAAAATAAACCCTTGAGTCAGCCCAGGGGGAAAAAAACTCTGGCACAATGGATTAACAACCGTATCGATACAAATGTGAATATTCCTGAAGGAAATCTGGAGACAGTTCTGCAGAGTTTAAGGTAGAACACAAATCCATCAGCACCGAAAGAGAGAGGAACACATTTCCTGGTGGTGGTAGAATTTATTGGTGACAGAAAATATAGCACTTTTTAAAAAATAACGTAATTTCTATGTTTGGAGAAATAAAGATAAACAAATGTGCCTGGAATTGGCACATCAAAACTAACTTTGTCCTAAAGTCCTCATCTTTGTCCTTTTGTCATTTAAAATTAAAGTAATCCTAACAAAAGTTATTAGTTATTTGAATCCCTATGATTTTTCTAAAACGGCCATAAATTTTACTTTCAATAGCCTCAAGTCACCTTCATAGCTCTGTCATCTATATGGAAATAGAACGATTTTTGTTCTGTGTTGAAACTGTCATAAAAAAAGAAGGGAAACTGTGTGTGCTAGTTTCATAGTGCCTTCAGTTAAACATAACAGAACCCAACATATGGTGTGGCTTAATCAAAGAGGGTTCAACTCTCCTCTCATTAGAGTAAATCCAGAGGTAGACAACTCAGGATTGGTCCAAGGACTCCACAAGGATATCAGTGTCTCAACTTCCTCTAATCCTTCTTCTCTGTCCTCTTCAGTGGATAGCTTTGCTTTACATTGTTAATCTATGGATACACAATAGCTGCTGCAGTTTCATCTCACTCTGCATTCCAGGCAAAAGAGGGAATGCCAAGGGCAAAAGATGAAAGGTTTATTGTTCCTTTCAAAGGCTTTCCTAAAAGCATCTACTTACATCACATTACCAGAGCTCTGTCCCTCTTTACTCATCCCAGCTGCAGAAGAGGCGGGGCAATGCAGCTTTTTTTTTAGCTGGGTGTTTTTCTTTCTTAAAGAACATCAGAATTTCTTTTACAAATAAAGCAAAGAAAAAGGGATACTGGATACACAACTAAAATGTCTGCCATACTCTTGGAAAATTGTCAACTATTTTATTTGCCTCAATGAAAATGATCATTAGAGCTTGTCATTGCTATTTTAAAAAAGAAGAATTTAATTGTAGGATATATTCATTAAGAATCTTTTGGTTGCAATTGACTAAAACCAACTGACAAGCTTTAGCAAAAAAGGAAGGAAAGGGATTGATAGTTGTACACTAGGGTATTTCATAGAAGTGAAGAAGAGTTTGAATAATCTACCTTCAGAAAGAAAAGGAAATAGAGATGCTCCAGGGATATCTTGGACTTATTCTCTACAAATCTGCCAATAACAGGTACAGACCACATAGTACATCTTACAAAACAGCACCCTAAAATTGCAAGGTGATAACTGCCAGCTCATGTCACAGCTGGGTTTTTATTAGGTCATTGAATCATTCTAGAAGGCCAGTATTTTCTGAATGATAGGGCATATGATAGTGTCCATTAATCCCTCAGGTATCAGCCCATTGCCTTGCCACTTTTGCTGTGAAGTGAATTTGGAGGTAATATGTTTACTCCGACAGTGTGCTTGACCTTCAGTAAACTCATAGATGACGAGCACAGGTATACAGGAAGAAAAGCAAATCCAAACCCAGAGCATGCATTTCTATTCCGTTAGTAAAAAAATCTCCGATTTATTCACTTATGGTAGGAGCCCAATTTAGTTGATCTAGTTACTAGGTACTTAGACAGGACCCTTGAGGTTTGATGCCACATTGTGGTTCAGGATTGGATGCTGTTGCTCGAAAAACTGGGCATTCAGGAATGATCCTACCTAGGCAAGTCAAATCGAGTGAAGGAAATTCATGCAGTAAAACCCATAGCAAGCATAGAATCTATTCATTCCACCATATGTGCCTTATTTATAGCCCACTGATTCAATACTGTACAGGCTAATAAAGGAAAATGACTGACATCTATGGTCTATCTTGTCTACCTGATTACTAAGTGTCTCTTCTACAGTGAAAGTCTTCTGAAAGAGGTATTGGGGATACAATTGTTTTCATGCTCTCATCTCATACTGAGACATCCATCCACACCAGCCCAATAATCCTTAACCCTCTTGTCACTAATGTTCCAATCTTGCTTTTCCTCAACAAGGGCCAGACAATGACTGTGGCCTAGAAATCAGTATACAAGGTTTGATCAAACAATACGACGAATGTTTAAATAAATAAAAAAAATTATTACAGTAAAAAACACATTGCCATTAATCCCCCTCAAAATACTCCCCCTCACTTCAAACATATTTATCCCATTGTTCTTGCCACTTTCTGAAGCAGTTGTGGAAGTCCTCACTTGTGAGTGTCTTTCGTTGCGCTGTCATGGCTGCCTTGATGTTCTGAATCATTTTGAATTGGGGGAAGAGCCAGAAGTCGCACAGTGCCAGATCCAGTGAATAAGGTGGATGAGGATACAATGTAATGTTTTAATTTGAGAGAAATTGCTGTATGCCAGACGTGATGTGTGACACAGAGCATTGTCATGATGAAGGATGATTTACGGCACACTTTAAAACACACCTTCTCTCAACTGTAGCTCACGCCCGACTGACTGCACCGAACAAGTTGAAACTTGTCACACTGTTACTAAGGTTCAATGCACTGCTTCCCATATGAAAGACCCCTGCCTTTCCGTTGGATGGTACTCGGCAGCAATGTTCACAGTGTTTTGTGATCACAACAGAAAAGCTCCACGTTACTCATCACTTCTTGTACAACAATTTCTGTCAAATAAAAACTTTACGGTGAGTCCTTATCTACCTTATTCACCGGATCTGGCACCTTGTGACTTCTGGCTGTTCTCCAAAATCAAAATGATTCAGGACATCAAAGCAGGCATGATAGCGCAACTAAAGACACTCATGAAAAAAGACTTCCAGCACTACTTCAGAAAGTGGCAAGAATGATGGGATAAGTGTGTTTGAAGTGAGGGGGAGTATTTTGAGGAGGATTAATGGCAATGTGTCTTTTACTGTAATTTTTTTTTCCCTAAACATTCACCATATTTCTTGATCATACCCCATAGATCCTGATTCTTAGGCCAAATTTCCTTTTAGACAAAGTAAATAACAAATTGTTATGTTCGGTGTTCTTGCCACAAAGAGGTTTAATTTTCTCCACTGTCTTCCAAGTCTACTCCTGTATGGATCAATAACGCTGCAGACTGTTTCCAGTTTTTGTCAGCACTTCACAGAGAACCAAGCGTGAGAATTGTATCTTTAGTCAAGTGGTCATAGAAAACTACCCATGAGGCCATGCATAGGTATGGACTGAAGAATTCATGGCAGTGTGAACAATGGGAGTGTATGTGACCTGACTGCAAATAATTTGTGCCTTCAGGATTGTGTGTGATGGTGGAATATTGCTAGTTATTCTCAGTTTTAAAGCGAGATATATCAAATAATATTTGTTGCTTGTGAGTAGCTCAAAGCCTATAGCTATCCAAAACGAGGTATGCTGTCCTTACCAGAGTCCATTGAAAGTTGGGAGTTTATTCTAAAAAGGAGTAGAGTTACCTGAAAAGAAGATCATGGCTGTGCTCTCAATCTCTAGAGACTACTATTAGATTAGGGCTTATCACAGACTCCATTGTGCATTCTGGTCTCTAAACAGCTCCTTTGGAACTGCTGGGTCATGGGGCTGAGTAAAGAGCAATGCGAACTTTGCTATGTGAGAGCTAACAATGCTTTTCTTGCTCTGGGAAATTTTCAGGTACCCACAAGTGAAAAATTCAAAATTCTTTCCCTCCCTTTTCTTGCCATGGTTCACTGTGGATAGAATATATTTCCTTGTCTCCCAGACTTTGAGTTTCATCAGCACATGACTTGCTTTGATCCGTGGAATGTGGGTGGATATTACAGTATTCCATTTCCTAAAGAGAGACTTTAAAATGTGATGTGTGTTACCAATTGCTCTCTTGCACCAAGAGAACATCCCAAGTGGGTGACACTCTTTCAATTTTGGCTCTCGAATGAGAAGGCATATGGACCAGATCGGAACCCTACCTGCAGCCTGGATTAGAGCTGCAGTGGCAATGTGCTATGCAAATGAGGGAAAAATAGATGCTTGTTTTTGTAAGCCACGGATGCTTGTATTTGTTACACAGAAAAACCTAGTGAACACAGACTAAGATGCCAAGTAGACAGGGCAGAGACAATGTATACCGTGCTTCTTCCAAATCTGAAAAGGACCACTGTGCCATGTGTTGTGCTTCTTCTCCATGGTAGAGGACATCGGGTATAGAAACGTGTCCTTTAGTTTGGAAATAATATTCCAGCATACTCTAAACTATTCTTGCCATAGAAATGGCATAGTATCAACTACCAGGATTTATCTCCTATTCCATTAACCAAAACCTCTGAAGTACCTCCCATTTCCTATACGAGTATTTCCAGGCCCATCACCTTGACATCATCAGTGTAATGAACCCATACAGAATACACTCTCAATGGCTTGCCCAGACCACCTTGCCCAGGCTGGTGTACCAGTCTTCCAGCTGCTTTGAGTGTTATTCACTAATGTCTTACAGCTGCAATCCTCTTCCCAGTGGCTACAGGCAGGAAGAGACATAGAGCAGAGTCCCTAATAGCTGGCTGTGTATGGATCACAGACTACTAGTTATCCATTCCAGAATATGCAGGGGTGCACCCCTCAACCCCCCACACACTCACAGAATCTAATAACCATTCCACATACCTGTCCTCCCACATTTCCTGAGAGTCTACTGCCTGCACTCTCTCCCCTGAGCAATGACTGAATTGGTTGAGATTATTAGGGATGTGAGCAACAGAAATGGACTCTAGCTAGCTTAATTAAAAACATTATTGCAAGAGTATAGGAGTAGCTCACAAATTAAAATGAGAGTTGAGCCATGAAGCTTTGAGAAGAAACCACGGAAGCTCCAGGGACATTTGCAGCAGAGATTCAAGACCTTCTCTCTCTGGCAGTGGTTCTCAAGTTTGTTGGCACATTAACATCACATGTCAGTTGAAAATGTTAATGCTGATACTCAGTCCATACCCTAGAAGAATTAAAATCAACATCCTTTGGAATGAGACCCAGATGCCAGTGTCCTTTAAAATCCCAGAGGTGATTTCAGTTGGCAACCATGGCTGAAACTTTAGATACATGAAAATCACCTGGAGGGCTTCTTAAAACACAGATTGCTGGGCTCCATCCCCAGAGTTTCTGATTTACGTAAAATCAGTTAGAAATGATTTGCATTAATAACAAGTTCCCAGCTGATGCTGAACCCGGGTCTGGGGTGGAGCCTGAGGTGCTGAATTCCTAACAAGCTCTCGTGTGATCTGAGGCAGTGGATCCTTGAACCACGCCTAGGGTGGCAAAGTTTTAGAGCAGTCTTCTCAAATTTGAGCAAGCATCAGGGTCATTGCAAACCTTGTGAAAACACCAATTCTTGGACTTCACCGCAGATTCTGATTCAGTCGCTTGGAGGTAAGTCCCAACATTTTCTGTTTCTTAGCCCAGGCGACATGAATGCTGCCAGGCCATACAGCACACTTTTATAGCACTACTCTAGAGTGGTGGTTCAGAACCAGGGGTGATTTCTCCCCATGGGGATATTCGGCAACATCTGGCTACGTTTTTGATTGTCACAATGTAGCAGGTGGCGGTGGGGGTGTGAGGGTAGGAGGTGGGGAGGTGGAGAGAGAGTGCTCCTGGCATCTAGTGAGTAGAGCCCAAGGAGGCAGCTAAACATCCTACAATGCACAGGACAGACCCAGCCTAAATTATCCAGCTTAAAATGTCAATAGTGCCAGGGTGGAGAAACACTGCTCTAGAGTGGCTATTAACAACACTCAGCGGCTGCTCCTCCCTCGCTATTCGTGCTGATGTTATAATTCCTGTGAGAAAGAATAATACCGCCCCAGCTCAGATCAGGTATCCACCCCTGGGTCAATGAGCTATGCTGGGGAGACAAGACCTTGTAGTACACATCTGAGCACTGGACACCCAGCCCTCAGAGAGAAGCTGTAGAAGACAGACAATGAGCTATTCTGAAAGTCAAGAGACGCAGGGGAAGGTATAACTTTAGCCAAGGGACAGTTGTGCTCACACGAGGGGGTGAGGGTGGGGTTGGGCTTTGGGTAGTAGGCATCTCTTTCTGATGGGTGACAGATGATTGAATCTCCATACACGCAGAAGCTGCTGAGGCTGCTGCTGTAACCTAAACAGCTGAGAACCTCATTCCTGGCTTATCTTAAAGCCCAAGGGCAGCTGCAGAGGAATGCCCTGTCTTCTGTCCTTTCCATGTTTCCTGGAAGTAAATCCCCATGCCTCTGGTAACGGAGCCTATCTCTTTCCTTGCAAGCTGAATATGTACACACGCAGGATGTGTACATACACCGCGCACACACACACACACACACACACACACACACTGCTCAGTGTTGATTCAGTTTGAACTTTCATTCTCCCATAGGAACAGGCGAAACACACAGCGAGATGGGGCTAAAGAAGAAGATCCTGCCCCAGTTATCAGATCAACTCCCACTTTAGTTGTTCAATTCTGTTGTAGCCACTAACTTCTTTGTTTTACCAAAGGCTGTCCTGGAATTGTTGCTTTCTTGAATGGGAGTAATAATATATATCTTCTATTCAGGATCTGTTCTGGATGGATAGATAGATAGATAGATGATAGATAGATAGATATTTAGGTGTATATATTATGTATATATATAATATATATAATGCATATATACATATATGCATATTTAAACACACACACATATATCTATTTTTAATCTTCATATAATTCTTATGAAGTAGTACTATTATTATCAATGAAGGAAATTAGTCTTAGAGAGGTTAGATAAATTTCCCAATGTCATATAATTTCAAAAGTAATATTAGTAGAAGTGGACTACAAACCCAAGTCCATAAAACACCAAAATCTTTCACTTAACTACTGTCTTCCCTTTTTCTCCCCCCACTCTGGACTTTCCCCTACTTCCCAGTCCCAAGCATGAGCCATACCTTACCCCAACATCCTCAGTAGTTACACAGGTTAATAAGATCTCACAAGGCTGTCATGGGAAACAATGTAAACCAAAGCGATAATCGAGGTTGGTCACACTTATAGCACTTAATGTTTATTGAAGACAATACCTGAGGTACACAGCACCATTTAGTAACAATAGAATTTTTATGTCAATCAACATAAATACACAGTGCACAAGTGATTTTGGACCAGATAGTAAAGTAAACTCAGAATGAGAGAACCCTTATTGCAACCATTTTCTCAACAAAGATACCACATATGAGCCTGTAACTGCAACCAGCTCCCTGTAGATCACCCAGAAACATGCTGTCAGATCGGCCCAGCTGGAATGCACTCTGGGTGTTAAAGAACGTGCCAGGAATTCCCTAACGCTTTGTGGATTTCAGACCTGGCACTTCACTGGTTCTTACCACAGAGGGTGAATGAGAAGAGCATACGTGTGCCATGGCAGCTCCTCAGAAGGTTGTGTCTCACTTAGATCATCAAAGTCGTTGGCCAGACATCCTGTCATCTCCAGTGCTTTGTACAATGCCAAGTATTCTGCAGATGGCTCCCCAAGTGCTACATAATAACAGTGTCTAGCTTTCATGGGCTATTTGCAGTACAGTCATTCTTTATACTTATTCTATTAACTGCCGTTGTCTCTGCTCTTGGTGAGAAACAGTGTTACAAGTGACAAGATGGACACCTAGTTAAAAGACAGCTTCAGAAATAGAAGTCCTTGCTCCCAATCATTTCAAACTCTTACAGCATTTGACTGGAGCCGAGCATAAAAAATGTTAGCAGCTTGTCCTTTATGCTAGTTACAAAATTTACAACCACCCCTCCACCTGCATCTTCTCTGAGATCCTGCCTTTGAGGGCTAACGTGACATAATTCTACTCCACTATATAATGTAATGGTGAAGAGGAATTTTCTGCTTGGAAGAGACCATCTCATTTCAATATGCTGCGACATCTTTTGGAAACCAATATCCTCTGTAATGGGGAATGGCTGCAGATCAAGGGCAATCATTTCTGTGATTTATGAGCAGTGCAAGCAGATGGTTTTTTGAATATTTGGCCTTTTCCCAAAAACCTTATGCAAGCTAAGCTGTTGTATCTCATTACATGAAAAGCCTTTGCTTCCAGGTAAGGGGATGGGGTGACTCAGAATCTGACTTTGTACTTGAAAGCAGGGACAGAAGATGCTGCTAACCTAAAGAAAACCAAGGAACTATATTTTATTTTTCCTATAGCTAGCAGCAGTCATATCTACAGACCAAGCTTTGTCAGCCAAAAAGAGACAGCAGATACCTGGTCTAGAAGCTAAAGATGTCTCACTTTGCTGTGGTTATTAGATTATCAATTTTCTCCCCTCAAGACCTGTGTGATTCACAGGGAACACTATTAGCCTGGCAAGAATTAATTACAGCCCTGATAAAGGTGACTTTCCAAACAAAAGCGAAAAAGCAAACTAGTCTTTAGTGTGAAGCACCTTAGAAGTTAGGAGGTATAGCTAGGATTCTAAACAGGGTGTTGGGCAATACTGTCTGATTAAAAAGAAGTCTGTCTTTTAAGTGGCTGGTCAGGTGAGTGGGACCTTCGTCTGAGCCATGACAGGAAATTTTAATTATCCATATTATTCAATATTTTGAAATTTGAAGGCTTTCATTTAAATTTGGTTGATATTTTCACGGGTCAAAGCAGTGGGATTTTTTTTTTTTTTAGGGCGAAAGATTGACAGTAGAGGAATAGATATTTTATTTCATCTCGACATCAGAAGACTTGGGGATATAAGTGAAGGAAGCCATTCGGAGTGACTTGTAACGGGAACCATGAAAAGTGACTTTCTCTATAGTCACAAGGTGTCATTAGCTTGATATTGGTTCTTCTTCTTTCTTTTCTAGAGAATTAATATTGGGAAAATGTATAATTAAAATGAGTCTTTAACCATCCTACGTTCTTCCCCATAGTGATGAATACCCTCCCTCCCCTTCAGTTTGTCCACACCCAGCAGGGCAGCATCTCCCATCTAAAACTGTACATACAGGAAAGGTTCTGCTTTCACTCACAAACCTCACAGTGAACCTAAATCACTGGATTGTACTGCAAAGGTTTTTATTTGGGGTGTTGAAATGAAAGCCTTCTGCACCTGCTCAAAGGATGTCAAGGGTAAACCGTAAGAATGGCTGTATTCTTTTGCAATACCACAAAATGGTCCCAACACAGGCCCAACCAGAGGCAAGTCTCCTCCACTTGGGACAGATTTTTGACCTCCGACCCCCCCAGAAGGTGCCAAACATTCCAGAAATGAGCAGTGAGGCCTCTAGCCCTCCCTAGCTGTGTATCTGAGACCACAATTGGTTCACTTTACCTGTTTTCTCTATATAGCAGGTATTTGCCACTGATTTGTCCATTTTCACAGCTTCAAGGGGTAGAGGGTAGAATCTTCTTTAAGAATGCAGCCTGGGCATCCTGAGGAGGTCTGAGATTTTCAGTTCTACTCATATTCGTTTTCCCCACAAATTTTGTTTTTACTCATTCACTTATTCAGTCATTCATTCACACATCAATTTAACAAATATTTATTGATTGTCTATTGGTTCAGGACACAGACCGGAGCTGCCAGCTCAATACAGAATAGACAAGGCCCATGTCTTCATGGGGCTTATATAAACTTATGTTTCTGCTTAACTTCCTGTTTTTTGGTTTTACCTTTGATTATTTCTGAGTTAATTGATTTGTTTTTATAGTTTAATAATGAAAACATTTAAAACTATGAATTTGCCTCAGATTATAGCTTTGATAATATGCCATTAATATTCTTACATGGTTTTCTTGCTATTGTTTTTTCTAACAACTGATTTGAATTTCTCTTTGACTTAACAGTTTACAAGGAGGCTGGTTTGCCTCCTTGTAAATTAATGTTTGTTTCATCTCAAATGGAGGTATTTTGCATCCTTCATATTAATTTTGCATTAATAATAAGGTTTATTATACATTAAGGCTGAAGAGTGTATCCAATATAATTCTGCTTTCTAGAACTTACTGTGGTTTCTTTGTGGACTAATAGGATCTCCAGTTTTGTAAACTTTTTAAAATTTATTTTTAGGTTTTTTTTTGTTTTTTGGTTTTTGGTTGTATTTTTTGTTTTTATTGCAGCTGACATTCAACACTATTTTAGATTCAGGAGTACAGCATAGTGGTTAGACATTTATATAACTTACAAAGCGATGCCTTGATAAATCAAGTACCCACCTGACACCCTATATAGTTATTATAACATTATTGACTATATTCCCTAAGTTGTACTTTACATCTTTGTGACTATTGTGTAATTGCTAATTTGTTCTTCTTAATCACTTTACTTTTAATCACCCAGCCCTCCAACATCCCTCCCATCTGGCAACCATCAGTTTGTTTTTCTCTATCTATGAGTCTGTTTCTATGTTTGTTCATTTGTTTTGTTTTTAGATTCCACATATAAGTGAAATAATATCGTATTTGTCTTTCTCTGCTTAGCATAATACTCTCTAGGTCTCTCCATGCTGTTGCAAATGGCAAGATTTCAGTCTTTTTGTGGCCAAATAATATTCCATTGCATATATGTACCACTTCTTCTTTATCTATTTATCTTTTGATTGAAGCATTTAATCCATTTACTCATCACTTTGTTATAACTTGGGTCCCAAGATCTGCAGCTAGCTAGTCTACCTTCTCTCCACATTTCAAAGTCTTCTTATGTTTGTTTTATATGTAATATACAGGATTTCTGGTTGTACTTAGTGGGAAGAATAAGGAAAAGTACATCTACTTTCTTTCCAGAAGCAGAATGCCTGAGTTTCTTTATAAATAAAAATAAATTATTGGTTAGTTTCAGTATATCATTGAATAATCTTTTTCCAACAGGAGTAAATGTGGGGTACATTTTCCAAACCTCATAATAAATATATCAATATATGCTAAATAAAAAGTTTCTCTTTACACATTAATGATATGATGACTAAATAAAAAATTCCTTGTCAGATTGTTATACTTACTTCAAAATTCCGTAGACATTGCCGACTGACATCTAATATTCAATGTTACATAGGATATGATTGACAGCAGTCAGATCTCTACTTTTTCTTTCTGGATGTGTAAATTGTTTTTGCTTACTATTGAAATTCAAAAATTTTATCAGGATACTTTTAGGTGTTGTTTTCCTTTTGCCCAAATTGCCTTATGTGCTGCCTCCAGATATTCTTCATCTCAGTAAAGTTTTATACCATTATTTCCTGATCCTTGATCTGTTCAATTTGTTCTCACTTCTTGGAAGACTGATTTTCTAGAGGTTGAACTTCTGTTCCTTGCCTTTCACATCTATCCTTTTCATTCTGGTAATTTCCTCTCTTTGTTCTTATCCTCTGAATCCTGGGAGAATTGTTGAAAGACGTCTTCCACATCACTGGTTGCTTCACTGAAGATATCATTCTTATCTGTACTGCTTCTAACATAGACTTTAATTTCCTTGTTACATTTTTAATTTCTTTACAATTTAAACTTTTCTTGCCAGTTCCTTTTATATCTATAACTGTATAGAAACCCCTTTTCACTCTTTTTGTCATCTTTCTCCTCATTTCACTGATTCTGTGTCTTCTTGAAGTTAATTGTGTGCACAGTTATGATGTAAATCCCTCTAGTTTAATAAGTAATATGTGACCAACAAAAACAATCAAACTTGAGAAAATATATGTAATCAAAAGCAAATCTCCCTCCTATCCCAAATATCCACCCTTTCCCTATAATTAAACATTGTTAATAATTTGTCATTTACTTCCAGAAATATTTTATGTAAACATGAGCATATAAACATATATTTATCGTTTTTGTTTTAGTACAAAAGGGATCATTTTATATAGACCTTGCTTTTTAAAATATATCTTGAAGATCATTTCATATTAGCGTAGAACATTCATTCTACCTCGTTCTAATGTATAACCCCTCCAGAGTGGTTGTACTCCTCGTTCTAATGTACCACTGTTCTCAAAGTAGTACACAAGTAGCATACACACATCTGTTTTACATGTTTATAAATACTTCTCTACATGCATCATAGAAGGTCTATCACATTCATTCACTGAAATAACACTGTTCTCAGAGTAGTGAGCAAATAGCATTGAATGAATCCATCATAATTCATTTATCCACTACCCCATGATGGACATTTAAGTTGTCAAAAGTATTTACCCATGAAAAAGTTTTTGAAATGTATGGTCTTCCTTTGATTAGTGAATTATGGTTTCTTTGAAGGGATTGTAAAGACTGTTTTTTTGTTTGTTTGTTTTCTTTTTTCTTCTATTTCCCTTTTTCTTCTTTGCACAACCTTGAATAATAAGAGATATATCCAAACTTGGTGTTTATCTACCAACAAGGTGACTTATTTCTCCTTTCCTCTCACACCATCCTCTGTTTTACATTGTCCTTCTTCCAAACATAAAATTGAAGTGCTGGTTTATTTATAGACCCATTCAAGAAAATCTGAAGGAATACACACTAAAATGTTAATATTTATCTATGAGTGGTTGAAATGAAAGAGATTTTCGCTTTTATCTGTATGCCTTTTTGTACTGCTTAACTCCTTTACATTTAAAATATATTAATGTTATAAGAAAAGAAATAACATAAGAAAAAAATTAAATTTAGTGTTATCAATTCAGCAACCCAAAATATGGGAGTATCAGCTACTGAAGGTGAAAGATGCCCCAGAAGAGGAATTTTATCTCTATGCCGTTTTTTGAAGTGTGTTGAAGTCTTACACTGCTGACACACTTTTTATTGGTCCCCATAAAAAGAATAATGGACACTCCTAGATGCTAACCCAAAAATGTTCCCCTTTCTTTACTACTAACAAAACCCCAATTTTGTTTAAGCAGAAAATAAAGGCACAATCAAAGTATTTAATAGATGAAAGTTCAGTGAAAGCACTGTTTAGAGTTGTTTGGGCAGAGTCCAAAGATCAGTAACAGTAGAGAGTTAAAACCTACTCTAGGCCTGGAGGAAAAGATGGACAAGAGGTTTTTGAATACAGAGGAGAGGTGTAGCTACAGGAGAAGGCTTCCTGACAGGAGCTGTAGCCTTTGCTGTATAGAGAATGGTGTTACCAAACCCCAGAGAGAACTGGAGCCATGGAAGCAGGACTACCCAATAGGAATTGCAGCCAATGGCAATGCAAGGAGGGAGGAAGCTGGGGAAAATAAATACCCAACCATTCTATTTTCCTGCTTTCAGATTTCCTGCCATGTCTCCTGGTACCAAGACTCAAAGACAAGCCAGGTGGCAAGAGAGCTCAGGAGATTGAGGCATGGAGGTTGGTCCCCTGAGGTATGGAGCAGGTTGAGAAGGGCAGTGAGATATGCATCTTTCTGAGAAGGGCATTGAGACACACATCCTTGGACCACTATTTTAATCTGGCCATTGCTATGGCAACCACTGTGGCAATAGCACCTTGGCTCAGCTACACAGCATGTCTCTTATGCCTCAAGAATCCTTTGCCTACATGAGACTAGGCTGTTTACCCATTCTGCAACATGGTCAACTGTGCAGACAAGGAAGTTAGTTGTCCTGGAGACAACCCTTGACCAATTAGGGTTGGAAGCCAGTAGACAAATAAACACTCTTCAGTGTCTTGAGCAAACAATTCTAAGAGAGGATCTACATGGGATCTTCAGAGGGTTCTCAGCCAGATTGGGCCCAGTTGTCCATAACAGTAACTAACACTCAACCTTAATAACTCTGCTCTTGGATTAGTCTTACAGCCTTCTTTCTCTTCCTACTCCAAGTTCTCTGAATCTGATTCCCTGGCATCGTTTCTCAAAACAACTAACTTTCTGTATTCCTTTTCTCAAGCTCTACTTTTGGGGGAAATCCAAGATAAAATAGACAGAGAGTGGGTAGCTCTGGAGGGGCAAAACAAAAATTACCAAGCTATGTATCCACCCTTTTCCCAAGTGATACAAGGGTAAATAACACTATTCCAAAATGCAGATTTTGGAAGATTCTGATTAGTCCACAGTAATGGTTTAAAAGGTGGGTGTGATCAGTTTAGGCCAATGGTAAGAGAGGAGAACTGTGTTGTTATGCTTTATAGCATAAGAATAAACTGTAGCACAATGGCAGCTCTAAACAGCCAGCTTACAATGCAAGACTACTCTAAAATTCATGTTTCCATTGATTCCAAAACATAACTCCAAGTGTTTAGGTAAAGACACACACTGTCAATCTAACAATAGTCTATCAAATTTCTGGTGCCACAGTCACAGATAAGAACTGATGCCCAGAGACTTGAAAAAGGGAGGAAAGAGAAGGGGAGGCTTGTGGTTGCCACAAATGTCTAGCCAGAGTTCAAGGCATGGGAAAGTCCTAGGTTCAGTGTTTGTCAAATACATGGTTTTATTCTCCCATGGTTCTAAGGATGTGCACACTCAACTCTGATTCCACAAGATGAAGGTAATTGTGTAAACCATGGATTGGCAAATGTTTTTTTCTAGAAAAAGCCATGTAGTAAATATTTTAGGTCCTATAAGCCATACAGTCTATATAAGCAGTCATAGACAATATGTAAACAATTGCTCATGGTCGTGCTCCAATGAAACTTTTTTACAAAAAAAAAAAAAAAAAAAGTGACAGACTTGGCCTGTGGGTTACAGTCTGCTAACCCTTCTGTAAACCGAGAAGCCCTTTCTTACCACCTCACGAAAAACCCAATTGTACCTCAATTAATATTTTCTTCAAAATGCGAAAGATTTCGTGAGTAAATAAAATATTAGACTATCCAGCAGACATCTTCTAAAATTTTTATTTTCTCTTACTTAGAAATTCTAGCTTTCTACTGTTTTATTTATTTCCAGAAAAAATTCAGATTGACAAAATACTAATTGATCATATGTTAATGTATTCATCCCACAAAACTCTTCATATCTCACTCTGAAACTTTTATCCCCAAAATGAAATTAAAAGCACAAGGTCTGAAAACTTATCGTGGAAGTCCATCAATTTAAAAAACACTAAGTACGACAAAAGAAAAATACATTTGTTCAAATGCAATCACATAACTAAACCCAAAAGTAGTCTCCTGGAGATAGCCTTATGTTAAAAGACTTTCATGTTTTCTTGAGAGCTTTTCATGCTGAAATTTCTGAAAGCCCACTTGCTGCATACAGTGGCAGAATGCAAAAGTGATTTAACAACCCCAGGCAAAAATCACATAACAAAGCAAGGATATGGAGGAGTCTCTTATCCAGTGGTAAGTAATCTGCAATTGCACAAATTAGAATTTGGTCAGGCCCCAGATGCTAATTGCAATACCAAGCAGAGTGTACTCAAGGTCTAATTTACATCAGATAGAGTAGAGTCTTCCAGTACCAGGCATTGAACCCCATGTTGGAATGCTGTAGCTTTTCCTAAAGCAAAATAACACACGACCAATGTCATTGTTCAGCAGCATCATAGGTATCTCTGTGGGAGTTTTCTAACACATTACTGACAAGAGTTGGCCCTGTTTAATCCATAATCATGAATGCCATCAGTGCCTACAGTAAGATGACTATAAAGCCAAAAAATAGCACACACTTGGGTTTTGTTCAGACTAAATTACTCCAGAACAAGGGCCAGATACCTAACTGTGACTTCATCTTTAGATAGTCCTCTCAAAATAGTTATTTTTTTTGTCCTGAGAATTTAATAGAAAAATAAACAATTCCTTTGAAACTGGGAATTTATTTATGTTTTGCTGGTAAGCAAATGTTTAGCTCTCTCATCAAATAATATACATATATTTTTTTCTTATCATCACAGTTTCTATCGAAGAGTACAGATTTTTCTTTGGCATCTTCTTTAGACATTCTGTAAACTGGATAGGTATATCAGGCATAGATATTGATGTCATGCAGCTTATGGCTACATAGCATAATTTACGCAGATTTGAACTGATGTATAAAGAACATAAAAACCACTAACCAAACACTCAGGTGTCTTATCAATGATGAGAAAATAGCAGTAGTTACATGTGTATTCAGGTAGGAGTGTATGGGGCAAGACTCCCACTGACTTCTGTGTCATCACAAAAGACCTTCTGAGAGACAGTGTTGTAGAAAAGAAGAAAGTTCAAGTGTAAGACTTGGTGAGCTGGGAAATAGATAAAGCATGCCATAGAAAGAAAGATTCAATTTAAACCATGTATGTTCTGCTTAAATTAAAGGGAACTGAAATAAGTTTGCATAAACAGATCATAGGAAAAATAATCTGATTATGAAAATTTACAATGGTTCTAAAGAGACATGATTGGGGTCATATTAAGGCTGTGTTTAAGTAATGCATGAGACATTAGAGGTCAAAAGAAAGGCATTCTACCTATTGTTCACAGTGCGTGCTTTACAAAGGATGCCGTGTGCATTTATTTCATTGTGATAACAACCCTGTGCAATAGATATATTATCCCCAATTTCCTTATAAGAAAGTAAAGGAAATATAAACAACTCATGTAAGACAATATAGCTGGTGAGTGGAAGAATAAGATTTAATTTCATTTCATTTAAAAACTCAGATCTTTTAGCTGTCTATCCAGTGTTATTTCAAGTCTACCACAACACCTTTTTTAAAAGGACAAAGCAGCAAGACATCAAAGTATATGCACTCCTAGACTAAAGGTTATAATACCTTTCAAAGTCAGTCTAAAATGTTTCCCCAGGCTTTGTCAGTCACTGGTTATCTGTGGGGTCTCATTAATGGCAATGACCCAAATTTCACTAGTCCTAACTCTAACTACATTACACAAACTCTCAGCCCTTTGCAAACCCCTCCATGTGCTTCTTGGGGTCATGTATCACTAGTTCTTCTGAGCTGCCCTCTCAGTCTCCCATCCCTGTGTTTTCAGTGATGCCCACTGCCTTGAAATCACTTGAAGACAGCGCCTCTCAGTGCCACTGCGACAGCCTTACTGATGTCTGACCAAAATTGCCTTAATATTTCCTGGCTTGACCAAGTTTTAGACAGCCTTTTTCCTGACTGGCTGGCATTAATTTTAGAAAACTTGAATTGCAAATTCTTTCTCCACCCCTTTGAGATGTAAATCTCCCAGTTTCTTGCCAGTTTTACAACCCAGTAACGTCTTTCTCAAGGATTTTGAAATATAATCATCAAGAAAGATAGAGCACCTATCTCCCTGTCTCTGTGGGAGGATAAGAGACTAAATTTGTTAAGTGCCAATTAGCAAACACAGATGGACTAACTGTATCCACCAACCTTCCCCAAATGTCCTCCAGTTACTTTCCACTAGCTCACCCCAGTGCTTAAAACTCTCCCAACTTTCGCCTCAGTGGAGTTGGGTTCAATCTTTCTCCCCTATTACAATAGTCTTGAATTAAAGGTGTCTTGCCTGTTTAACTCTATCCAGTGCAAATTTTTTCAGACCAAAACTGCCACCACCAAAAAACTCTCAGAGCAGTAAACCCCCAGGGACTCAAAGAGATGCAAAGAGAACACCTCTCTCCCTGACTTGGGTCACACTTTGTAACTGGAACTAAAGCCAAAGTACTATCACTTTTTCCATTTTTCCTGCAGTCTTTCATGTAAAGAGTTCTTCTCTTTAGAGAATCCTTTAAGCAGCCTTCTGGCTGTTGTTCTACAGCCTTAGATAGGGATATTATGATGGGCAAACACCATGCTACAATACATCTCAATTCCTTGATCAGATACTGAAGCAGAACAAACCACTTTCTTCCTAAACACCCATTTTTTTAATGAACTCTAAATGAACTCTTCATAGACCCACCCACCAGATGGAAATCATGCCCCCACACATTTGAATTCCAGTTCAGTCCAAAACAGAGATTCCCTATTTCACTTACATGAGTGAAATAGTGCAATGAGAGTGCTTAAAAATAGAACAAAGAGTAGGGGAAGGGGTTTGAAGTATTCTTTTTTTTCCTTTACCCTTTTTGCATTGTTTGAAAGATCCAGTTGAAAAAACTATTCATAGAATATATTTAAATACACACATGCTTATACCACACATGGATTTTTCAATTTAATTTTAAATGCCAATCCAGCAAGTTTACATCTGTTTTACTCAATAATAATAATAATAGTAATAACAATAATAATAATAATAATAATAATAATAGGAAAAACAAGAGGACTAGCAGCATGGGTGGAAAACAAGAGAGTTGATTTCAATTCAGCATTAGAAAGAGCTGAAACAATTATAGAACACCAACACTTTAATTGACTGGTAAGAAAATGGCTATCTATGTTGGGACTTGGGTAGAGGCTGGAGACAGTGCATTCAGGATTTTGTAGAGGGAATTCATGCATAAAGTAGGTCACTTAAATCATCCAAGGACACTTTCAACTCTGAGATGTTACTATGTGGTGGTTTCACTATTTGCAAAATATTATTCTTTTGGATTCCTTAATTTTTTTTCTTAATTTCATATATATATAATTTCATATTCATATATAATTTCATATACATATATAATTTCATATATATATATATGAAATTAAGAAAAAAATTGTTAAGGAATCCAAAAGGAAAAAAAGAATGATTTATACATATTATTAATCAAATAGAAAATATTCCCAAATATAGAACATTTCTTCCTGAAATGAACACCTAATAGCAGAAAGTCATTTTTATCAACACACCAACTTCAGAGTAGGAAAGGTAAGAACATGGTTCATTTAACTGGATATTATATAGTTGCCATTATCTTCACTCTTTGGCATCACGTGTGAATTGATTGAGTTATTCCTCAAGGCAATCTCCATGCAACGAGGCATTGCTTACTCCCAACTGACTGACCTGAGCACTTCAGAGATAGATACATTGCTCTTTTTCTTTTTTAAAATTAAACTTTATTGGGGTGGCAATTCTTAGTAAAGTTACATAGGTTTCAGGTATACAATCTCTTTTTCTTTCTTTCAAGAATTCATTAGAACAGTTCCCAGAACTCTGTGTCAGACATGAAATTACCACAGAATACAGATTCCCTACTCTCAGACAGCCAATGCTATGAAAGGGAGAGAGCGCCAGTCAGGAATCAGATGTTTTTCTTTCAGTTGATCTGCCCCAGTCCTAGGTTGGTGAGGGGAGAGCTGGCCTCAGCCAATGCTGGAAACCAAGTCAACTGACCTTGGCAGCTTAGTCACGGTCCAGTTAAATTTCTAGGGATCATCTGATCTTGCTGGTATAGAATGCCATACAATGTTAACAAGAAGAGACTACAGACTGTAGGACACCCTAATGTTAGCTACAGGATGATTTAGGCTTGTGGGTTAATCACCTACCTTTTCAAATCTTAAGATCTCATACACATCTACAAAATGGAAATAATGCCACATACTCTGATTACCATAAGGTATTGTTGTGAAAATTGAAAGATAAAAGTTCTATGTAGGTATTATTTTAAAATGGTTATTTTATTTATTTATTTATTTATTTATTTATTTATTTATTTATTTATTTAGAATAAAGAAAAAAGCCAATGCAAATTAGGCATGATTTCCCTAAGTCTGGTGCTGGAGTCACAGAGGAAGAAAAGGTGACAAGCTAAGGCAGCATTTCCCAAAAGGCACCAGCAAAGTAGAGTAGAATTTATAAGACTTTAATTTCTTATCCTTCATCAATAATGGTTACTACTAACCAAGACCCTAGATACATAATCCAAAGTATTTTGCTTGTGCTGAACACAAAATGTTCCCTCCCTTATTCCAGCTTAGTATATATTTAAAGCTTTTGAATATATACTTAACATGAAATGTATCCCCCCAAAGATGCTATTTCTGTTTATAGGATAATTTTTAATAATTTCAAAAAAAAGTTATTTATTTTAAAGCTTTTAACTCTAGTGGGATAGAATACTAAGAGTAACAGTGGGTTCTCCCCTTGGCAACACTGCTTCATTCTGCTCTATTTACCCTCCAGTCGTGTTGCCTAAAAGAGTAAAAGCCCATTATATAAGAAAAAAAAACATTTAAAGAATTTATCAGTATTACTTGAACTGCTCTGGTCATCAGAACGAATGGAGAGCTGAGATGTCTATTTGTTGGAATCCAACACTCTTGGAATTGTGTCAAAAAAAATATAAACAGGCCATCTTCCCATCCACTAAAAACCTGTATGTACCCCTGGCTGGAATGAGGCTCTTATATTTTAAAACTTACAATAACTAATCAGAATCACAGTATTCTGGTTCCATTTAAAAACCAAATAATATCTGACTACCCCTGTCCGAAATGATAATGCTATTTTGTCAAAAAGTTGGGGAAAATACTTGAATAGCAAGAAAGAAAAGATCGACCATTTTTCTTTTTAAAAAATAGCTCCAAAAGAGAACAATTCTGTTTCATTTTTTTCCCTAGTCACTGTCTTCCTTTTACCTTTACCAACAATATTTTAGGTCAGCCTCTCTTTATCAAATTTTACTTTGAAAGACTCTGAGTTTAAATTCTGTTGGTGTTCCCTGCTGCTCTAGTCAGAGAGCATAGAATTATGGCCAAGCATATCTGTAAAGTCAGTGTGTTGGCTTAGACACTGGCCAGCTTTTGTACAAAGGCGCTTTATGAATCATGAATCAAATGAATAGCATAATAAAAGCACACACCTGTGGAAGTATCCATCAAATACATTTTGGAGGGAGCAAGAATACTAGTCTCACTTCTGAGGAGATGGAAGTAAAATTTAAAAGGCTTATATTCATCCAAATCCACACATTCATTTTACCCTTCTTTTTTTCAGGGGGCATTACTTATTTACAATGTGTTCTCCCTAGGATAGCCTGTGAAAGACAACATCTTATTTGCCCAATGCTTTGTAAAAATTGGTGAGCACATGAATATCAATTACTGCAAGCCCTCCACAATAGAAGTGTAACCACTTTGATATCAATATAAATCAAACAAAGGTAATGGGAAACACACAGAGAGACAAGGTGAAAAACAATGATGAAGGTCATTCCCAAAAGTTGTCCAAGAATATTTCTAAATACTTTTATAGTAAAAATAGTTGGTGGAGTTCTCTTGAATTTACTGCAATATTAAGTTCAGGCACAACTTTATTTGAAATTTCCTTGAGTTTTTCCCCCATTCCTTCTCCAAATTTTGTCATCTCTGAAATTCTCTGAAAACTGAAATTCAAGCTATAAAGACTTTAAGAAAACATATTAAATCACAGAAGAGATCTTCTATAATATTTGTGCATAAATTATTAGCAGAAGGGTGAACGGGAGGAAATTTTCCTCTTCTGCAGTCTTGATCGAGAGAAAAAGTTTTCCCTTCTATCCTGGCCTGCAGCTTTTAAGTGTCATGACACCCACACTCTGTTTCCAAGGTTATGAGTTTCTCACAATTGAAAAAGTTCCAAAGGACAATTCAAGTCTTAAAAAGCTTCAGTCAGGTTCAATGCAAAGCCCTCCCTGCCCTACCTCACTCCCCCCCAAAAATGTAATGAAGGTTCTTTGCACAGACTACATGAAGCTCACATTAGCACAATGATAGTCACTCAACTTCTCTCCATGTAACACGCTCAGGGAGGACTTTTGTCTCAGGTCTCACAAACATCGCTCTAATTTATTTTCCATCCAACTCTTTATTCCTCCATCCCCGACCTGATGGAGTTCTGTGCTTGGGAAAATTCCACTCAAAAAAAGTATATTTCCCAGACTCCTTTGCAACTAGGTATAGAAGAGTCAATTGTGGCCTATAATACCTTAGCATACTTCTGGGAGTGCTTTGCTTTCCCTGAACACAGATATGGGACTGGAACAACCATATTGTGATAATTAAATCACCATGTAAATGAGAACCAAACAGATAATTGGATAACAGAGCAGAAAAACAGAGCTCTGGCTATGGATATCATAGAACCAATGTTTGTGTGTGGTAGTCTAAAAACTAAAAACTAAAGAAACGAAACTTTCCTAACCAATGGTTTTCAAGAATTGTACAACCTCAACGTCTGTCTCTTCAAAATGAGAAAAGATATCAACTCTTGATGTCTACATTTCTCTTGAGAAAGACCCATTTTTCATGACATGCTTGGTAGAGAGTAAGATTATAACCTAACAGATCATCTAATATAAAAAGAATTTCATACTTTGAGCAAGAGCTCAAACTACTAATGCCAATCTTATAGCCCTCTGAATCCTAGAAAGAAGAAAGCATAAAAATTTATGAGAAACAAAATACCAGCGTTTAATCTCCAATTTAAGTGTTTATGAACTTGGAGAAATTACAATGGCATATCAGTATACTGTTTATCTTTCAGTAAGTGAATTGCCTTGGATCGTGTTCTTCTATAGCTCTTTCTATAAAAGAAAATCTTGTTTTCTCTCAAGGGCAAAGAGAGAAACTTACTTCCTCTGTATGCCAAACACATTGTTGGGGACCTGCTGGAATCTTATCAAACTATTTTGGGGTCATTTCCAAGATGTTCCATATCATGTTTGAATAACAAAATGACCTTGTTTAAAAAATCCATAATGCATCTATGGAAACAACGGCATGGGTCAGTTATATTATGAGACTCCCAAAACTCTCCTCTTATCTTGTCAAGGTATTTCCTACTTCTAATTACTATTATTCCTTTTTATAATAATTTTATTCATCTACAGTGGTTTATGCCCTCTATTTTCTGGGGGGGGGGGAAGGAAATATAGCATGCCTGTCACATTCCCCTCAACACTCCAGGCCTCAACCTCCCCTTAAAAAGGGGGACCTCATCCAGAGCTCCACAGCTCTTTCCCATTGCTCTTGTCTCCATCATGACATTGATGTGTGGTGATACCCGTATATGCCACTCCATCACCCTTTTCAGCCCACTACCAATAAACTATTTAGGGAGGTAAGTAGGAATAAAATCTGTGGGTCTTTTTCAATTGTTTAATAAAACTTCTGATATACCACTTATCATTCTTCCACTTTCTCTTATCTTTTAAACCTGTGTTCTCACCAAGACTGATTTACTGTGAATACCAGGCCTCACTAGCCTGTGATCATATCAGGTTACAATACATCAATCCCTATCCACTCCCACTGGAACTCATCTACCAATTACTTCTAAGGATTCCATGTGCACTGTCACATATCTCAAGCATCTCTCTCAGGCTCTTATCCCCGGCCTTGTTAAGCTTTAATGCCCCAGCTCTGCTGCTAATGGTCTCAAGTGACTACTGATGGCCTCTAGTGGTCAAGTTAGAGACGTAGTTCTCCAGTTTTCCACTCTGTCCCAAACAATGAACATTCTTCTCCTAATTTCCTATGACCTAGTCAAAATCCAGGCTGAAACTTAGGAAAAAACTCTACTCAAGCAAAGCAAATTCTGAGACTGAAATTAGCTTTGCTCTTGGAAACAACATTCTTTAAAAAAAAAAAAAAAAGTAAACAAAAGGATTGGACAGAAGAAAAAAGTTTGGATACAATATAGTCTCAGTGAAGAACTCAGTCAATCCTAAAGAGTGTTCTGGAGATGAAATGACCCCTCAGAGTTTTCCAGAGTTGGGGCAAGGGGACCAAGACTTTATACAAATTCATCAACCAGTCATTGATACAGGTTTCTCAGAAAGGGACCATGACCTTGAGCTATAGGAGTCTCTTCAACTAAGACAATCCCAAAAGAAGCTGACAGCTGAGAGTTATCTGTCAGCAGCATATACTGTGTTGGGAGAATAAATTCTCCAATCCCAAAAGAGAATCCAGGCAGCAAATTAGAACTTCTACACAACTATTTGTATTTAAGATAGGGAATCTCATTATGTATGTTTTTCTTTCTCAGTATAATTCTGTGATCAGTTCTTCCTATATCAGGTAACTTTATCTTTTTCTTCCTATAAATCCTACCAATCTTCTTAATCCAAATCCAATTCTGCAAATGCGTCAACTACTATAGCACTAGCATGTACCCCAGTTGTTTCCTGAGTATGTAATAATTGTCAGGAAATGTACTAAACAAAACTATAAATATTTTGAAGATTCAAAGACTCATAATCACTTTATAGAGCTCTTAGAAAAAAGTACACACTACAGAGATTCCATATAACGCTTCTCTAAATTCTTGTCTAAATAATAGCTATCATCGTTAACAGCAAACACAAAAAACATACAGTAGCTATTAACTACCAGGAAATAAAAGTGTTTCATGTAGAAAATATAGGTCATTAATATCTCAGAAAGCTGTTACAAAATTAAATGAAATTGAAATATCTTAAAGAACATAATGTATACTAGAATATCCTATTCTAATAGCGTTGTCTAAAACAATGCCAGAAAAAAATAAATGCTGATTTTAGAACTTGCTTATCCAAAATATCTCAACGTTTAGCCACTATTTATTGGTCTTCCTATATCTAAAAATATGTATGGTAATATCCTGCTTCCATAATTTTTATAAAGAAGATCATGTATTTCCTGAGAAATATCTTAAAACACAATTTAACCCATATTTATCTTTATATTTTTAGGGTAATGAGGTAATTAATATATTAAAAAATACAAGGTTTCCAAATGTCTTTATAACTATGATGTTTTGTGACCTTTTCTCTCCATTAAATATTATTTAAACATACTAGCAACCTCTAATATAGAACTATTCATTATTCAGTCTCAGGGATTTGGTAAAATATAAAATAAACACACTAAATTAAATATTTCACCCAATTGGCCCATAACATATTTTATAAACTTTTTTATTGAGGTATAACATATATACAGTACACAAGTATTAAATGTAATCACCATACAAATTAAGACTAGAATATAATTGACAAGATTAAAATGAAAAATAGACAAATCCACAATCATAATCAATCCTGTCAATTTATATATATATATATATGAAGATATGTTAATAAGTGCATACAAATTTAGTTGTTTTGGTTTCTTGTTGAATTGACCCTTTTTCATTATGAAATATCTTTTTTATGTCTAGCAATATTTCTTGCAGTAAAATCTTTTTGCTTTATGATAGTCACATTAAATTTCTTTTTGTTATCATTTATATGGTATATCTGCTTTCATCCTCTTGTTTTCAATCTACGTCTATATTTAAAAATGAGTCCCTTTAGAAACCATGTGTTTGAATTTTTTAATCCATTTGTCTCTTAAATAGTGCTTACTCCATTTATATGTAATTCCTAATGTAGCTGCATTTAACAACATCTCAATTATTGGTTTTTATTGTTGTTGTTGTTGTTCCATCTGGAATTTGTTTCTTTTTAAAATCCTTTCCTACCTTCATTACGATCAATCAAAAATTATATTTACTTCCTTTTATTTCTTCTTTAGACTTGTTTACATTTTTATTACGCTTTAAAAATTACCCTACACATTGCGGTATTCATCTTTATCTTCATGTAATCCTCCTATCTTTTGTATTTTCATTTCCAAACAATGCAATAAACTTACAACAGTTTAACTTTATTTACATCCTCTTGACATTTATGCCATTATACTCACATATTTTACATTTACTAGGATATTATTATGGTTTTTCTTAAACACCAATATCATTTCATATTTACACTTTCCATTGTACTTTATTTCTTCTTGTAATTTTATACATCCATCTGGAATCACTTTGCTTTAGTATAAAGAATTTCCTTTCGACTATATCTTATATTCTGCTTCTATTGGTGACAATTATACTCAGATATTATTTATCTGAAAGCTTCTTTATTTTATAATTATTTTTCAAATATTTTTTTTTTTTTACTTTGGAACAATTTTATATTTATCTAAAAATTACAGAGTTTTCTATAGCCTTTACCAAGATTCCCCTAAGGTTAACATTTGACAAACATGGCACACCTCAAAACTAAAACACCAAAAGTACCATTAACTAAACTACAGACTTCAATCATATTTTACCACATTTTCCACTAATGTCCTTTTCTGTCCTCGGATACAATCTGAGATAATGCATAGTATATAGGATCTTCATTTTTTAAGAATATTTTTACTGTGTATAAAATTATGTATTGGTCATTGTTTTCCTTTTCAGCTTTTTTAAAGATGTCATTCCACTGTTTTATGGATTCCACAGTTTCTACCAAAAAGTTAGCAATCAACTTTATTGCTACTACTTTAAAGATACTATGTGTTTATTTTCCTCTGGCTAATTTTAAGCATTTCTTTATACATTGATTTTCAGTTGTTTAATATCATGTGTCTAGATAGAGATTTTTTTATACTTATCTTTATTTTAGTTCACTGAGTCTCTTGTACCTGTAGGTTGATACTTCCTTTAATTTTGGGAAATTCTCAGATATTATCTCTACAAATATTGCTTCTGCCCAATTCTTTATCAACTCTCCTTTGCAAATTCCAAGCCTTTGTATGTTAGAAATTTTCTTGTGTCCATTGTCCCTTGTGCTTTGATTTATTCTTTTTAGTATTTTTTCTATTTATTTCAATTTAGGTTGATATTAAGCCACTTAAGTATTCTTAATTTCAAATACTGAATTATTTTTTTTTAATTTTTCAATTACAGTTGACATCCAATATTATATTAGTTTCAGGTATACAGCCTAGTGGTTAGACATGTATATAACATTTATATAATGAAGTGATCCCCCCAATAAGTCTGGTACCCAAATGACACCACATATAGTTAGTACAATATTATTGACTGTATTCCCTAAGCTGTACTTTATATTCTCATGACTAGTAATTTTCATAACTAGCAATTTGTACTTCTTAATCTCTTCATCTTTTTTACCCATCATTTCAACCCTTTTCTATCTAGCAATCATCAGTGTTCTCTGTATCTGTGAGTTTGTTTCCATTTGTTCATTTATTTTGTTTCTTAGATTCCAAATGTAAGTGAAATAATATGGTATTTGTCTCTCTTTGCCTGACTTATTTCAATTAGCATGATACACTCTAGGTCCATCCATGTTGTCACAAATGGTAAACTTCATATTTTTTATGGCCAAGTATTATTCCATTGTATATAGTACCACATATTCTATATCCATTTGTCTTTTGACTGGAACGTTTAATCCAATTGCATTTAAAGTAATCATATATTGTATTTTTACCTCAACATGTCAATTTTATTCTCTTTTATAACTTCTAAATCTGTGTTAAAATCTGAAGTCCACTTTTATTGTACTTTTGGTTTTGGTTATTGGTCATATTACCTTATCTTTTCATATTTTCATAATTTTTATTGTATGTTTGACACTGTGCAAAAAATAATTGTAGGACCTGCTAATCATGTTATTTTCCCCAAAGAATGGTTATTCTGTTCCCCTCTTAGGCAGATAAGTTGAAAAATTGATTACCTAAACCTACTCAAAAATTTCACTGAATCAGGCTTAGGTTTCAGTTTTAATAAAAGGCAGTCCACGATTTGTTCAAAAATATTCCTTGGGCATGGGTATCTGGACTTTTGCTTTAAAGTCTGGAAGGTCTTTGTCTCTTTAGTCCTGAATACTATGGGAGATTACATTCTGCCCATTATAGATTTTGAACTTGGCTCTGTATTTTCCTGCTCCACTCTACTTCAAATATAGTGATGTGTCAAATATTTTGATGTATCAAATATTTTGACGTGTAGACTGGCCTTCCGTCTCTAGCAGGACTTTGTCTCTAAGCATGAGGAAACTGCAAGAAATTTCATGTGTCTTTTATAAGTCTTGACCTAGTGCCCAAGCTTATGTCTCATGGTAAAAAGAAACTGTAATTTTAAGTCCCCTCTGGATTCAATCAATTATAGTATCCTATATAATTAAAAACAAAAAAACAAGAACTTGAAAAAAGAAAAAAAGAAGAGAGGCCAAACTGAAAAAATACAGAGACTGGAACAGTGGTTACCAGGGGCTGGGGTTGGGGGAATAGGAGAGATGTTGTTAAGTGCACATACTTGGAACTAGCAGATAAATGAGTCCTGTGTAATACACAGCACAGTGATTATAGACTACAAAACTATATTACAAACATTATTTTTGCTAAGAGACTAGATTTTAATTATCCCCATCACTAGAAGAAAAAAAAATATATGATGCAACAGAGGTGTTAGCTAATACTACAATGACAATTGTATTGCAATATAAACGTGTCAAATCAATATGTTGGACATCGTAAACTCACACAATGTTATATGTCAATTTTATCTCAGTTAAAAAAAAAAAATCCAGTTTTTCCCTCAGTAGGATCCCTCTGTTTAGGCTAAAGCTGATCTACTTTCTAAACTTTCCCAAAAAAGAATATGACTGGCAATCACAAACTTATCTAGGAAAGGCTTTAGATCTTATTATCAACATACCAGTATGTTGGGGATTCTGAACCAAGGCCCTGTATCATTTGCCAAAAAAACAGAACAAAATTAATGACTCATAGTCTAAGTATTCCCTAATAAAACATACCTGCAGCTTCAGAAATTTTTGCAGCTTTAAGAAAAGCACTAAAAAAAGTTCACTATTACTACAACTTCATACCCGGTGACTAAAATGCATTTCAGTCCTATTAAAATACTTTTATATTTGAGTATAAACTGTTTATTGTTTTAAGACATTTAGATATGTACTTTTTTTCTTTAAGTATAATGTAATAAATATTTGAAAAACAGAGCCAGAAACCAACTTTGGAATTTTTATCGTTTTTATAGGTAGCATATAAAACAGGTTGCATTCAATTCTCCATGGAGTAAAGATTGGAAATCAGGCTGAATTATTTGCAGATGATAAATTTTAGACCCTAAAACATGCTTGGCACATTGGAGGAAATCTTGTTGGTTAAATCACTGGAGCCATCAAGTTTTTCTTAAAGTGTCTCGATATGCTTTTGACTGATACCATCTGTTATCTACTGAAAAAAATTATTTTCCTTTGGAAGGTATTCATCAAATTATAGGTGACATGTTTGTTTGAGAATATACTAGACCATCTGGTTCTATAAAAACGTGTTTCTAAAAAATACTGCCATCCCGTCTCAGCTACACCATTCGTATTTTTATAGAAACTCCTTTTGTTACACTTCAAAAACAGAAACACATGATGTTTTTGGCTCCTGGTTCAAGAAGCAAAGAAAAACATTTACAAAGAGAATTTTCTAAGCACCATGATATTGTAAAGGTATTCACTAAAAGAATAAGTAGGTGACAAAAAGAATGGAGTATGGAGAAGAAAGGAAAAAGTGTGGTGGGCTCAATGTGTATTTCATTTCCTTAATAGAAAACCACTAAAACAAAGAGCTTCACAAAATTTTCCCTGCGTGTATGAGCTTTGTAGAAAGCCTATGTATGTAATCCTATTTGTAATCATGAAAACTAAATTTTCAGTTTATACACATATTCCCATCTCTGTTACCAACCTGCAATTGCTACTTGGTAATGTAAAACTTATTTCTTTTCCTAGGAGTGCTTTTCTATTTATTAAAATAATAGATGAGAAACCTCAGAATATAATCTCAGCTCTGGTTTTCTGTTTGATTTCAGTAAATTTGCTAACGACTAAATTTTCTCCAATGATAAAGTAAGCCAGTTTCTCTCACCAGAACAAAGTTTATCTAAATCAGGCCAAAATATCTTTTTAATATTATGAACTAGAGCAATTGTTCTCAGAGATTTATACTGTAAAGTACTATATACCTTTATCAGTTATTTTTATAACACTCTGGTATCACATATCCTAACATAAAGATAGGAGTATTTTGGCTGCTACTTTTTAAGACTAAATTCTGACATTGGAAGCTTGGTGAAAAGCAAATGTTCAATTAATTATCAGAGGGCCACTTTGGATGAGATTCAAATTGCATCAGAATACTGACAACATAACATCTTAGAAGACAATAAGAAATCTGCAAAACTAAGTGTTAGCTTGAGTAATGTATCAGTTAGGAAAACCCATGAAAATACAGAGATCTCAGAATAAGTCTAAATCCATTTCAAAATCTCCAGTAAATGACAGGCCCTTTGCATCCACTTCTATATTTGCAAAGAAATAGATTACTAAACAATGAATGCCTAATTAGAAACAATAACCCATACATTAAGTGTTTCAGGAAAGTTTTACCATGGTTGGTTTTAAAAATAATTTGTTCTCCTTACAGAAAGGGGGAAAAGTCTCCAAAAAGGAGACAACTGAATTTCAGTTAACAGTTATGGGCTTGGTGACAAAGATTTAAAAACAAAAGACAAATAGATAGGCATCAGGTCATCCTTAAGAAACTGTTTTGTATTGAGACTGTGCCATTATTCAAACAAAAAGTTTTTAATTTTAATTTATAAATACTTTAATTGTTGATAAATAAATATTTCATTAACAACTATTTTATATAAGATTACAATTTTTACCATTTCTAATTACAGTAATACTTAGACAAATTAAATATTATTGCAGTGTGAGATAAAATACAAACATTTTAGTTCATGCATGATTCTTACTTATTTTCTGACAGGGAGCATAATTAATTGGAAACAACTTATACTTATAGACAAGATAACAATCATTAATTATACGAAGAGCTTAATATACATAAATATTTAAAATAACGAACATATTAAATATTGTTCTTGTAAACTTTAAGCAATGTTACAAATTGCCTAAACCTACAGTTACTTTATTTACATTACCTGAGTAAAATTTTAGGTGTAAGTGTTTAACACCACATAGATTTATTGTTCTTTAATGTCAACTGAAATTGTAATTCTATGACCCTTAATTAACTTCAATACTTCAAACTTAATTAACTTTAAGAGCTAAGGCTTGAAAGTGTTTAAATAATTAAAATAAATAGAAATCTCTACTTGTAACAGAGAGTTTGGCAATAGTCTCAAACAAACATACTTGGTCACCACACACTAATTTATACTTAGGTACTCTTGTTTATTTATAAACATATTTGTTGTTCCTGCTTACTTTAAGAGGATAAAATTAGTGGAGTAAAAATATTGCCTTAAAATATGCTTATAAGAATAACTGCATTTCAAAACTAATGATTTAAGCTTAAGTGATATCTTATTATTGTGTTAGTATAAGTCCACATATTTAAAATAAAAGCATTTTGGAGGTAGTAAGATTCAATTTTTAAAAAGCTATATATCATAGAGAAATGAGCACTGATAGTACACAAAGAAAATCGGTCTTTAAGTGTACAGCCTGTTTTCAATATGAGGTTGTACAAAAATCTTTTTGCTTTCTTCATAGTCTACCCAGATAGCATTTTTTGGCCTTACTGCTACCTATGTGTACTGTTAAAAAGGTTTATTGACTCTGGAGCTACTTTGGCATATTTCACAACTGTAAACAGTTAAAGGCAAACAAACAGGAAAATAAGAAATTTCTCATTTCTATAAAGCTAATATGTTTTGGTAGTTACTTATTCTAACCACAAAAGATCTGTAAATAATTAAATCACTGATGGTACTTACGATGATTCTGTAAAAATAACATATATGTGGATTGACCTTGTTGTAAAACAGGTCAAATATTAGGCACAGTCCCTTTACTGATTCCCTGTATTGCTCATGACAATGTAATTGTTTAGGTAGTTTCAGCATAATTAGATAAACCAAATCTATAATCAGAACTATAACACAAATGTCACACTTACAGGCAAAGCTCATTTAATTGGATAGAACAAACCTACTCTAAAGAACTGTTTCATATATATAACCTTGTCTGGTACCTACTCTGTGACAATTAGAGTTCCAGTCTTACAGGGATATATGCGAGTGTATCACCACTCCTGGAAGACCAGGTACAATGATAAATTTCAGTTCTCAGAGATAAAAGAAAAATGTATATCCCACATTTTTAGAGATGGTCGGTAATCCTAGAAGTAAACAAACAGCCACTTGTTGAGTGGTCCTTTTTCTCAGAGTAAATAAGGTGATGAGAGAAGTTATAAGGAAAGAAAAACAAAGTGAGGAAAGTAGGAATGAAAAAAGGAAGGAAAGAAGGAAGGAAGGAAGGAAGGAAGGAAGGAAGGAAGGAAGGAAGGAAGGAAGGAAGGAAGGAAGGAAGGAAGGAAAGACGGGGAGGGAAGAAGAAAAGGAAGGAAGGGAGGGAGAGAGGAAGAATTAAAGGAAAAAGGGAAATGGAAACTAGAGGACAAAGGAGAGGGAAGGGGGAAGAAAGAGTTGAGGAAAGAGGAGATAAATGAGTAGCAGAGGGAGAGGAGAACAGAAGAGTGTGAATGGAGGGGAGGAGAGAAAAGGAGATTCTGGGACAGTAATGTAGAATGGATTTTTTTTTTTTTTTTGTAATCTCCAAATAGAAGTTAATCCTCTATCTTTAGTATGGAATAACTCTGGTTTGGTTAAGCAAATAGCAAGAAGATTAATCAGCATCTTAATTGGGCTGGGATAAATAAAGTAGGCCACATTGCAAAGAACATAGATAAAATAAAAGCTTTAGTCCAAAAACTACATAAAACATCTAATACTGATTCTGAGTTACTGTAGGATTTTGTTTAAAAAGATTCCTATTATATAGGAAAAGGAATATCAATATATAATGAAACATTGTGTATGACCTGCTAAGCATGACTCCACACATATAGCATAAATTAAACTTATGTCTAAGTTGTGTCATTTATAAAAAAATGTTAAAGTGATTGGACAAAAAATTCAACAGTGATCTTAGCACAAATATGCAAGGAGATCCTGTTTTGTTTTGTTTTGTTTTTTTTGAATGAGACATATCTTTGAAGATTGTCTGTCAAAAAAAGGACTTTAAACTAGAAACTCTCCCAAATCTGCTGAGACAGGAACTTTTTTTGTAATGCAATATACAATGTCATCCCAAGGGGAAAAAAAATGGTATTCCTGATGAACTATGAAGCAGTTTCTGATAGATGTTAACTGGATTAAAACCTCTTCAAAGAAACTAGTAACTCACTAGAAACTAGTAACTGTCATTAGGCCTTGAACTAAATTTATTTTCCCTAAAAATGCCTCTCTAGAGAGAGAACTCCTTGAAATGCCCTGCTTTTTTGTAAGTCTATAAAACCCTTAAAATGTGTAATAATTAATAATATTTTGTACAAAAGGAACTGTAAATTGTAAATTTTAACTGATGTTTAAAAGCAACAATGTCAAAGATAAACTGCATTGTTGTAGCTTAAGAAAAAAACATGTCAAAATAATCGGCCACTGGTTTGAGGAAAAGATGATTTCAAGATTATTAGTAACAACATGTTACTGGGGTGACACGGAACATATGTCTAAACAAGAAAAACAAGAACAATAATTCTTGACAAGTAGAGAAAATTAGGAAAACCGATGGTGTTTAAAGTTTTAAGCAAGAATATATATCACAAATGGCTTATAATGTCAGGGAAACTAGTCAGGAGAGAGCACGTCACATAAACATAGTGATTGAGAGAAGGGAAGACTCAAGACAGACATTAATTCCAGTTATAAGGCAATAACGAAAGTGACGCATTTCTGTATATGGGTTTGTGGAAATTCTTGCTGTTAAAGATACCATTTCTATTCAATCCTGCTTTCTAGATTAACTGGACTTCCTTCCCTTCTCCTACTTAGCCTCTTACCTTCAAACTCTAGAAGTTCAGTCCCACTTTCCATCCTAACTAGACGTTTAGGCTGCCACAGCCATCCAGCAAATGGCATTGCACAAACTAAGTCACTAGCTGAGTAAGTCAGTTAGATACACATTCCTCACAAACCAGATCTACTTTTAAGTTGACTGATTTCCATTTGTTTTCAATTTTTAGGGCCTTTTTTTGTATTTACCTGATTTTATTAAATAAGGTAAAACTAAGTCAAAGAGTAGAAGTGAATGTGAATAGTTAGTTGTAGCAGTGCCACCCAATTCTTGGAATTGTTTCTGAGTTATACATCAAACAAAAAAAGTCATATATGAATTTATCGTTTTTTAAAAATTGCAATTAGTCTTCCCTTTGGTTGAAAGAAATCAATTAGAAACCACCTGAATTGTGAGACTATTTGCTATCTAGAGATTAGAATGCTTCACTTTCTAAATTTGATCACTAATATTTCCATTTGAACCATTTTTGATGCCCTAGAAGTTTTTGCATCTTAGAGCAATGCATTACATTAAGACAGGCAGGAAATAGGCTTTGTCTTTTTTTAAGTAGTATAGGGACTATTGTTACATTGGAGTTAGCAAAGAATCTGAACGATGGATTGTCAAGCAGATCAATTTTAGGAAAAAATACATACAGAAGTTGGATTGGTGGTGTATTTCTCTTCAAACTGTCAATGTTTATGTCCCTCTTGGAGTATTTGTACTCCAGTTTGAAGACCAATACCATATATCATTCTAAAGATGGTGATAGAGCAGAGAATAAGACAAAGTCCCTGACCTCAAGGAAATTGCATTCAAGTCTGAGAACACAGATTTTTTTGAAAAGGTGAGTAGTTACATAATGAAGCAAGATAATTTCAGATAGCAGTGCAACAAAACATTTAAAAGAGGGTGAGGTGAGGGTCAATGAACTAAGAGGAGAAAGTTCTAGGCAGAAAGAAAACAAGTACAAAATTCCTAAGTCAAAAAAGAACCTGATTAGAAAAAAGGGAGGGAGCGATATGCAATGAAGTGTGAGAAGTAAGCAGCTGCTATGGACTTACTTCTAGGTCATACTGACAAGATAAAACATCATTCTAACAACACTGTGAAGCCACTGAAGCTTTTGAGCATGTAAGTGGAATGCTCTATTGTGTTCTTTAAAGATTGGTTTGTAAAGAAGGAATTATGGTGAGGCCAATTAGGAAACTTTTGCAGCACGCCAGATAAAATATAGTAGTGACTTAGAATACAGTGAAAAAGAATAGAAGCAGATGGCTCTGAGATGTATTATAGAGCAGTTGAGAATAATTCTTTGTGGTTTGTGTATGAGATGAAATAGGGAAATTAAAACAATTCCTTGATTTTTCATTTGAATCATGAGGAGAATGATTGATATGAGATAGACTAAGAGCGGACTAGGTTTGGGAGGGAAATCAAGAGTTCAGATTTGAAAGTGTAAACTTTGAAAAGCTTATTAGACCTCAAAATAAAAGTGTCAAATATTTGTCCATGAGATTTGTATATGAGATTCTTAGAGAAGAATTCAGGGTTAGGTAAATAAATTTGAAAATCATCAGTATATAAGTTGTATTTTAAAGATAGGTCTAGATAACTCAACTGTGGAGAGAGTTAAATAGGTAAAAGAAGATATATCAAGAACAAGCTCTGAAGCAATCCAACAATAAATACTCCGTTGAATTTGGGGGTGGAAATGAGGTCACTGGTGATTTTGACAAGGGCAGTTTACTGAAGTGATGGAGTGGGATTAAGAGTCGGTAGGAGGTATGAAAATGGAGACAAGCAATAGAAATGGGATGGTAGCCAGACAGGAATGATGGGTCAAAAGAGGGTTTGTTTTTGTTTTCTTGTTTTGTTTTGTTTTGTTTTAATAGAAGGCCCTGGAGTATCTATGCATACCCATAGAAATGGTCCTGTCCATAATGAGAAATGATGATACAGGACAGTATTGGAGAGTCCAATGATAGCAGGGGAAAGCGATTCTGTGCTTAGGACAGGTGCCTACAGGAAGAGTACATACATAAAATACCCGTGAAAGAAAAGAATGTCATCAAGATTTTTTTTTTTTTGGCATCAAGATTTTGAAAATAATTTCGGACCACAGAATGTAAACACCTCCACTTAAATGACTCCCAGAATCAGTGCATTGAAGCAGCAATGGAAAGGAGCCATGGGGCACCATGAAGAAAACTAGTTGGAGAACTGCAGTCAGGGCCCAGTTGATCCCAACCCAACTTATATCAAAGAACACATATCAGCAGCCTTTCCACAATGGTGTGCTGGTAAACTGGCACTCAATAAAGAAAGAAAGAAAGAAAGAAAGGAAGGAAGGAAGGAAGGAAGGAAGGAAGGAAGGAAGGAAGGAAGGAAGGAAGGAAGGAAGAGAGACAGAGAGAGAGAGGGATGGAAAGAGGGAGGGAGGGAGGGAGGGAGGGAGGGAGGGAGGGAGGGAGGGAGGGAGGGAGGGAGGGAAGAAGAAAGAAAGAGAGAGAAAGAGAGAGAAAGGGAGAGAGAGACAGAAAGGAAGGAAGGAAGGAAGGAAGGAAGGAAGGAAGGAAGGAAGGAAGGAAGGAAGGAAGGAAGGAAGGAAAGGAAGGAAGAAAGAAAGGAAAGAGAGGGAGGGAGGGAAGGAAGGAAGAAAAGAAGAAAGGAAGGAGGGAGGGAGGGAGGGAAGAAGAGAGGAAGGAAAGGGGAAGAGACAAGGCGATGAGAAACAGTAGAAAGAGGGGAGGGGAGGGAAAGGTAGGGGAGAGGCAAGGAGAGGAGGGGAAGGGAAGGGAGGGGAGGGGAGAGGAGAGGAGAGGAGAGGAGAGGAGAGGAGAGGAGAGGAGAGGAGAGGAGAGGAGAGGAGATGGCAGGTTAGGAAGCACTAGGCAATTGCACTGGCAGAATCTGTCTGATATAACTATTTTGGAACTCTGGAGTCTATTGAAGGCTTGTACCTTCCAGAGGAAGGCTTGGACAGTAAATGGCAGTTAATTTTGGTCAACTTCCATATGGGAGGTAGCTGTGCATGTGTTCCCATGTTCCTTGAGCAATCTGCACACAGCTTGCAGAAAACAGGGTGGGCAAAAAGGACCCTGTCCTCTGATTACTAATTGCTGCTTCTGATCACAGAAGTGCACACTGAGAAGTGTGCCATTGTTTTCTCACCTCTTATTGCAAGTCCCTCCCTCTGGCACTTTAAGGGCTAGCTCCCTTCCCCCATACTTTATTTTCTCTTTTTCCCACTGTGGGAGCCAGAAATTAAAGATCAGAATATTACAAAACAACTGCATATATGGGGGAATTAGAAAATGGCTGTACGTGCTCAGGGACAGGTACAGACTCAGAAAGGAGCTTAGAAGACCTTAAATATACACCTTTGGCTGATCTTTTTCTCATTTTAATCTCTGATAAAATAAATATTTTTTCTATGTCTACTTACAGTCATTCTGTTTACAAAATGATGAAAAATATTTTTAAAATAAATCTATACTCACTAGTCAGCATAATACAAAGAATGAAGTAGATTTTAAGTTATGAATAACCTTAGGATTGTAATTGTGAAGAGGGTGAATTGTAAAGCATGGAGCAATTGGTGAATATGAAATGAAATGCAAAAATTATTCTGTTTTTTTAAGTGTCTAAAATGCCTTTATTAATATGTGCTAATCTTAAATAATTCATGCTGAATAAATATAATGCAGAAACCAAATTCCACAAACAGCAAACGGTAACAAAAAAAATTGAAACTATTTTCTGTCATTATATGAATCTACAATTTCCAAGTATAACAGATTCAGAAAGTATTGGGCAAGCTGAATAGTTCTGAGAATGCTATGCACATTTGCCGAACAATCTAAATGCTTCCAACATAGAGGGAAAAAAGAAAAGCATATCTATTGAAAAACATTTTTATGACAACAGAACCATTGACTTAAGTGACTTTCAAATAAAGGCGTGTACCTTACAATAAATTCTAGTCACATTCATTGTGAAGCAAAGATTTACATGAAACAACTGCCTTCAGGTGTATGAGCATTTGATGAGAGAAATGCGCTTAGTGAAATAGAGAACCCCAAATGGTTTGCAATAGTATTGCTGTCCATTGCTCAAGCATGAGGACTTTGAAAGGGACTACAGAAAAAAATGAAAAACTGGAATAAATGTCAATCCAGCAATGAAAGGGCAAAATAAAAGTGAGTTCCCATTATCTATAAATCCAAGTCTAGATATCATTTCAGTATGGATGACTCAGAGAAGATGAAATCCCAGTGTGTCAAAACCTGAACTAATCTCAAATCTGTTGCTAAATTTTCTTTCTCTAGATCTTGTTTGATGACAGCCCATCTACCCAGTTAGTTACCCAAATACATACATGAGTCATCTTTGAATCCTCACTCTTTCCAATTTCCTCCATCTTTTACCAATTCTATTGATTTCACTGCTAGTATCTATTCCTTTCAATTTGCATGTTAATTTTTATGAGTCAGAGTGTCAGCTGTCTCTTGCCTAGGTCACTGTAACAATGTCTTTATTGATCTTCATGTCTCAGTGTTTCTCCTATCAATCTATTCTCCACATTACTGCCAAAGTAATTATTCTAAAATGCAAATCTGATCATATCACTTCCTTGATAAATATCCTCCAAAATTCCCTGGAACCAACTGGGATAAAATCCACACTCCTTAGCATGACATAAAAAGCCCTTGATAGGGACTAACCACCTCCCTTCCCATTCTTTCCCTAGACATCCCCTGCTCATCCTTCCAGACACAATTCAGGAATTATCTCCTCTGGGCATTCATTTATGATGCCCTTATCTGAATCAGGTTCCCTAACCACTGTGTCTCTTCATTTTTACTATTCTGTGAGCAACTTAAGGAAAGAAGCCATTGTCCTTTATTTTTGTATCCCCAAACAAAGTAAAGTGTTTGAGAAAGAAAGAAAATAAAGAAGGAATAAAAAAAAAAAAAAGGAGGGCACAACTAGATAACTCTAAGAACTTTTTAGTTCTATAATTCTGTCTCAATAATTCCATTTATCTGGGCCAGGCCTTCATGTCACACACATACAATCTGCACGCAGTGAGGGGTAAACAATCAAAACCAATAAGCTATTCTTCTATTATCTGACCCCAAGAGAAGTCAGCCTCTTAAACTTACCACACAAAATCAGCAAGGCAGCTTTAAGGTGAGAGAAACTTTTAGTAGCATAAATTCTTAGGATAACCAAGAATGGCATGCCAAGGAGCTGCAGAAAGTCATCAAAACTGAATGCAAGAGAAGTGAAGCCTTTCCACACACTAGAGGGCAGTCTTGGAGCAGCAGTTGGTGTTTCCATGCTTAGGAAGTTTCCTTTGTCTGGATTTTTCCCCCTTCTTCATATCAGGTTAAAATATATCTTCCCTTATTCCTACACTCCCCTAGGAAGACTTGGTTGTGCCCTCCTCTGTGGCATATCCATCACTTTTCTACAGAATATATCACATTGTTGTTACTATTGTAAGTATGTAAGTGTGTGAATTTTCCATAAGGCTGTTGTACATTTGCCCATTTGAGCAGAGACATTGATAGTTTTTGCTTCTAACTATCTTTTCAAGGTTTTTTGTATGGTTGACTCCCTTAGAAGTGTCTTCTTTCAAGGGGGAAGAAGGCAGATATTTTTCCTAACCCATCTTGATAATAAAGATAATATCTGCCACCAAGGTGAAGGTTAGGCAAGTTTGCCTCCTTTATCAGATTGGGAGTTTCATAAGCTTAGGGTTCTTCAACTGTGATACAAACCTACTGTACATACATGTTTCTCGGCCACATTACATGACCCCCATTAAACTTGGTGGGGATGTGGAAGGAATCCCTGAGAACATGTTCACGCTGCCTCTGTGCCATGAGTACTAAAGTTATTTTCTCCAACCCAAGAATCTCATGTCGTATGCCAGCATCTATAAAACTGCAGCAGACTCACTTTTTAAGCATTTACATTGACTGACATCTTAGATTATTTTGTGTCCCTGATAATGGGTAGTGTGTGTGTGTGTGTGTGTGCGTGTGTGTGTTTAACCTATTTAGTTTCTTCTGACCATGAACTCCTTAAGAGTAAGGACTATATCTAATTAATCCAGGTGTCTCTAAGACTTAACCTAATTAAAATTAAAATAGATGTTAGCTGAATAAAAATATAATGAGAATATGGGTAGTTAAGAAAAGGACAAAGGGTCAGGGAAAACGTACCACATAATTTACAGATCTTTTCACCACTTAAATTTGTGCTGCTTTTCATTAAGTTAAATCGATGCTATTGTTCCCAGTTAGAAAAAATACTAGACCGTTGTCCATATATATTATTTATATGATAGTTATGACCTTAACCCCAATTCTCACACTATCATTCCATCCTCATATGATATGTTTTGGAGCCTACTTCAGCAAAATGAATGTGCTAATTCTAAGTACCCAAAACATATAACATAAAAATTTATAAGGAGTTTTGCTTGAGTAAAAATCTGTGCTTAGATGTAATCAGCGATAGGAATGTAATGTCATTTCTTCCCAATGGCTTGACTTGAGAGAAAGTGGGGAAAAACCCTCCCTCAACATACATATTTAACGCTACAGATTTATCGGGAGGAATTGGAGTCTCATGGTAGATAAAGAACTTGACTCTTCTCCCCACTTATTAACCCACCATCAACAGTAAAGTTCAAATTATAAAATCATGTCTTTTTGCAATAAAGACAATGAGAGCTTCTGACTGAAAGGTACCATAAGAAAGAAAAGGTTTGGACCTCTGTTCCAGATGGGAATATTGCTTCTGGAATTCTGTTTTTATTTAACTTTGGAACCCAATCTTATTCAGTTACTCTTGCACTCTGTATATTTCTGGAGAAATGACTATGTATGTGCATTCAAAGAGTTAAAGCATCATACTAATAAATATTGGGATGTAAGTAGTTTTTTTGTGTGTGGGTCTCTCCCTTCTGAGTGTGATACTGTTCTCCTTCTCATTGAGAGGAAAATTCATGGCTGGACAAAGTATCCAAAGAAGCGGGGGTTCAGTGGTAACAGAATCGGATCAGCAAGTGAGGCATCAGAACCAGGAGGAACAGGAAATTTAACTGAGCCATATCTCTGCGAATCTCCTGGGGCCCTTGAGTCTGCTGCACTGAATTAAGGAGATTGGGCTCCAGTGAACCTGGAGGCACCTGATTGATAGGACGTTCCTGAAAGATAAAGTGAACTGGGTGTCAGCCTCAGTGGGTCCAGACAAAAGGTCTGAATTTCTATCTCTTCTAAGATAACTGATTCATGGGCATGTGTAAGCATCCCTGGAGAGACTTAGAAAAGTTTGGGAAAGGAAACCTTGCTAATAAACTGGGTGAGGTTTTAAAACCAATGAAATTTGGTCATAAATACAAATGCAATTTCATTTTATCCACAAGCTTGTGAGCACAGGGGACATTTGGTAACAAAAACATCAAAGTACAAAAGATAAATTTCAAAGGAAAAGTTTAGAGCTTGTCCTCTGCAAGACAGACTATCTCTGATGCTCTTTCATCACAGTTAGTTAAATGAGGGCTCTGGCAATGCAATGACTCAGAGATAACAAAAATAAAGTCATAACATCAATATCCTCAAATGTTTGGGGATATATTTGAGAACATAAATATTAAATGTTGAAAAAGGGATTCAACCTGCCCTTCAAGTCCAGCCAGCTGGCTTTCCTCCATCATGCAGTGTCCTCTAAGGTTATACAAATGAAAGCACAAAATTCTCAAGGAGCAATGGGCTGTAGTACTTTGTAGAGGTACGCAGTTGTTTTATTGTTTGTTAGTGGTTTTATTGTTTTATTTCATTTTTATAAGTAAAAGATTGAATTATTCTGACTCTACTGGAACAGCCAGATACCTCATCTGAGGGCAGCTATTATAGTATAAGGGGCTCTGCGAACTTCTAACCAAATAAGGCCTTCCAGCATCTACCCACTCTTGCTATTGATAGATAATGTCAGCAACTCATTTCTTTGAAGAAAGGCCTTGTTAATATCCAAGACTTTTTGCTTAATAAATCATTAAAGTAACTTTGTTACTCTTTCCAATATGGCATCGAAGGAGACCCATTTGGAAAAATGAAAAATGTAAAGAAAAGTTAAGAACATGACCTACAGACTTCATTGTTACCCAAGATTTCCATAAAGAAAAAAAAAAAAAAAGGAAGGGAAAAGGAGAAAGCACTGAAAAAGAAGGTAAGAGCACTTTAGAGGCAAACTTCACAGATTTGACCTATGACCTGACAAAAACAGCCATGTTGAAAATATAAATTCCTTTCTTAAATATGACTTTCTACTTTTTCTTGGAAGTAAACCTCTCAAAATTATGTTAAATGACAGTCTCTTAGAGGAATCTCTGAACCCTTCCTGGCTGTGATCTATTTGATAGAAGTACAATGTCGTCTTAACTTGATGCACTAAAATGAAAATCCCACCAATAAGTAAAAGGTTGATAGAGAGAAGTAAATATTCCCTTAGCATGTATGATTAACACCTCTGACTATTTTTCTTAAATTCAAAGAGCTATTATTAGAAAATTATAGCACTGTGCAGTTAAGTGTGGCAGATGGCATATAGGAGTGAGTGGTGTGCAATTTACAGTAAACAAATTCTTTATCTTTGACGGATCATGGGGAGAACTAAAATGGTTTCCAATTCAATCAGGGAATATGCTAGAAAACACTGACATGCAGATTAACTAATTATAGTGAAATGTGTTAAAAAGCTACAATTATCCCAATGGATGGAACCTTTTCCCATGAAAATTAGAAAAAACAACCAGGCATCATGGGATGACAGCAGGATGCCATTTGTAAATGTGCCCCCAAATTGGTGACACCTGTTCAGAGAAAAGATTCTAGTCTTCAGGGCCTTCCACTTGGTGTCTTCTCAAGACAAGTACACTTCCTGGTAGTATGTGTGAGTATGATTTTATCAGCTGTTTTGTTTCAAACATATGAAGGAAAACGGTGTCTGAGTTTTCTTTCTGTCTTAAAAAGGAGAGGATCTGAGGTCTGTGGAATCACTTGGTTATCATCAAAATGATGTTTCAAGTATTCCAGAGTTTGACTTCTACCACTACAAAAAGGGGAAAGGGAACATAACACAACTATTTTGAAAAGTGTTTTTCAAAAACAGTTGTTTGATCACATATTGAATGGTGGCCACGAAAATTTATCAGACTGCAAAATAAAGATACAATAATGTCAAATCATATAATATATAGGGACCACCCAAATGCTCTAGAATGGGTCCTATGTCATGGCACTCCACGGGGTTTACTAACAGATTGGAGTGTAAGAACCAGCAAAGAGGCACTTGTGATGCTCTTAAATGATGCCATGTGGAACTGAAACCAAAGGGATGAGATCACTGCATTGGAGGAAATGTTGATTTGGATTATCCCTTAAACTTGACGGTAAAATACTGGCATATATAACAGAACACCTAGGATTTGAGGGGAGTGATTTATCCCAGGTATCTGGAGGCCTGGGACATTTTACTGGGTTCATGTTTTTGCTTCTGTTATTACCTTTGATATACTGATGACCCAATGAAGCTCAGTCTAGAATTTCAATCTGTCAACTGGTGTCTGACGTGCCAGCTGTGCTGTGAATGGCCTAAGCATCCCTAAGTATGTATGCTAAGCAAATCCTGGAGTATAAGCCTTCAGACACTACCCTGGAATCGTGGCACACCCACTTTTAAGATGAGAAATCAATCTCTCATTCTAACTGGGACAAGGATATTCCCCTCAGCTCAGGAAAATATAACATGTGCCATCTAAAGTGCCATCTAAAGGACTCACCTATAAGGACTGAGAATTGTTGATCCGACTTGCTGTTTATCATGTCACTGAACACAGGTCTTCTCCTGAAAGAAATACATGACTCGATGTTGGGGACCGTATTATGGTCAATGTTTCTAAACCTGGAACAGATGTATAGGGAGACAGCCACTAAATGGGCCTCAGGGCCATGCTTTTTAAAAAGATTCCTATTATATAAGATTAGGTGGAGGAAACAAATTGAACTTTAGTTCATTGGATTTATAACTTATAGGACAAGAGAATTTTATTGAGAGCTTTAATTGTCTTGGAATTTAACTTAAGAATTCTGGAATTTAATTTCTTTGTGTTAATCTTTGAAGTCAGTTTTTCCATGGCCATTTGATAACAGCAAAGCACAGATATTCAAATTTGGGACACCTCTGGTGGCGTTTTGTGTTTGGAATATCTTTATACTGTTGTATAATCTCACTGCCTATCCTCTGGTAAGCTCTAGTAGACCATGTGTCTAGATTTAATGTGGGAAGAGAAATAGAATAAGGTGACCTCTAAGCATTAGGTATAGCAAGGTCCTAGAATTAATTTAAATGACACACCATCCTCACTTATTTTTAGAGGCTTCTAGATCAAAACCTACACTGCTCACCAGTGGTCCCAGAGATCTGCACAAGAGAGCCCTGATGGAATTAAGAGAATGTCTTCATGAGGGTCAGAGTAGTATCTGGGTAAGTGGTGATCTCCTCTGAGGCCCACAGTCACATCCCTGGAGAACCACTGACTAATTACTAAGCTCAATGTTTAAAGGAGCAAAAAGTTGGAAATGTTATGGAGAATAGTTACCCCTCACTCCTCATGGAGAGATTTCTATGTAGAGATTTCAAGTAAATCTCCTCGTCCTATACACTGCCACTCTCTACTCATAGCCACTGCTCACTCACTGTTTGGTGGGAAGAAATTAGTAGCTCAGGTTTCCAAATCAGATGTCTCTTCAATATTTAGGACATAAGCTCTTTCCTTCACTAGCAACCCAAACCAGTGAGTGGGAGGTGGTGATAGTGGGTAAGTCTCTGTCTGGGACAGACTATTTCATTTTTTCCTCTCTTTTAGCCCCATTCTTTAAACTAGCAAGAAAAGTAATAATACTTCCATTTTTATCTGCCAGCCTTGTGTAACTATTTCTCCAACAGTTCTACACTTAAGCAGAGAATAAGGGTGTTATTTATTAGATACTCACTCCTATATATTCTAATTGTCTTAAGTATTTATTTTCAATATCAAAATGGGAACATTCATTTCTATGTATTTGTCCTGGGAATATTCTCTGGTTTCTAAATGCTATGTTAGAACTTCATTTTTCCAGAAAAAAATGAAGGTCAAGTAAAAATACTTTTTTACATTTTATAAATCCCCTCATGTTATATTTTTGGCATGAAACAAAGTCACGTATTTCATAGGTTTTGCATTTGTATTGGGAAGAAAACTTTTCATCTATATAAAATTTTTTTACGTTAATTTTTTTTTAAAATTTATAAATTTTCTTCACGAACCCCCGTCCTATACTTCTGGATAGCTGGAAAACCCAAACTTGTTAGGTGGACATTGTCTTTTGTTTGGACTATAATAACCCCACCACTCCCCTCTATATTTGGGGAAATCCCTACTCCGTAAATATGAGAGTCAGTGACTACTGCTGACTCTAGAAACTGAAAGTCTTTTCCCCACCTTTCCTTGCAGCTAGTTGCAGGACCTAGATTTTGACAATAAGGTGCACACACATTATACCTTGGATTAGAAGCTGGGATGCAAAGAACCAGGAGGTGTGCAGGATCCATTCTGTCAATATTGGCAGGAAAGGCAGGAGGTGCATCCATTTCCCAAAGGGGGCAGCAGTGGGAAGGGTCCCAGCATTATCTATTGCCCAGCATGGATCATGGAAGCCATTCCAGTGGAGACACTCCTTCTCAACAGTGCTGTCTTGATGGACCAGTTGTGCAGGATGGTTTGGACTTTATCTCTGACTACGAAGCCTCCAAGTCTAGTTTTCCAGCAGTCACAGATTGTTACCATGTAATAGTCTTAATAAATCTGATTTTGTGCTTAAATTAACCGGAGGTGGTTCTATCACATGGCATCCTGATAGATGCCATGTTCAGTGAACACTGTCCCAGTCTGTGCCAGTAAAAACAGTTTCCTATCAGTTTAAAACAACCTGTCCCAAGGTAAAGTCTCAGTTCTGCCTTCTCCCATTTTTCCTCCAAAAAAAAAATACCTAGGTTTTATTAGCCTCTAAAATTTTTCCAATTGTAAATTAATCTGTCCCAAATACATATTCATTCAAAACAATACTATCCTTGCTATTAATTCTGTGGTGGCCATAATCATAATGGGCCTGTAGAATAAAGAGCTCTGTTTTAATGTCCCATTAACAAAAATCTTCACAACCTCTGAGTGCCATAATCCACATATCTCAGTGCCTACTTGGTATACCTCTATTGGTAGGTGTTTGGGATTGGAGAAAGGTAGAAGGGGCACCATAGCAAGTATTTTGGAATGATAAATTAAGTGTATTGAATTTTAATACTTTTAAAAGTAAATTAGGTGATATCTAAAGGGCCCTAAAATAGGCTCAAAGGAAAGATATAAAGAATGGTCTGGTCCTAAAGAAGAGCACAGAATAACAGTGAAGTTGAGAATAATAGGCTCCCAGACTTCAAATGCAGAAATAATTGCTATAAACCAAAAGAATCTGAGGAGGCTATGAGGCCTTAGATGGGAACAGGCATTGGGGGAGGGAAGCTAAGAGAACATCAGAAGTAAAAACATAAAGGCAGAAAGGAGAATTGCATTTTATAAGACAGCTAAAAGATAAAGTTGGTTGGAGTAGAATGTGAAAGAAATGAAAGGGAAATTGATAGACTATCTTTGCTCTAGTTTATATTGTGAAATATCTTGAATGCCAGGCTAAAGATTTTGGATATTATCCTATATGTTATGGAGTAATATTAAACAATTTTATGCAAAATGATGAGAACATATTAGTTCGATAAGATTCTGAATTAATGAGATTAAAGTGAGGAAAAGGGGACGTGAAGCCCATGATAAAGTAAGCACTGACAAAACTGTGGCTCTGAGTGAGCAATAAGAATACTAGCAGAATCCAAATTGAAAGGAAAGTACCAAGCCTGGAAGTTTAGGAGAAGGACTTCAGTATGGACAGAAATGCATATAATATGAATATTGCAAGAGTAAACTGATTAGGAAGAATATTAAATTCCATTGATTCTGAGTTGATAACACTACTAACGAGACCCACAAGCCCCTCAAGACTGTGGAAAGGCTTCTGGGGTGTGTGTGTGTTTATTTGCCAACTTTACCAAATTCAATGAGTGCATTAAAGCAATATGAACAGTCAAAATTTCTGAAAAATTACTTATTTACTAGAATTATTTATCTCTTTTCTTGAATCACTGCCTGATTTTAATTGAAATTACATAGCATGAAGTGATTATTCAAAAGAAATTGCAAATAATTGGGCAAATGAACATATACAAGCAGAGACTAATAAAGATATAAAATACCTAAATTAGTAGTTGTTTCACAATTTTACTATCCTTTGGAATGCATCTTTTGATTTGATATGATATAATTTCTCACAACAGGTATAGTTCACCTTGATCTTGACTTTTCTTTTATGATTTTATTGGGGAAGGGAAACAGGACTTTATTGGGGAACAATGTGTACTTCCAGGACGTTTTCCCAAGTCAAGTTGTTGTCCTTTCAATCTTGGTTCTGGAGGGCACAGCTCAGCTCCAGGTTCAGTTGCCAGTGGCTAGTTGCAGGGGGCGCAGCCCACCATCCCTTGAGGGACTCGAGTAGTTGAACCAGCAACCTTGTGGTTGAGAGCCCATTGGCCCATGTGGGAATCGGACCGGCAGTCCTTGGAGTTAGGAGCACGGAGCTCCAAATGCCCGAGCCACCGGGCCGGCCCATGTATCTTGACTTTTTAAAATGTATTCAGCAATTCTCAAAAATTTCAAGTTCATCTATATTACACTTATGTTGTACACCCAAACATAGAATGTGAGGGAATTAATAGTGTAATAACTGGTGTTGAATTTGTTAATTCCTTTATTATATTTTATGTTTGACCAAGATTATTGTTGAGTTGCCTCTAAATCATTTCAACCATATGATCCTATAAGAAGTATAGAGGGACTTGTCTTGGAAAGGATTCATTTGGGAGAATTAGTTTTTATTTGACTACATACTCAAAAAAGAAATTGTTTCTAACAGATTGGGGTCTATTTATCTTTCTACTGTTTGTTATCAAAAGTTACTTCCAACGTCATCGTTCTAAATCAAATAAGCTTGGAAATAATCAAGACTTAGGAACTTTAAGAGAATTATAATTTGACTAATGCTTGATAATCCTTTATGGTACATTTTAACAGGCAAGAAAATTACATATTTTTTTCTTCCTGACTCACCTCTATATCGCAACTATAATAGAGATACTATGAACTTTATTCTATCTTGATTCACTTGGAAAAAGTAAAAGTACATACTAAAAAAGAAGTTCTAAGATAAATTGACTACTATTACTAGCATCACAGCTATTAGTATTATTTATAATTGCTACTCCCTTCAAGAAGGAGCCTCTTGCCAAAGGAATCATAAAAGCTACCGATTTTCACTTCTGTGGAAATGGATTTGTGGGTATTAATGTCTCCTTTGTCACGTCTTTTTATTTTATCCAGCAAAGTAGAGAGAAAAGCTAAACTAGGCAGAACAAATAGAAGTTCTTTGACTTGTATGACAGAAAATTCTCCCAGGTGGAAGCTTCATACAGCTATAATAAATCTTGATTTAGAGTAGTATAATATTTCATGATAAAAGATATTTCATTTCCCTAAACTGCTGTATTGCACATGTCTATAACAGAAGACCAAAAAACATGAAATTTTTGTTGACTGATAAAAACAGGACTGATAGTTACTTAGGGTTTGGGGGAAAAAAAGCAGTAATCTAATTTGTAAAATTAAAATAGAATTATAAATTGTAGGATGGTGTTAGAACCTATATCATAGGATTTTTTGAGGGCCAAAATAGACAATGTGTATAAGGTCTTTGTCACAATCAGTGTCCCGCTGTAGATACTCTATCAAGCTACCTATTATCAATACTTCCAGTGTTACTTCTATCTCTATTAGTATACCTCAAGCAACATAATATAGTAATTAAAATTATTTCTATTACACCTAAATGACTTTCATTATATTAAGCGTTACTATTCAATTAGAAATCACACTATTTTTTTTCTACTTATTTTCACACTTGAATGCAATTTAATATCAATCAGGATTAGTGGTATAGTCATCATAAACCTATTTGATAATTTTAATGGACAAAGCCCAACTTTAATTAGCCAATTCCTCACTCTAAACATTCAATTTTAGTTTATTTAAACAATCAGTATTTAACCCTAAGAAGAGTTCTCGGATTGTTTCATAAAGCTATGCTGGAGGTCATCATCAGATTACACTATGATATAAGTAGAGTAACTTGGAAATGCTTATCAGATCGCCATTGAGAGGCTGGTCTGGAGAGGAAGAGAAGGTTGGTAGAAAGAATAGTTAGAAAGTTGTTGGAGTTATCCAGGAATAAAATGAATAAGAATGTGTCTATTTTGACAAATAAGATGAAATGAAATGAAAAAAGACAGAAATACCTCACTTAGGTAGAAATTAACTTTGGGCAGTTCTTGTATCCAAAATAAAACTGTGAACCTGTACTCAAAAAAAAAAAAGACGGTGGGGGCAAAAGGGGGCTACAGGCACACACACTAAAAGTGACCCTCAGTCCTTACTCTAAGTCTATTTATTTTTACTTTGAAAATCATGCAATCCATCCAAGATTGTAAAGAATTTCAAGATGAAGGAGAATTAAAAAAAAAAAAAAGTAAACAAGAAAGCAGAAAAAATGAAAAAACTGTTATGAAAGTAACAATCTGATGTCCTTGATGTGGGGAAAATACGAGTCAAAGTATAGCAATACCTCTAGAGAAAATCTTCATCTAACATCATCATCAAGATGAATTGGTTATCTTTACAACTCAACCAGAGGGAGGAAGTGTTCTCTCCAGAATTCCTGAGAGCTACAGATGGTCAGTGGCCAAGGGAGGATGATTCCTAAGAGGGTAGCAGGAGAGGGGTAGAGAGAAAAAACAGCCAAGTTCCCTAGAGGGCAGCTGGCAATAGGGAGGGCAGCTGGCAATAGGGAGGGCAGCATGGGAGTGCTGACTGGGGAGGAGCGGAGAGGAGACCAGAGGGACTGGGAGTTGAAGTAACACCATGGAACCCCACGTGCACACCGTAATACCCTCCTAGCTACAACTGGAATCAAGGTTCAGAACTACTTCCACCTCAATTTCTGAAAGGCAAAGAAGCTTTCAGTGACAGCAACATTCTGATTAATGGGAAAAGCTTAAGTTTTATTTATGCATTGATGTTTAAAATTTCTGTCACCTGAGACAAAAAAGCTTACCCGTTTTAAGACCTGACTTTAGAGTCCGGTGGATCTAAATTTAAATTGCTAATTTAGCCTGGTTGTATTAGTATTATTTTGGACAAGATATTTAACCTCTCAAAGTCTTTTTTCACAGTAGTAATAATAATGCTGACTTCCTTGGATGGTTATAAAGATGAAATAACACATGTAAAGTTGTATTAGTTATTAGTTGCTGTGTGAAAATTTATCCCAAAACTAGCAGCTGAAAACAGTAAATAGTTATCATGTCACAGTCGCTAAATCCAGTCCACAGTTAGGGGAAGGGATTGCACAAGACATGAATTCCAGGAGGTGGGTCACTGGGGGTCTTCTTGGAAGCTGCCACAATTGTGTTTAACAAAGTGTTAGCACAGTATAAGACATCCATGTATGCTAGCGCCTATGATTGTTATCATCTGGAAAATTCACCAAACAGCTCTTTCTTTATTAGCAAAAATGAATGAGGTACTACTTGTGCTCAAGCTTCAAATAATATCCTAAAGAATAAGTAAAATGGGATCTACCCAAATATGAAACTCATGTCACCAAATATTAATCCAGCAAGTTTTACCTGAACATACAATATTAGAAATCATTTGTATCTGGGAAGGTGGGATGACATCAGAAGCAAAAGACCATGCGAGGGTCAGTATCATCTGTCAACTCAGAAGATGTGTAAAAGTGTCCTGCTGTCACCACAACCACCAGGTTCTTCCACTCTATAACTGAGGACACTTGTGTTAACTAATGTCCTGCAATCTCTGCTCTCTGGTAGATCAAATGGTGATGTGGAGGAAAGAAAATTAAGTGTCCATTACCTCAGGAATTGGCAGAATGTTAGACTATGATTTTTGTAAATCAAATAAGATTTCCTTCAAATTATGTGAATATAAGTTGTAGGAGAATTAGAAGAATTTAATGGTCTAAATCTTTAACTGTCTTTCTAGTCTGTCAAGAAAATATTAAAGATGTCAAAAAAAGTCACTACCACTGTTATAAACATAAACAGCCCTTAGACAAGCACAATTTTGGATACTGTGGTCACCCTAAAATGAACAAGTTCAAATCCATTACACTCTAAATTGCATCTTTGTTCCCAAGCCACCCACCAGCAAAATGTCCTAAGAGAGCTACTAATTTAAAGGCAGAATTAATTAGAGGTGATTTAGTGACAGGTGCTCTTCATTTGGGCTCCAACTGAAACGCCTCTATGTTCTGGGCACGAAGCTGGTGTTCTACTCTAAAGATTTTGCTGCAGCCCTGCAGTGCCACTTGGTGGGTGGCTTGCTTGCAACCTGTTTGGGCAAACCACTGCGACTTAGCCTAGTTTTCTGATTTCCCCAGCTTGCTGTCCCTCTTGCTGGCACTCTTCTTTCCTTGTGACTCAGGCACAATCTTATTTGTCACCATGCGTCAAGAAAGAAGATCCACACCAGAAAAATATTTCTGCCCTCTCCTCTCTATCAGCCAGGCAAAGTACTTCAGACAGAAAATGCTAGCCCTACAAAGATAGTCATTTGACTCTTTGGCACTAATCAGTGCCTCAATAGTTCCCAGCTACTATGTCAGTCAACATTCCTACTTTCCCACAAACCATCTGATTTCTCAACCTAGAAAAGACACCTAGAATTTTTAAACATTTATTGAAAAAAGTAAAATGTTTGCATTTTAGAAAAGTTAGAAATATAGAACATTCTTAAGAAGAAAATAAATAATTGGAACACACTTTCTGGTCTGTTAGATGAATTATTTTAAAGAGTTCCTCATGTCCTATATTTGCTGGAAGTCCTCAGTATGTATCAAGCTTAGAGAAAAAGAAAAGTTCTGCCTTACTTTTGTAACTTATATGCCTGGGTAAATGTTGGCCAATAATATTTCTTATATTTTTCATTTTGATTAACATATTTTTAAGTTCAATCTAGCATATTTTGAACTCTGAATTCCAATATATCATGCAAGTTAAAATAACAAATTTTATTATCTTTTTCTTGTAAAAATTAAGCTTTACCCATAGACAGGTTTGGAGAGTAATAGGGTACTTGGGAAACTCTGCTTTCCTTTTTGCCTACTTAAACTATTTTTTTAGCTTTGCTTGACTCTATAAATGTTACTCTTATCCCATCTGTTCTATCCACCAAACTTCCAGAACACTACAAATTTTCTTTCAGATTGTCTACCTTTCAGCTTGCCATATTAATTTTGTGTAGTCATTATGCTCAACAATCATGACTTGAAAAATATAAAGAAATTTTATTTCTGTCTCTTACTATTTCTTAAAGTATATTCTATGGGCTGGATCTTTCTTGATACCTGGATGAAAATTAATGCAGGCCCCTTGACGTTTTCTGGTACCTCTTAGGTAATAAAAACATATGTGGTCATCGTAATACACTCGCAATAGAGCAATTAGTTTATTTACTCCCATATAATGGTAGAAATTTAATTTGCATTAAAGTTAGGACAAATACCTCCTTTGAAACTTTTACATCATAGTCTTACTCGTAGTAATAGTTACACACACACAAAAAAAAAATCTCGTAAATGACACTTCTACATATTGTGAGAGGCAAAAAAAAAATGTACAGCGGAAGAGATTATAGAAGATGTTTAGGAAAAACTGTAAACAAGGAAGAAAGTGTTCTTGAGAAAATGAGCATTGGCTTAATGTTAAGAATAAGGCTAAACTCAGAAAGCTTGGAAAAGATCCAGATAAAAATGAAAAAAAACAATAAGAATCTATCTCTGATTTCTGACTCTGTGCTGCATATCGGCATTGCCTAACTGGCAAAGAGCCTACATCATTATCATCCTGGCCGTCTCCAACAAATTATGGACTTCTCTTCTATGCCTACTTGATAGTTTTAAGGATATGACTGCCATGATGACAGTACAGTCGGAGTGCAGGAATTAGGGAGGCATAAACACAGAGCCTTGAGCTGAGGCAAGATGGGCCAGAGTTAGTAATCCTTTGGCTGTGGACCTTCAAATAGCTGCAGGCCACCCTCGTGTTAGCAATAAACCTGTGTAATGACGCTGTGCAGGAGTGATAGTGGAACACTGCTGTCTGGTAGAAGGTCATGCAGCAGAGCATTATGCTACATGAAAACTACAGCATTCATTAAAACACACACACACACACACACACACACACACACACACACACACACACACTTAAAAATAGCCTGACATTAGAATGGCCTCAAGCTACCTGCATTTATTTAGAAAGAGAAAGTGTTGTTCGCTCTAGAAGCTCAGGTGAAAGTACTTCATATTATTACTGAATTGATGTCTCCAGCCTTCCACAGGTGATGTGTGCTAACATATATGACCTCTGCCATGAAAAAAAAAAAATCCCAATGTAATCACACATGATTTTTAAGTAGTAAAGTTCAATTTTGGAAAATCAAAACTTTCCTTGCTTGACCTGAAACTTTAAATTCCAAATAGGCACATGATTATGAACTAAATGCTAAAATTTTTCTAGCCTCTTCCCCTAACTTTTTTTAATTTCACAAGACAATTTTTGATGCCCTCATGCTGAGCCTCATCACTCATCAGAACATTTAAATTAAAAACATCTGACAGACAGACTTGGCTTATGAATTCATTTTCATAATGTTCAAATATCTACATCAATGCTCTGTGACTGTAAGTGGCTTTTTTTTAATAAGCATATTAAGCCAGCAGGAGTCATCTTGCTCGTTATATGTTCATGCAAGAATTAGATATTAAGAGATTCCTAGGTCAGTGTAATCAACTGCAATTTAAACTTTTTTTTTTTTTTAAGGACTATCAGCATCTAGAGATGGGCTCTCGAGACTTCCAAATAGAATGAAAAATGGAAGGGGGAAAAAAGAAATCATTGCATTATGATGTTTTTCTGATATCCTCAAGCCCCTTATCCTAAAACCTATAATTAAAGTATAAAAGATGATTAAAATAACGGGGTTATAAAACATATAAAACATATTCTACAAGATTTTTTCCCTCTCTCCGTCAACAAAGCCTAAAACTTGGACATCAACAAAGTTTATCTTGCCCACTTCATTTCTAATCTCAGTCAGACTCTCACCCTGAAGCTCCTCATTAGCTGCCAAGTCTCCACAGCTTGTCTCCCAGTGCCATTGTCCAATTCTCTCTGCTCTCTCAGTCCTTGACGCCAGGCTTTCAGAGTGCAGCCATACCCGGTGACTCACAGTGCTATGGGAAAGGGAAATACCAACCGTGTCACACATTATTCTTCTGAGTCCAAAACAATGTACCTCATCCCAGGCTTCCTAAGAATTATCTTCTTAATCCCAGAAGTTTATTCCAATAGTCACCGAATATAGTCCCTGGCATGTAACATGTGTTCTTTCAATGGCCTTTTTAATTAAACAAGTCATAACAATTTTTGATGCCCCCCCGACCCCCAAAAATAGGCATTCTGGTTCTCCCATATTTTGCACTACACAGACACAGGGCCTGATAGCATCTGACTAACCAATCTTGCATAGAGAGAGGGAGACCATACGTGGTTGAATACAACCAAAAATCAGGTTGAAAACATTACTGAAGAATTCAGTGTTCAAGTAAAACTGAACCACTTGATATTCATTATCAACTCTTTGAGTCAGATAAATCATCATGATAACTATAAAACAAGATAATTTTGAGCACTTACTATGCACCACTTACTGTGGCCGATATGTTATATACACATGGCCTCTGCACTGGGTTACATCACATGTATCAGGCAGGGAATTCTAGTTATTGCTATGGAACAAATAGCCCTAAAATAGCAGTGACTTAAAATAGCAAAGATTTATTTCTGGTTCACATTATGTGGCTAGCAGCACACCATGTCAACCCTTGCTTCCACAATCTCCGACAGGAGAAATGTTGTGGCAACTTGTGCACTGGTTTGTAAAAGCTTCAGCCTGGACACAACACTATCACTCACATTTTATCGGCCAAGCACATTATTGACTTCAAGCGTGCCCAGAAGAAGACCAGAATATTATTAACAGCTCTAATGACACTATACAGAATATTAGAGCCTAAAGAGACTTTGGAGATTATCTTGTAATATCTTGTCATTTTACAGATGTGGAATAGGACTTTCACCCTCAAGCAATCATGCTATTGTAGGAAATATGTGTGTTTGTATAGGAACAACCACAGATAAGGCAGCCTTTGATAAGGAGAGCTATTTTATTGGTTTACTTAGTTCAAAGAGAGTCATACTAAGTTTTAGTTTGGTTCTGTTCTGGCCAGATATTTACCTATGGTAGAACCTATAAAGGTCTTTAAATAAAGTTCTTAACATTTTAAGAAGAACATTTTAAGAAAGTCACTGGACTATCCAATAGCTAGTATAATAAGTTCAAACTATAATGATAGCAAAATGTATTGCACATTTTCTATGTATCAGGCACCATTCTGACATTTAATAGGTATACTTCATCCTCAGAAGCGCTTTTTAGGGTAGGTATTCATGCATTCCCCATTTGACTGAGATAACTGAGGAACTAAAAGGTTAAATAGCTTGCCCAAGGTCACAAGCTATTTAGTAGTAGACTTACAGAGACTGGATGATGAAGAATGAATACTCTTATTTTCTGCTATCCTAAACCATTGTATTATATATGAGGACTTTATTTACCTGTTGACCTAAATATGAAATAAATACACATAGCAATCTATAGTTAATATTCATTGTCAGTCTAATGTTAATTTCTATTTCCTTTAGCAATGTGTGGCTAAAGGAAATGTCCCTGGCCTAATTAGGCTATTCCATTCTGTCTGTTGTTCCCTATAAGTCTCTTTAGAGCAGAAATCAGGCCAACATCTAGCACCATGCCAGCAACATAATTTATGCTTAATAAATATTTGTGGAGTGAATGAATGAATTTAAGTTCTCCATTGCCTTTGATTTATCATTGTCACTTAACATCTGAACTAGAAAGTCCTTTTGTTAGATTTTTTTTAAGTTAACACATATTTCAAAAACCTTTAGGTTTTTGGTCTGAAAGTTCAAATATAGACTTTATGCAGTGTTAATTTCTGCCAATGCACTCTGCAAACTTTTGGCTGTGTATTTGGCCCAAGAAATCGGTTTTTTTGGCTCTATTGCATGATATATTCTTCTGATCTCCCCCATGCTGTTTAGTCATTTGGTAGCATGTCCTGTAGCCTTCATGTGCACCCACCAGCATCCTGAGCAGAGGACTCTCCCTGAGTTCATGAGAAGAAATTCAGTTGCTTATGACCCTATTACATATGAATCCCCCACTGGTCCCTAGTGTCCTCAGCACTGTCCAGAATCCAGGCTCAGAATCTGTACAAATAGGTCAGAGAAGTCTGATACCAAATATAAAATTCACAAAATTTCCCATTTTGTGTAGACATGTACACTGGAAATTCTTTTTTCCTTTGAGTATTAATCACCAGCTTCAACAAAATAGGGAGAAGTCAGGCATTAGGGGGGAAAAATAGAGGAGGAGAAAAGAGACTTCAAGATAGACTATTACACCCTAAACTCTGTTGTCCATATCAGGAGAAAGACTGCATCATGACCCCCTTTCTGATTGTTATAGTCACTACCTAGTTTCTTATATGAAGTCAGCTTTACATAGCTAATAGGAAATTCTTAAAGAATTTGAAAAAAAGACATTGGCCTAGAAAGTATGCCTCAAATTGTGTTCCTTTGACTTGGTTTCCTAAAAATGCTTATGTGTGTTCCATGTTAAATGCGCTCTTTGATCAAATAGACTAGAAAAAAAAATGAGTTTAGGACAATTAAATGAGTTTCTTTGTACAGACTGCTCAGCTACATTTCAACACATACAACTGTATCAATAGAAATTCTAGGGTACCCTTAAGTTTATTGTATTTTCCCATTCTTTTATACCAGCATGGTGAAATAAAGCTATGCTTTTGAATGTCCATTTTTCTATAGAAAACATATCTTTGTAAAACCATACTTGACAAGTAATTTTTTTCAAATCCAAAGCTGAACTAAATTTTCCAAAAGCCCTACTGTTGAGAAACCATGTGTCAAATGAACATGCCATTTTAATACTCAGTCCTTCTATACATACACTACACACACACACATACACACACAATCGGTAAACCTTATTTATCTTGTTTTGGGGAATTAATGATTCGGTATTTTGCAGTTTCTTATTTGGCAGGATCTTTCCATGAGTTGGCCGCTCTCTTTCCACATAATTAATATGGTCAAAAATGACCATTAGAACCATTTATCAGCTCTACGTGATCCAGCAATATGCTTAAAACTCATGATCTCCTTCATCATCCATCTTTCCCTTTGATTATTCGAGCCAGAAGAGCTAAGTTCAACTTTGATTATTATCACTTACTCACTATTTAAGTTGGGCAAATTATTTCATCTTTGTTAATCTGTTTCCTCACTTACATTGAAAATAGTAATGCTTCTCTTGCAGAGTATTCAAGAGACTAAATGAGGACATTTCTAAAAGAAGACTAGCACAACTCATTAGCAGGAAGTGCTCTACAGATGTACTACCCAATATTCTGTCACTCCACCTCATTTCTACCTTCTTTTTACCATCTAATCTCCCTAAATCTTTTAGTAAGATAATAAAATATTCCAAAGCATATCCAAAGTGTATTCTTTTTAAATCGTTTAATCAATTTCTAAATTGTCTATCTGCTTGGTATAGTGAAGTTCTCTGAAGAGATAGTTAAAATTAGAATGGAAACTTAGAATGGAAAATTACTTCCACGACATTGTGGGATACATTTATCCAGTCATCCCTGCTCTGATCCTTCTAACCATAATTAGAAAGATACAACATTCCCTTCAGTGAAAATATTGCAGACAACTCTTATGACATGGTGCCTAATGTTGACTTGGTTGAATGAACAAATTCAATAAACAAGCACTGGAGTGGTTGGAGACTGAGTCTGATTGACATCCATACAATAGTCATTTTGTGCTTTGCAGTAGGGCACTTTTGATGAGAATTTACATGAGACTCAAATATTCTGTCTTTCTGGGACCATTCTTGGAAATCCCCAAAGTATTCACCTTCCCCTGGATCCTTGAATTTTTCCATTTTCAAGATCTTGATCATCCTGCCAATCTTAGTCATTACTCATGAGGCATGCTGTTTCTTTATCCCAAGCCTTTTCTTCTGCCAAAGAGGTCAATATAATATATTTGAAATTAAGCCCACCTAGGGAATTTTTCTTCCCACTGTCCTTCATGAGGACTATACGAGTATAACATCAGAACCATCCATAATTCAAACTTGAATCTTCTCCTCCGTAAATAGGTCATAATGAATTCCCCAAGTACCCATGACTATGGGGTCACATAGGGTGGCAGTGAGGTGGAGTAGGCATACTGAGCGCTTGAATTACCTACTCAGGCAACTTTCTTGTTCCTTCAGGATCTGCTGGTTTGACATTCGAATTGATGATGGTGTGCTGCTAGGTGGATATAATACCAACTTACAAGGAGCAACTTGGATCACTTCATCCCTTGGTCCTATGGTCCCTACTGAGCTAGTTAAAAATAAGAACTGCTTTTTTATAAGTACAGTTACTTTCCCAAAGGAAATTATTATGCTTCCTCTCTGCAATGAATTCTCCTCTTGGAGCTTTATTTGCTTTCACTCAATTTCCCAATTTTCCAGAGACAATTTTATCATCACAGTATCTGCTAGGTCACTAAAGTAGAGTGGCATAACTGCTTGCACTTCATTGTGCTGAAAACTTCCAGGGTCATAGAATACATGCAGAGGTAAAATGCATTACCTCTAAAGTATACCAAAGAATTGTACCTCTTTCTTAGTGGTAACAAGCTCAACAAATAATTATTTGTTTTTCACTGTGAAGTAAAAAAATCTTGTTATTTTCCAGGTACTTCAAAGAGGTGAGAAGACATTATATTGTCAATATTTTTATGCTCCTCTTCTGGTACTTGGTAAGATGTCTTATAAAGGCTTCCAGGGTTTTTTTCTACTTCCTTTTCCCTCATATTTTAAGGATGTGATAAATGTGGTTAGCCAACATGACATTCAGTGAAACAATGATATAGCTACATTTCCTTTAGACAAAATTGTAGCACAAAGATGGACAACTGATCAAAACCTGAGGAAAAACACTAAGAATGTACTGTTTTCCCTTTCAGGTAAGAAAAAACTGCTTCTGTTATTTTTTATTTGCTGGATAAAAGGGGGAAATATTTGCCAATTTAATAGCTATATAACAGATTCAATGGGCTGTGATGATTTTCTCAGCTAAGGAGACCTCACCAAGAAAAGCAGCTATAATTGGATTTACCACCTGATAAAGTTTATAATAACCCACAACCATACTCCAAGATACATTTTTCTTCTGCATTAACCTAACTGCGGATGTGATAAAAACCATCAATCTTCATATTTCAAGACTTCAGTTGTAGCACTAACATCTACAATTTCTCCAGAGATACAGAGTTGATTTTGATTTAATCTTTCGGAAGACAATGGGAATTCCAGATGCTTCAACTCTGCCGTTTCTATCACAATGGGATTTATACCAGTGGTTCTCAACCCACAGCAAAATTGTGATACAAGAAAGTATCATTATATGCCTCTTTCTATTTCCTTTTGCTCCTTCCTCCCAACTCTATAGACTTAATGCTTGATTTCTAACCCTTCTATAAGCAATGCCTGAGAAGACACTATGTCATTTGCCCTCTGAAATACATTCATGTTCAAATGAGAAAGATTACAAGCTTCAAACAGAACAAAATGGATTTCTAATTGTAAACCCATCACTTGCTAAATCATGTGTGACTTTGCTCACATTAATGAATATCTCTGAGTCTCAGTTTTCTTGTCTACTAAAGAGTGAAAAATTGAAAGACTTATGAGGCAAAAATCACTGAACATAGGCATTTCTAGTAACCACGGGGTTGTAAAGTGCATATTGATCTTTTGGCCTAAAAATACTCCAAATCTCCAGGCCTTCTATATACTTCCTTTGGATTTCTCTGGGAAATATAATCTTGTTCCCTTTTTCTGTCTAGATCAAATTCCCTCTTGTGTATACTTCCTTAATACCATCTCTCTCCCCTTTCCAGTGTTTGTCTCATTTGATATCTTATATTGATTTTTGTATTTACTTGATTATTGTCTGTCTTTACCAATGCTCTATATGTCCCTTAAGGGGAAACCATGCCTGCTATTGCTCATTTTTTTTAGTCAGTGCTTAGCATAGGGTTGACCAATGTAGGCACTTAAAACTTAATTGACTGAATTAATGAATATCACAAGACAACAACTGAAGAGCATGTACTATGGGTAATAATACTCTATGTCATATGCTTTATGTCCACTACATATATAATACCCAAACATCCCTCATATTTCTTCATCATAAATTTGGGAAAGTGAGATTTAGAGAAAGCTGAATGCTGAGATTTTTCTTACCATTTTCCTCACTTGTCTGGGTATGTCCTCTCTTTACACAATATCTTGGTCACACATCCAAAAATCTCAGGTCCATGGTATAATTTGTCTGTACTCTCAAGGCTTCTAACACAATATAGAGTGGGAACTCTAGTCTGCATCAGAAACACTTGAAAACCTGGTTTGAGGACTTCCCTCATGCGTAGAGATTCTAATTCTGCAAGGAGAGAAACCAGAGTATCTGTGTTTTTATTAAATACCTCAGATGATGCTGATACAAAGACTATATATACCGCGTAAGAAATTTTGAGATCTAGGAGTCTGGAGTTAGGAAAGGAAACAGGTGGTAGAGTTAGAATGTTCTAGTAGTAGATCACAGAGAACTTCCAATTACACAAAGGCACTATAACACACAGTTAGAGGTATTCATGAGTATTGTTAGGATTCATGGTAATGAGGCATGAATGAAAAACAGTTCACTAGAAATAAATAATTCTAGTGTTTCTTTTACAACTGAATCAAGATTTCTTAGACTATGAAGTCAATTTTCCAGCATATATTTTTAAAGTTGTCAGTGTTGATACTCTCTTTGCATACTACAGTACTAGTTAACAATCCCTGACTAGCTGGAACACTTGTGCATTTCAGAATACTGAAGTTTAGCTTCCAAGAGTGAGAATTTCTTTTCTCCAACAATGAAGTTCTCTGTGATCAGTTGTCATTCTTAGAGACTCCAAAGTTCTCTCTAGAAAGCATATACCAGTTTTCTCTTTCCAGTAGGGTATAGGAAAATTCCAAAGCAATCACCCAAATCTCTCTCTTTATATATATGTACACACACACACACACACACACACACACACACACACAACTTTCACTATTTATTTTAAAGTTGTGATCAAATATCTGTGGTTCTAGGGAAGTCATCTAAAAAGACTGAGCTCCACAGAATGACAACTGAGATTTTGGAGATGGACACAAAATGATCTGTGCTCTTCTAGCCACTCCATATGGCATCTCTAAGCATTGGACAAAGGAGCCTGGTATGCCCCACTGAAGCACATATTTCCAATGCTAACATAAGACTTCATGTGTAATAATAGGCACTTTCACTCTTTGAGTTAAATGATATACCTTTCCTTTGTTTGTCATAGAAATTATCGGATTATTTTTCTTTTAAATTTTGCCATGATCTCTATGAAAAACAAATAGAATTTTTTCTACTTGCACATTTAACCTGGGCATCTCTTTTATATAATTCTCTTGAGTCTTCAAATTTTAACAATTAAACAGGGACAACAAAACTAAACAAATTGAGCTAAAAAGAAATATATTATCAAATCAAAGGGAACTCAAATTTGATCCTAGAGATTTCAAGTTCAGGCAACTCTTCTTTAAAACAATATAAATATTATATTGAAATATGTAATTGTTAAGCTAAGACTCTGAAATCAAATTGACCATAGTTCAATATGAGTTTTGCAATTTACCAGCTGAGTGATTAGAGGCAAAGTTCTTTAACTACTCCGAGACCCAGTCCATTCATCAGTAAAATGGAGATACCTATTGATGTGAGAATTAAATGACAGTGTGTATTTAAGAGTGCATTAAAATGTGCCTGGTGCAAGGTGGATATCAAGAATTATTCCTTTTTATTATTACTAGTCATCACTTATATAAAAATCATTGAGAACAATCATGATAGTGGTTATCATGGAGATATGAGAAAAAAGACCAGAGATATGAGAAAAAAAACCGACAAATCTCAAATCTGTAAGTACTTTAAATTGTGGCTACAGTTGTTTATAAACTCTGATTTCCTTTTCAATTCTGCCGTTTAGACTCTCATAGACACTTTCCTTTCTCAGCCCAGTTATAAAAATATATATATATATATATTTAAGAATTTGGGGTTAACTTACCTGTTGAACAAAATGCCAAAGTTTCCTTTGGTTCCCAGTTTTCAAGTTTCATAGTTGTTTAGATGTTTTCTGTGTGAAACTGTTGTAACACTCAAATGGTAGCAGCACTTTTATCAGATGGTCCAATAGTCAGTTTTCTTGATGTGAAGAGCTAAACACGGCCCACACAGCTGTCATTTAGCATTCTCACCCCTGAAAAGAAAAATTAAAGAAAGCTGGAAACTCGCTATTTTTCTGTTTCAAAAATAAGACAAGGTCAGTAAAACTGTCATCTTTTCTCAGAAAAGCATTGGCTGTGGTCCCAAAGGCACATTGAATTGTGGAAAACATCCCCATTGATTTTTTTCAGGACACAGCAGAATAACTGGGGACACAGCAGGCCACAAGTTGAAAATTATTAAGAAGGCAACTGAAATGTAAATGAGGACCCATGAACTCACATTAATGTTGCTTTGCTTTATTTGCTAAACAAAGAAATAATTTGGGTTTTGATTTTACTGTTATATATCTGGCTAAAGGTTGATTAACAGAAAAGTATTTAATTTGGGGCACTTAATTTGAGAAGACGTGTGCCTAACTTCTATGGATGTGAATTAACTTTGGACTGAGAATTACAGGTAAATGCCCAAAGCAGTATTCTGTCAGCCAGAGCTGCAACACTGGAATGTACTCATGTATGGTGGTGGCTTTGTTTCAAGTAACTCAATTTGCATTACTGTGGATCTAAGAGGAAATCATAATTTGACTCACATGCTAATGGAGTATAGAAGAGGAAGGGCAAATAATAATGCTGAATACATATAGAATCACATCATATCTCATTAAAAGCTTTTAATTTGACAAGATAACACTACAGATAATAGTGCTGCTTTCATAAAACTTTTATCCTTAAGCATAGTATTTCAAAGACTAAGAAAGACATTATAATTAATAAAATAATTCATGTGAATAAGACAAGATTGAGATATTTGCTGTTTCTTCCTCAGGATTGTCTCTTCTCTAGCTTTTATTAGGTGAAAAACACTTTTGAGTGAAATTCTTAATGAGTATTTTTTTACACCCAGTTTGAGTCAAGCTATAAAAACATCCTATCAGGGCAGGATGTCCTTTTCAAGAAAAAGAATGTGGTCAGGAATTCTAAGGGCAGCTGGAAGTTAAAAACTGCAATAAATTGTAACTAGGAAATAAAGGGTAAATGTATATGTGTTACAGGGAGGGGATATTTTCCTGAAATTTGAGTTAATCCTCTACCAAGGGATTATTTTTGGATTATCACCAAAGGATGCTAAACAGACTAAACCATAAATGGAAAAATTATGTTAAAAATGAGAAAATCATCATCTTATGACAAAGGGCTAAGGATGAAGGTGCCATATACTTAGCAGAACACCATGGGAAGCCCTATAAATATGTTAGTGCCAAGAAAATTAATGTAGAACTGTAGGAATAAACCTGTACCCACTCTTATCTGGACCAATAAAAATACTTACTTGAACAGAAATTATGATCCGTATTTTAAATACATCTTTCATGAGGCCTCTGTTGTTTGATAACACAGTTAAATCAACTAACTATAGTTTTGTTTTGTTTTGTTGAGGTATATTTGAATAACATTATATTAGTTTCAGGCATACAATGTAATGATTCGATATTTGTGTATAGTGCAAAACGGTCATCACAGTAAGTCTAGTTAACATTTGTCACTATGCAAAGTTACAAAAATTTTTTTTCTTCTGCTGAGAACTTTGAAGATTTACTCTCATAGCACCTTTCAAATATGCAATACAGTATCATTAACTATAGTCACCATGCTGTACATTACATCCCCATGACCTATCACTCAACCCTGCCTTAGCCTTTTGTTGTCTCTCAAACCTTTGTGATTGTTCAAGGGGCCTATTTGACTTGTAATGGCCCCCAGTAGTTGAGGGTGTGCCAAGACCTGTCAGTGCCCCAAACGGGATGTCAGTCAACACCTAGATTCAAGCTGTTTGGAAGCCAGACTCTCAGGCAGCAGCTTTTAAGGTATGTAAATATACACAGTCCTATGGGACTTCAAGTGTAAGCCACACTGCCACCACTGCCAAGTGATCTACAGGAGGTCCCCGGATGGTGAGGCAGAGAGAGAGCCCAAGATGGCATGCACCAGCCTCCATTCCCTGAGAGCAGGTCAGTAGGTCCTAGATGTGCCATACCTGAAGCCTGCCTCTCGGGCCACAACTCCAGGACAAGCAAGAAGGCCTCTTTCATGAAAAGACTGGGGTGTGATAAAGACTAAGTGGAACTTTAAGCAAACATGGTCAGTCATTGGATGGTCTACGGAGGAGCTAAGGCTTATGGCAGTTCTCGCACTCTACGTAATCGCAGGAACCCTACAAGCGCAAACCCTACAGGAAGAATTCTGGCCCTAACTTCCCCTTCCATTGACTTCTTTTTCCTTTCTATAACTACCCTTCCATCTTGGCTTGCAGGCCAGAGTATATAAGTGGCTTGCCATGTCCGCACGCACTGGTGTGCAACCCTTTCCTTTTTTCTATGTAAGTCTTTTTGATGATGAAACACTTAGTCGATATTATTTTTCAGTTGACACATGTGTATCAGTCTGCTGGCTGTGTAGTGTCCTGGGGATGGTAGCCAAGAACTATCCCTCCAATTGTGACGGCACTGTGGGACCCAGAAATGCAAAAACCCCTAGCCACCAGAGCCAGGCTATTACGGAGCATCTACTGGACAGCAGCGACAAAGATCAGGGCTCCAGAAGAAAATACTAGGGGTCAAGATGCATGCAAAAGCTCCCTCCCTCCAGAATGCGAAGAAAATATTGGTGCTCTGGAGCACAGCTGGGGGAGATCAGGAAGATAGCACCTGCCCTCAGAAGGAAGGTTTAGTCAGCCCTTAAATGCCAGTAATTAGAAGCCTGCCCCTCAGGCAGTAGTCATGATGATTAGCTAATTGGCCCTCACTCAAAGAAAGCCTGAGCTCCTGGGTCGGTTGCCTCTTCCTGTGTCGTGGAGATGGAAGCTGTTCAAGAATGCTTTCTCCGTCAGCCCCACTGTCCACCAGAGTCAGGCGATGTAGAAGTGTCCCCTGTCAAGCAGCCAGACATAAAACTGAGGCAGACACAGGTAAAAGCTCTGCTCCAGGAGATACTGTTGCTCCAGAGCCTGCTGCAGAGGTAGACGGTAAAGATGGCGCCTGCTGGCTGGAGCTAGGGGGACGGGAGCATACACATGGTGTCTGCCGGGAAAGCAAAATTTTCGGAAGAAAGAAAAAAATGAAACAGAAAAGCTTAGAGGTTTTTTTTCTTTCTTTTGTTGTTGTTGTGTTTAAAGTCGATACCCACTGGCTGGAGTGAAGCAGAGGGAGAATATAGAGTTTGGAGCAAGACAGAGGGACAGTGTGAAGAGGGCGCCCACCGACTAGAGTGACCAAAGTGTAGAGATTGCGCCCAACAGGAAAGAAAACAAACAAACAAAGATGGAGCCAGGCAACTGGAGCAAGGCAGAGAGAGCAAACAAAGATGGCACCAAACAGTTTTCATCCAGGAGAGCACCCCAGCAGACTACCCCCTGCATATGTCCATCAGATGCCTGTCCCTCAGGCCAAGGCTCCAAGACAAGCATACAAGCTTCTCCCACAGCAAGCCCAAGTTCATGTGCCCCTCCCATTCCTGCTGCTGCGTTGGGCCCTGCAGTGGGTGAGTCCATGGGCACAAGCCTTTTAAGAATCGTATCTCAGTTGTTTGTACTCTTGTGGGTTTTGTGGACATGAGCGCGACTGGTTTTCAAAGCTAGATGTTTTAGGGACTTGTCTCAGATAGCAGGTCTTAAAAGTTGGGGTGCCTGATGTAGGGTGTGAATCCTTTGCTCCTCCAAGAGAAGCTCCAGGTTTTGAGCTCCCTCCCCACTATGAGTGGCTGCACCAGGCTTGGGATTTATGATGAGATTGAGTCCCAGCCTCTCCTACCCATTTTAATGTCAACCTTCGTTCGCCAGATGCTTCCAAGTCGTTCAGCCTGTTTTTAAGTTTTTTTCAGAGGAAGTAGTTCTGTATGTAGCTGTAGATCCGATGTGGACATGAGGCAAGTTCAGGATCTCTTATGTCGCCATCTTGAACTGGAACCTAACCATAGTTTTGTTGTGTACAGGATCAGGAGTGTGAACAGTATATTTTAGAACTCTCTCACTTACAATGCAAATGTGTTAAGCCATGGACATTTACCAATATTTATCCTTTTATTACAAAAAATAAGGCAAAGTAATGGAAAAGAGAGTGGTGGAGTGTTGTTGACCACTAGGAAGTGGCATTTGAAAACCAATTGGCAATCTGTAGCCATAGCCCTGGTAGAAGTATGGAGGACCACTAACTGCTGCTGCATTGGCAGGTGTGGAGTCGTGAGGACAGAAAAGAGCAGTTCAGGAGAGATTTACAGTGCCAGGAAAAAAATGTTGTGAAGTATTCTACTGGTAGCATTTACCTCAATTTTTTCATTGAACACCTACTGCAAATTTCTTAAGGGGCAGAGATGGGAAGACTTTCACATGCAAATCATAGAATTTAAAACTAAAGAACTGTTTTCAACAGAGTAGCAAAATGAAATCCCTAGGGTTGCAAGGACTGCAGAAAAAGAAAACTGTCAATTTTCCCATTATCCTCAACAAAAGGATAAAATCAGAGTCATGATCAAAACACTTACTGAGGAAGAGACAGAGACAATATCCACTTACTGTGTAAAAGACAGAGACAATTACAGCCATGTAAACCAGTACTATTAATAGTTATATTAATTTTTCTACAGAAAGAATGTAGTTAGTTACCTTACGATTGGTGGTACAAACTATGTAACACAAAAGATAGGGTAATTTGCTTTGTGGTGCTAACCACAGCAAATGATAGCTGGGTTCTCAGAGTTTATTTGCAATAATTACACATTTTACTCAGAATGTTGCTTTACATTGATCAGGCTTGCATATAGTTTCCCTGAAGTGTTAAAATCCTATAAGTCGAAAATAAACATAACATTTTCTTTACCTTCTTCTTAATGTACTTAATGACTGAGAGCGTCTATATGCCCACACACAAACAGCTTGGAAATCTTTAAGGAATAATAAAAATATAATGAAAATGTTTAATAAACTTAGTTCATTATCTTACCAGGATAGATGGATACATGAAACTCAATTGGTGCCCAAATAGTAATGAGGGTTTTGTTGTTTTTTTGTTTGTTTGTTTAATTCTCTTATTCAACACTCTCTATATATAAATTTGAGATATGGAAGAGGCAGCTAACAACAAGATTAAGCTTTAAAAAATCATAAAGCAAATACTTCAAAGAAAGTATATATTTTCCCTGGAACACGGCATAGGGCTTAGCTGGCATGTTGGGAGCAAACAAAAAGTAATTCAATGTTATCATTTATGACAGAGCACACAACACGATAAAGAGGAATTTGGACTGAATAAAGAGATGATCCCAAAATGCTTACAATTTGCAACAGCACTTTAGGATGGAGGCCACCTTGCAGCATTCCCCTTTTTTCACCACTATTTGTTGCCAGCCCACTGAAATATGAAACAAGCCATACTGGTATTATTAAAAGCTGAATGAATGAAAAAACAATAGACAATCTCATTAAACAATGCCAACTGCTCCAATGCATTATGAATATCTTCATATAGTAGCCAATAGTCCAACAACGATATTATGTTTGCAATAATATACCTAAATATATCTCATTACAAATAAGGTGGCTTGACACTCCATAAATATGTTGCACAGTGAATTTTTTTTTTTTTAGTTCAAACATCTTAATTTTAATACTATATCAGAAAATTTGACTTTTAAGGAAAATAAATCAGTATTATAAGAAACTGGAACAACATAAAGTACCTGAATAGTCATCTTTTCTGGGTTTTTTGTTGTTGTTGTTGTTATTATGTTTTTTTTCTAATATAGACTGCCCTCCTGTAGCTTCTGTCAATGTTGATAAACTAAACCTTGCTTAGTTGTCCTGACTCACCTGGATCTTCTCATCCCTCACAAACAAATTTCTCTTATAGATTTGTTTTCTTGGCCTCTCTCTTCTCCTAAACAACCGTCCCCCAATGTAGTTACATGCTAGTTTTTTAATTTGGTGTTTTGCTCGTTAGAACAGGAGATTTTAACCTCAGTGAATATAAGTGACATCAACTGTGAAAAAATAGTAACTGACAATCCATGTAATGGGCTATCAGTATTTCCTTTGAGTTTACCATGATAGCATTATATGCTGTGTTGGCTTTAATGGGTAATACCAATCAGGAGAGAAGAATGTAGAAAATTCAAATGTTCGCTCCATGCCTAAAGAGAGAAAAATTTTAGAAAGACACGTGTAACACATAATGAGGAAGGGATGGCGAGGAAAATGTACCATATCAAGAGGAAATTTTACCATATTAAAATGAGGGAGAAATTTAGGATGAACAATACATTGTAAGAGATTCTGCTCTGAGGTAAAAGCAGAGTGAAGTAAATCAATAGAAGTAGACAAATGTGATTCAGAAAGCAAAAGATATCTTGGTCAGTAGGGAACTTGTAGTTTAAGGTGTAGTTCCTGAAAAAGACAATGACAGATCATGTTTTTGAAAGGAAAACTTTGAGCCCATGAGCTCAGAGCATCTGCCGAGTCCTGCCTGTCAGCTCTCCCACAAACGTGATCTACCAAATCTTAAGTAAATCAAGTTTTCATAGCTCCATGATGCCTCCCAAGCCTGTGTTCTGCCAACAATACAGGAAGAAATTCTAGAGGAGGAATGCTCAGAGAATCTATGTGTGATCATAGATTGCTCTTTTATGAGTAGATCGACCATAATATTTATTGTACAAATGAGGAAGTTTTCGTGAGAGGAGAAACTACAAACAATTAAACTACAAACAATGATAATAGCCATAAACTAACGATCCCAGGAAAACCACAACACTTTTTAACCCTATTTTTAAGACTATCGAATTTCTGAGTTCTAGAACCTGCTTTGCCCAGGTTCTTGTACCTGTTATCTTTTAAAAATTACCAATCATAGGATGGTAACACACGTGTAGACATACTTTCAAACTCACCAAATTGTACACATTAATTATATGCAGCTTTTTGTATACTAGTTATACCTCAATGAAGCCAGAAAAAAAATTGCCAGCCATTCTGGGAACTCCATGCTCGTGTGGGTTGCTGAGAAGAAGCCAGGCATTCTACTTTCCACAGGAGGGTTAAAGGGCAAGGAATGAAACAAATCAGTGGTTATCAACTGTGGCTACCCAAAACCACCCAAGGAAATTTTAGAAAATCTCCAGACCAACTAAGTCACAGTCACAGTATCTGTGAACAGGGTGCCAGCATAATCACCCCAGGTGATCGGAAAGCACATATTGACGGCTGAGAAACAGTTGGCTACCCTTGCTACTGATAATGTTTGGTCAATGGACCAGAACCATGAGCACCACCTGTAAGTTAATCGAAATGCAGAAGCTCAGACCTCTCCCCTGCCCTACTGAACCTGAATTTGTATTTCAATAAGATCCCCCAGGAGATTCCTAGGTACTTTAAAGTTTGAAAAGCTCCAAGCTAGAAAACAATTGAATTGTAAATATTAATAAAATATTTTTGATTTTATCTTGATGGCACTAGGGAGATAATATAAAATCTTAAGTAAATATGTGCTGATGATCCTCAAATCGTTATCTATAGCCTAGAGCCAGTGTTACTCAAAGTGTGGTCCCTGTTAAAAGAAACAGTTACAGGTCTGTGATAAAATAAGTAAAGAAATAGTAAGAAGTTAGAAACTGATAGTAATTTGACAAAGTCACTTTGTGTTTACTTGGGCTTGTATTTTGTATGCCTTTTTCATATTTCCTTCTCATTCTTCTTTTTTCTTTTCACTTTTCCTAGTTATTCATGTTTCTTACTCCATAATGATTTGGAAATTAAACAAAACAAAACAGTCTCTGTGTCACAGACAGCCTAAGAAGAACTGACCTAGAGCTCTTCTTCCCATGGGTTCTAAGAATCTTCAAATGGACATCAAAATGAAGTTTGTCACCCACATCCCCAAATGGGTCCTCCCTCTTGAATCACTACCCAGTTTAGGGCACTTCCCAATTACTCAGTCTCCTAAATGAAAAATCCATATGCCCACAGTGACTTTTTCCCCTCCTCTATCTTCTCCCTCATGTCCCACCTACCTAAATATTTCTTCGTTCTGTCTTCTCTCCACCCTTCTCCCACAGTATTATTTCACGCCCTCACTTTCTTTCTCCTGGACAATTGACATAGATACTAACCTCCAGTTCCTACTTCATGCCCCGAAAAGCTATCCTGTCAAAGTCTACCAGGTTATGTGTGTGATCCTAAGATTGGCCATATCGCTGTAAACTTTAAATGGTTTTGGTGAACATCCTTCCCTACGTTACAAAAGCCAATCTCCATAATGTCATACTGAAGGTCCTACACCCACTCCAGGTGATCTAGGCTCTGCTTGCTTCATTTCTTGCCTGCTTTCACTTAACCAATGGACAATATCAAAGTACAATTTGTGGTTGCCCTCCACACATGACATTGTTGTCCCTGGGACTTTTGCTCCTTCCAGGCCTCTGGCTGACCTTATCCCATACCTTTACATCTTAAGACTCAACTTCCGAACGTGGGAGTGCTAATAGTTCTTTTAGATCCTAGTTTCAATTATTTTGCATAAATATGCAGAAGGGATTGATGGATCATATGGCAGTCTATTTTTAATTTTTTGAGGAACCTCCATGCAGTTTTCCATAGCAGCTACACCATTTTACATTCCTACCAACAGTGTGTAAACATTTCAATTTCTCTACGTCCTCACTTGCTGTCTTTTTTTTGTTTGTTTGTTTTTTTCATATTAATCATCCTAACAGGTTTGAGATGGTATCTCATTGTGGTTCTGATCTGCATTTTGCTGATGATTCGTGTTGTTGAGCATTTTTTGGTATACCTGTTGACCTTTGAAGCACTATTCACAGTAGTCAAGATGTGGAAACAACTAAATGTCCATAGACAGATGACTGGATAAAGAAAAGGTGGTGTATACATATCTGGAATATTATTCAGTCTTTAAAAACAATAGGAAATTCTGTAGTACACAACAACATGGATGAACATGGAGGACATTATGCCAACCAAGATAATCCAGTCCACAAAGACAAACATTTCATGATTCCACTTATTAGGTATATTTTCCTTTTTTTACCTGTGGGAAAGTGGATGGCGATTCTTCTCCAAATACCCTCTCCAAAGATTATGCTTGTTAGCTGTTTAGCTTTATGTTTTTATGTATGCCTGTAGGCTGAACCATTTTATGGCTTCCTATTTATTCTAATAGACATGAATTTCCTGAGAAAAAGAAATTGAATGACTCTTCTTTTTTTAATTAGAAAAGCACAAAAAGTCAGGGAGGGGTGCAGAGAAAAGTGAAAAGGAAATCTTCAAGCAATTTCCACACCAGCTAGGACATTTTGTCAGAAAAGGTCTAAACCTGAAAGTTTCCTTCATCAGCAAAATGCAAATCAGAACCACAATGAGATACCACCTCAAACCTGTTAGGATGATTAATATGAAAAAACACACAAAAAAGACAGCAAGTGAGGACGTAGGCTCAGATGGTTAGCATTTTTAGAAATAAAGTATTTTTAAATAAAGGTACATACACTGTTTTTTAGACTTAATGCTATTGCACACTCAACAGACTACAGTATAGTAAAAACATAACTTTTACATGCACTGGGAAACCAAGAAAATTCATATGACTTGCTTCATTGCAATCTTTGCTTTATTGGGGTGGTCTGTAACTGAACCTACAATATCTCAAGGCAAGGTGTTGCCTGTACATGTAAATCATCTTATTTAATGGCTTCATAGCATTCCATTGTATGAATGTACAGAGATGTGTTTAGGTAATTTCCTGGTGGTGGATATTTGGGTTATTTCTAATTCTTGCCTGATGTAAACAATGAGGTTGTTGTAGACTGAATTGTGTATGCCTCCCACCCTCAACAAATTCATATGTTGTTGAAGCCCTAACCCCCAATATGACTGTATTTGAAGATGAGGGCTTTAAGGATATAACTGAGGATAAATGAGGTCATCAGGATGAGGCCTGAACCCTGTCAGGCTGGTGTCTTTATGAAGAAGAAGCAGCAGCAGAGATCTCTCTCTCTTTCCATGCATGCACGAAGGACAGGCCCTGTGAAGAAGACACAGTGAGAAAGTAGCCATCTGCAAGTGAAAGAATGAGGCCAAAGGAGAAACCAAACCTGCCTACAACTTGTCTTGGATTTCTAGCCTCCAGCATGATGAGAAAATAAATTTCTGTTGTTTAGGCACCCAGTCTGCGGTAGTTTATTATGGCAGCCATAGCAAGTTAAGACTATAGGTATCCTAACGGGGGTGAGATGGTATCTCATTGTGGTTGTGATGTACAGGTGTCTTTTCCTAGTGATTAGTGATGTTGAGCACACAAAATTTTACAGCTTGTTATTTACATTGCCAATCTGTTCTCCAGAAATATTTTATTAATTAAAGTTAACAATAGCTCCTCATTTGCCCTCTCCTATATCCACACGTAGTAGTTATCATGTAAGTTTTGAACAACATTGATTAAAGACATGGAAAATGCTGCTGTAAGCTCTTTGACTGCCATTATCTTCAATATTATACATGGCCTTAGCAGGCTAGGCACTAAAAATATACTTACTGAGTCAAAAGCTACATTTTCAAACATATAATTAATCTTTAGAAGGATTACATGAGATTAAATAACTGACTTGATTCTTTTATATTTGCATTCTCTCCACCTCCTCTAACCCCTGCCACCTCTCATTGCCAAGTACCTCATGTGGCCTTCCATCTTCCTACAGACTCCTTGATGATACTTAAGTTTACTTATCTAATCTCTAGTTCACTTCACTTTCCTTCTGTTGACATAATAAACAGCAGTTGTCCTTTTATAAGGAAGAAAGGAAGGAGAGCAGGAAAGCATGTTCTTTTTAATTGAGGAAGCTCACATTTCTTGAACGATGGCCCAAGAATTTATTAACATGTTGTGCTGCACCCTTTCATCACAGTTAACAATCCCTTTTTTCTATCCTATTAACTTTAAGGTGTCAAATCTACTAGTAAAATCTATTAATGATCTGTCCTTCAGTTAGGAGGTGAATGCAGCTGAATAGCCTCCTGCTCATATCTTGCCCCTTCATGCTCAGATTTTAGTGATTCTTTTGCTCTCTCTGTGAATTGTGAATAATACTACTGAGTGTGCAATAGCATTAAGTCTAAAAAAACAGTGTATACACCTTTATTTAAAAATACTTTATTTCTAAAAATGCTAACCATCTGAGCCTTCAGTGATCTTTTTGCTGGTGGAGGGTCTTGTCTTGATGTTGATGAAAACAATATCTGCAAAGTACAATCAAATGGGTTACGCCTATATATTTGTTAATATGGACACATGCGATGACACAGTGAGATGCTAAATGACATGTTTCAAAGCAACATGTATACGTTTGATCTCATTCTGTAAGTAAAGAAAAATGCATTCACAGATACATTTTTGTATTTCTGTGTGTGTGTGTGTTTGTGTGTGTGTAAATCATCTGGAAAGGTACACAATATAAAGTAAAGCTAGGAATAATTTTATTGGATGGCAGTTTATGGTTGATATTTTTCTTTTCATTTTAAAATTATTTTATTGCCTAAACACTTGAAGATGAACATACTTTATTCATATATTCCCCAAACCTAAAATTGTTTTCATTAGAAAAAAAAAATGGTTACAATTGAAATGAAAATATTTAGGCTTAAAAGTTAATGAAATAAATAGGTGAATTTGCTGGTTATTTTCCAGTATCCCCCTAGATTCGTACCAAAACCCAGAGACTATGAATTTTACTTGTATTCTGCCACTGAGTTTTCAACATATATCTGTTTTCTGCATTTTTTCATCTGGGCAATTTTCTTCAGAAGATCTTATCCTTAATACCAAGAAAATGATTATTTTTGTGCCTGCTAATAGATATATGGCACCATCCTGACCCTGCAGTAATTTGGCACTCAGTGGGCTTTCCTCAGCTCCTTCAAAGACTGGCATGCCTAGGACAGTTCTTTATCAATTCATTCCCCCTTTCCAGTCTAAGAACTGCTGGACCAGATTGGCTCCTTCGGTGTAAACCCATTGACATTTGAGTCACCTGCTAGAAGTGACCCAACCCTATCTGGACAAGCAGGTCTCATGGAATGGAGAACTTCATTTTTTTTTTTTTTCCCTACAGTGTTTATCAGCAAGTTTCAAGTTGTGGAAACGATCTTGGCAGTACCATTCAAACTAATCCCTAACTTCTCTTGCCCATCACCATTGTCCTTTGAAACCCAGCACCTACTCTGCTTTTAGGATTATATTTCAGCCCTGGTGCCTATGAGGCATATGATCCAATCAAATTTATGAAGTTCTTTCATGAAAGCATTGCACCGCACTGGACAAAAATCAATACAGAAATAAATAATGGAGAAACAACAATTTAAGCTTAATTATGTTAAGGAGTTTATAGTTTCACCTCAAAGCATAAGCATAGTTAGAGAAATGGCCTACGAAAACACACCCAGTCTACTGACTTGTTTTCAAGTTGCCTGTTCCTAGAATCTATCTTGGATGAAGCAGAACCAACAACAGCAATAGCTTAGTTTGACATACGGGGGCGGGGGGCATTCTATTAAAAAAGAAGAGAATTTCTGCCTCAACTTAAACATTCCAGAAGAAATGAAGAATTGACTTCAGTATTGATTATTGTTGAGTGGAAGTCATTAGTTTCTTTTTAGATTTGTAGACCAGAAGAAGACCAGAAGCTTAATCTAGGTGAAGACTAAATTGTTTTGTATGACAAAGAGATCAAATGTACTCCTAGGCAGCTGGTAAGACAAGAAAAGATTTTAGCCAAACAGAAGACCATTCACACAGCAGCAGAAGAACCTCCAGAGAAAGGTGACAGTGAGAAATCCCTTATACCTATGAGGCCTGGAAATTTTTAACAGTGATGTCATGTATTCAAATTCTGCTGTATTGTTGTTTCCCTTATGTTACTCGCATGTCTATTGGACCCAGCAGTTTTACATTAAGGATGGTCTGAGGACTGAGAGGAGTGTCCAGTGTGTAAAGCTTTCTGGAGATGACAGAAAGGAGAACACTTGTTAGGAGACAGCAAAGAAGCAGCTGTGGTATGGGCCAATGCAGGCGTGCACATAATTCAAGTCCCAAAACCTACCAGAGAAAGGTTTGGGGAGGAAGGAACTGGGCTGGATCCCACCCTTCCATGAGCAGGGGTATCTAGGTGGCAGTAATGTGGATTCCAATACTCTTTGTTGTAAAACTATGCTGTGCCACAGATAAGAAAGATGAGCCATGAAGAGAGAATGGAATAATTAGTCCAAAGTCACACAGGAGTCAATGACAGAACCAGGATGGAAGCCCAGGTGGGACTGCCTCATCGTGGAATCTGTCTACCAGGCTCTGTACATCTTTATAAACATCCATCTGAAAGTTCAAGGATTCCTTTTCACCTGAGTTACATGCCATTTGTAACTGTCTAATGGCAGAGACACCACATCTAGAGTAGAGAGCTTTCCGCTTTGCCAGAAAACGATCCCATGTGTTTCACTAGCATGTAGTGACGAATCGGTAAATTCCATGAGTGTAGGGCCATGTTCCTTTTCTATCCATGTCTCCTTGTCACAAAACCCGTGTTCCAAATTACCTACCAAGTGAAAGACTAGCGCATAAAAGAAAAGTTTGATCTAGCCATTTTTATATGAACATCCACGTTTAATCTTTTCTCAGTGAGCTCTAGAAGAGGAATTTCACATTGAATATAACTGATAAGATTCACTTTAAAAGCGACTTCTCTTTTCATCTTGAAAAATTAATACACATAATTCACGTTCTTATTGAAAAATTAGAAATTACAGATAAAGAAAGAGAAAAAAAAAATGAAACTACCCATAATCCCATTGCCTCAAGATAAAGCAAGTCAATGCCCTGACATGGAGCGCTCTTTGTTGTGACTAATGCTCAGAAAAGCACGGCTCCATTTCTGGAAGAAGCACTGGTATGTGCAGGGATTTGAACCGTGGGTGTCATAGTCGTTGGTTTCCTGTGCTGTTGGGGCTGATTTCAGAGTCACTACAGGAGAGCAAGAGTAACAGTAAATAGTAGCTGACAAATTTCTGTAAACAGAGCTTGTCTTCTAGTTCTCTCACTACAAGGCTTTTTGTTTTTTGTTCTTTGTGGTTTTTTTTAAATTAAAGTTTATTTGGGTGACAATTGTTAGTAAAGTTACATAAATTTCAGGTATACAGTTCTGTATTACATCTTCTATAAATCACATTGTGTGTTCACCACCCAGAGTCCATTCTCCTTCCATCACCATATATTTGGAACAAGGTTTTTATTAGGAATTGTAAAAGCTCTTTTGGACTGATTAAACCTGTGTGTTTCATATGCAGTTCTGAATACAGAGGGACTCTGGTCCTCTCACCAAACATTTACAGCACTTACTGCCAATCTGGAACAGAAGTAATCGAATTAGACTGTATTTGAAAAATAAAAGCTCTGTTTTTATTTGTACTTCAGGCTGGATACTAATTCTGATATATAAATTCTAATATATATATATATATATATATATATATATATATATATATATTCAATTTAGCAGGTTTAATTTATAAGTTAATATATCCCAAGTGTAAGGAAGGGTGCCTGGTTTGTAGCAAATGATTGAATTGACTAGTTTGGAAAAGTTTTTGAAAGAATTGCTGCCCCCAAATACCTAGTATCAGTGCTTTAGATTTATATTGTCAACATAACTGCAGTGAGACTTGCAAGCAATACTAGGGGTCTTATAGGTTAATGGCTCCATCAACAATGAAGATATTTAGAAGATCTCCCAGCTAATTTTTTTTTTCAAGGGCAACTAAAGTTATTTCATATTAATAGCTACTGTTATGGCAACATGGTGTTAAGTACACTCATCTCATATCTGATTTTGTCAATTGGATATTGTTATTAAACCTCTTTATAAACTAAAAACTGAGGCTCAGGGAAGGAAAATGACTTTGCTTAAATTCACACAGACCCTAAGTAGCAGAGCCTGGATTTAAGTGCTAGTATATGCTGTTTTAAAACCCACTCTCTTACCCACGACTCGTCACATTTGACAAGAGGTTTGGAAAACATGGATGTCCTCATAGGAAGGAAATGGGAAGGCAAGCTTGAAATTTCAGATCCAAAATATCTTATAATTAATACATGTTTAAACATATTTTAAACGCCAGTTTCTTTTATCACTATGTTTCTTGTAATCCTTTTTTTCATCTTGGATTCAAATTTTTCTTGCCTTGGAGTACATTTACTAATAATCCTTTCAGAGGGTATGTATGTATTACCTGTGAACTTTTTTTGAACCATTGTATGTCCAACACTGTCGTCTGGCTCACTTAACTCTGATTCAACCCCTCTTCTAGCTTGCCTTCCTGTCCTGGAGAGTCTGTCATCCTGAAAACCATGGTTCCAATTGCCAGACACTGTTGCCTCCGTGGGACCTCAGCTACACCCATATGAGTCTTAGACACAGCAATGTGCAAGAGCAAGTGGACACAAAGTGCAGAGAGAGCTCATGCTAGGCAAACACAATAGTAATGGTGTCTGATTCCTCTGGGGCTTGCAGCAGAGGTCCTCAGGTCCGGTTCTTGGCATCATAGGCACTGAGCATTAAGAGGCCACAGCCATAGGTTTTTGCTGACACTGTCCGGTGGTTCGAGTGAGTGCTCCAGCCTCTGGCTGCACTGTTCCTGGCTGTAGGGCCTGCTAACCTCATTCTTTCACCTTCCCAGAGGATCTGTGACCTACTGAAAAGCCTTTGATTAGTCCCTTTCTGCTGAAACTTGATAGAGACAGTTTTGTGATCTGCCACTAAGAATCACAACTGAATCAACTTTTCCGTTGGCAACTACGTTTCTTTTGCTCTTGTCTTCGAATAACAGTTTCACTGGGTATGAATACCAGGTTGAAACATATTTTTCCTAGGAATATTTGTGTTATTCCATTTTCTTCTTGCAACTTATATCTCTGCTTCTCGTTCCCTAGTTAATCTGTTTCTTCTCTCTGGAAGTTTTAACAGCTTTTCCCTTATGAAATATGTGTGTCTTCAGTTTATCTAGGTATGAGTGGATGTTGTTGTTTCTCCCTTTGTTCTACTTTGTATTCAGGGAGCCATTCAGTGTGACAGGTAATGCCGAGAAAGTTTTCTCTCTTGTTATTTACACGTGGCCTTCCTCTCTCTGCTCTCTTCTTCTAGCTCTCCTAAGTGACTAAATTCAGGACTTTTTTATCTAGGCTACATATTTTTTAAAATGTCCTTCATATCCTCTATGCCTTTATTCAGTAGCTGCACATCATGTCCTATCTCTGTGTATCTGAAACTCGTGTGCATACAAATAACCTGGGAACCTCAGTAAAAGTGAACATTCTAATTCAGTATTGCAGGGTGGCACCTGCGATTCCTTATTGCTAGCAAGTTCCCAGGAGATGCCAGTGCTATTGATCTGCAGTCCATACTTGTATAGAAAGGCCCTAGGCAACATGTCAGGCGTTGCAGGTACAAAAATGTGTGCTGAAAGCACATGGGCTCCACCATCAGCCAATGTGATAATCGTCCTCTTCCACTCATTAGCCATACGACCTTGGGAAAACTGACCTATCTCTTTGAGAATCCATTTTCCCCTCTACAAAATAAAGGTGTTTTGTCCCCATGTTTCAGATTTCCTACAGTGACTAAGTGTGATTTTTAGCCTGCACACACCATAGGGGGCATGAAATAGAAAAAGGACAACCCTGGACTTCTCCTGTCAGGGGTAGGCTTTAACGATGCAGGACAGAAAGTGCCCTGGTAGTTATGTCTCTGCCCAGTGGGGAGGGCTCTATTCTCAGCTTGACCTCAGCCATGACGTTGATCTTTGAGTTGAAGGGATTAGAACAGAACACCCACATCTATTTCATCCCCACACAGATGCAACCCCCACCCAGAGAAGAGGAACAAGTATGCTCAGTTTCAATCAAGAACACCCTGCAGGGTCAGCCACACAGAGAGAAAGCAAATTATTATGTGATTAAAGGAGTATACTGAAAGAATAGACTTCTATAGAGGGGCAATTGTGAAAAGTCAAGAGCAGAGTGAGGATAAGAGCCTAAAGTTTTGTGTGTTTTTTTCCCTTTTGAGGGGGACAGCCGATCTTCTTGCCCTAAAAACCATTTGACAGTTATGGTTGCTCTGAGAAGAGTGATCTGAGCAGAGGGAATGAAAAAGGAAGGAAGGAAAGGCAGCAGAAATAAGGCAGGAAATCAACAGTGATTGAGTAGCTATACCATGCCAGACATCATGTAAATATTATCATGTAACATGAGGTCCACCATGGCTGAATTCAGTGTCATACCACTGTCCCCAACCCCTTCCCCAACCCCCTCAACCCTGCCCCCACACACACTGGCCTGTGAGAAGAACAGGGTGAACCGCAAAGAGAACAAGTAGCCTAAAGCAGCACAGTAAGAGGAATTGGCCCACACAAATGTTCTAAAAATTGTCCCCCATGTGGGAAATTTAGTTATAGGTACATGTTTGGTTATAATCTTGCTATTTACGCATACAGTTGTTTACGATGTTGCTGTTCGGAGAACAATTTAATTAGCAGGCCAACTTAAAGTTTTAGTTTTGGTAATGGCATTTTTAGAAACTGAGAAAGGTTAAATAACCTTTTTCAGATCAAATATAAAAATAAAAGAGAAGCAAAATATCCCTAGACTCTTGGAAGAATGGGTGGTAGTTTTTCCAAGAACAAATTTTTAGCCTCTTTAATTCCCATAAAGTTTATCAGAAAATTGCTTAATATTTTGTTATCCATACTAATAGCTTCCTTGCAGGAAGTCATCAATTATACTGCACAAAAAGATTCTATTTCAAACAAGGTTTGGGGAATTTTTTTCCTTAGCCAGTGATTTTCACCAGTTTTCTTAATAAAGAAAAATCTAGAAATTTAATAATCAACTCCACTCAATATAAGGCATAATTTGCTAAATAATAATTAAAAGGACTTTTTCCAAGAATTGCTGTGAATCATTTTCTGCCGGTGGGGTGGGTTGCAAGCCTCTATCTAACTATCTCAGCCACAGTTCAACTGTCCAGAGTAGATGAAAGGTGTATGTGGCCCCTTTTAGTAGGACAGTTTCTGTCCAGGTGGGCTGCATGCTACACCAGAACACGTGTAAAGTATCTGGCACTTACAGTAAGCTCAAATCTATGTTTTGTTCTTTACTTTTACCAACCCTTCACCCTTCTTTTCTTTCCTTCCTCCCCTTCAGAGCTAGACTTGCTTGAATTACTTGTATTTCTCCAGCCCCCAAAGTCTCCTTAACCTGCTCACATTTAACTCTAATATATTTAAGAGACTACAAAGCCCTAAATTCCACATGTAGAGATAAGAAGATTAAAGTGCAAGTAAGTAGGATCAAGAATACAAGGTGTTGATGAGTTTCTTTCACCAAATAAATATTTCCTTTTGGTTTTCTTTTTCATTTCAAAAGGACTCAGAAATTTAAAAAAAAACTTGAAGGGTAAGGATAGTACATGTCATTGCATACCCCAAAATCAACTTTCCCAGCTTCACAATCAATCCCTGCACCAGCCTTGGTTGGTGTCATCTCTGCTGAGGTTTAAAACTGGTCGCAGAGAGCCTTCTTGTCCTATGCTGAAAAACAGAGTATGCTCTTCCCAAAGCAAGTTCCGTTTACAAGCAGGGTCAGGGGAAGTGGGAGAAAAGAACCACACCTGAATTTTACAGAACATTGAAAAAAAATATTAACAGGGTAAAAGAGAAAACACTTCTAATCAGACAGGCCTAGTTATAAACTATGCTCTGTTACTGAACTCTTCTAAACTCTAGTTTCCTGCAAAATGGAGCTAATAATACACCTTTCGTGGCTGAGAAATGATTGAGTGCTTAGCATGGTGCCTTGGATATAGCATTCTATCGGTCAGCTATGGATATATAATGAACATCGCTCAAATTCAGTGGCATAATAGCAGCAAGCTTTTATTCTCCTACTCAGAGGTCTGGAATTAGCTAGGGAGACACCTTAACGCTGCCGGTATGAGGGGAAGCTGAGCAGGCTCTGATCCATGTCTCTCTTCTCCTGGGACCAGCAAGTCCCCAAGACATGTTCTTCTCATGGTAACGACAGAAGCACCACCACACAAGCACATTTCAAACATTTGCTTCTGTAATATTTACTAACATCCCGTTGGCAAGAGCAAATCACCTGGACAAGCCAAGCACCAATGAGGCAGTGGGAGGCAGAAAGGAGTATTTGCTGAACCAAAACACAATAGATTGTTATAGTCTAGTCTCTTATTTATATTAATTCATATCCTTGCCATATGCAAAATAGACTCATCCCCATGCCAAGACCCTCAAAAGTCTCAATCAACCATCAGGTTCAAAGTCCGAGACCTTTTCATCTACATCGGGACTACATGTAGGTTTTCTTGATCCCGAGACCTCCGAATGAAAAAACAGGTTAGCTACCCAGAACATACCCAACATACAAAGGTAGAACAGGAATAGAATAAAAGTCATAAGGACTCCCATTAGAAAAAGGGAAGAATGGGATACACGTAAGTCACTGTTTCATAGCTATTCTGTAATCCCACTGAAAAATATGTTGCCAGAACTCACTATTCAGAGGGCGCGAAATGTTTCTTGATTAGGTCCTGGTTCTGCTCCTGAAAGTGATTCACTGATGCATTAATTTCCGTGATTCTGCCCTCTTCCTTTTCCATCATCCACCTTGGCCACTTTGTAAGAGGGCATTGGAGGACCTAAGATTTTGGGATACTGAGCAGTGTTCCCAGCCTGATACCTGCCGGAGGAAAGCAGGGGGTCCCAGGACATTTTTATATCTCAAATGATTTCAGTCCTTTATAGTTCAGGCTGGCAATGCTTTCTTCAATATGGCTCTTTCAAAAGCATTGTAAGTTCTAGACATTGTGGCACCAAAATATATGACACCCATAATTCTTTCTGAGACATGCTTCTCTCTCTGGAGACTCTATTACAAATACTTTGGAGATTTCCAGCATCTAAGGAAGCAAGACCTTAATCTTTGTATGAACTCATTTGTCCATGTAAGAGGATCTAGTAGGAACTTTAATCATTTCAAAAGTCTTAGCAAAGGGCCTTCCAACCACAGCCTTGAATTAATCTTTCCTCTGAGGTCACGTCTTACTGGCAGTACCCTGAATTTGTTCTTTTCCTTGACACTATGTCATAATAGCCAAATGTCTTTGGTGAGGAATCGTTTCATTTTCTGTTTCCATTCCCACTGACATGTATTTTTTTAAGTGTATTTATTAAACAGAACTTGAGATCTCTACCTGAGTAAGGACAGCCATCCATACAATCATTCTTATGAAAGAATGTATTGGAAGTGCATGGAGTTCTCCAAATGCAGACCTTAATCCTTTAATGTCTCCTTAGATTTAACATTTAAATGTTAAATCTAAGATAACTTAGGACATTTACAAATCAAAAATCACAGAGATTCAACAAGAGGAGCACAATTAATGATTGCAGTTCAGGCAAAATACCTATTCTTGGTACTGGTCTTCCCAATGCAATAAGAGAAACAATAAAAAGTTTCAGAAAATATTCATGGACCAAATCACTGCAACACAGTGAACATTGTTGATGAATTAAGAACAACTACCAATTATTTTACTGGGAACCTTGGTGTGAAGAAAGCAATTAACAGCCACTCAATTAAAAAGGAAATTAATGTTCATAATGGATGCCGGGAAATTATGTGAAACTATACCTTCTCACAGTGTCTCTAGGGACCAGAAAATTATGCAGTAAACATCAGTAGATCTTCACAGATTGATGTATGGAATTGTAAAATATAAAGTTAAATAGAGTTACCTAAAACCCTGCTTTGGATCCTGTCTTTGCCCGTCTTGGCACACAGAAGTGGCTTCTGATTTCCTCTCAAATAAGATGAGAAATCTAATTGTAGATAACCCACACACCAGCCCCGTACAGCTATCAGCTATTCCCTGAATACTCTTTTGATTCTTCCTCAATTCCCTGTGGCCTCCTGTAGCCTTCATTATCTCTAACCTGAATATAGCAGTTGTGCTGTTCCATCAACCTTAGCTCTATTCCCTTTTCTTTCAAAGCCTTGTTCCAATGCCATCTCCTCCATAAAGCTTTTCCTAATTACATTGCGCAGAATTATTACCTTTTCATAGTGTTCTGTTTATCTCTCATTTGGGGATAATCACCGTTTAATGCATTTTACCCGAGGCTGATATATTGAAGTCTGTTACCCATACTGGACAATAGGCTTCCTGAGGGAGCATATGGGCTTTATCCCATTTTATCCCTTACACATAATGTTCATTGTTCTAAATTTCACCTAATGCAAGATTCTAGTGATTGAATCATTTGTAAATTGGTTCTGACTTACCAATATGCTCAGATCCATTAGACAAATATATCCATCATCCTATTGACCAGTCCTTGATTTTTCTAAGCCATAGTTCTGCAGTCCATCCCGTGGTCTCCATGTTCTTCAGAACACTCTTATGTAATTTCAAGCCAAATATTCCAATTTGAATACTGCTAACAGTAGTAGTCATAGGAACCCTCTAAAATATGCACTGGATCATTATGAAAATGGGGAACTATGAATATGCTCATTTGCATATGTAAATAGAAGATTTTTCATTTTCTGAGGCTAGCTATGCAGGCTGAATAATGTACCAGCATAGAAAACGCATAAAAACTTATTTATAAAATAAGTTAATTAAAAAGAATAATCCCTGGTACTTTAGAAGGTATAAGTTATCCCCTATACTCCCATTGCTATTACTCTCCTAAATAAGTTAGGGGTTCTTGTAATAATAAATGTGTTTTAGAAGTGACCTCTTTCAAGAGTTGTCACCTATAGATATCCACACATATATTTTCTAGTTCCCCCAAGTCTCATGGAACTCAGTCTTTTCTGGATCAAAGTGGCCCAGAGATAAGTAGATGTTTGGAGGGTGCATGTGTGGGACTCAGTGCTGAGGCTGAATGAAACGGGGCAATGACAAAAGTTTCCCTGAGATGCAAGGCTCTGTTTTGTCACAGTTGCCTTCCTCTTGTCATCTGCATCTGTTAGAGTGGCCAACCCCAGTGACAGACAAGAAGTGAATGTGAGATTTAACAGATCTGTTCTTGAGCAGCTGATTTTGCATAACAAGACTACAGCAAGCTGTCAATTTTCGATGTGCCTAGTCTCTAGACATTTGCACTCTCTCTCACACTGCAATCTCGCTGACCTATTATTCTATCCATAAAAGAATAAAATGCCAGCTTGCTATCTGGCTCGGTGTCTTCTGTGACACTGCACAATTTGTAAGACAGGTACTCGGTGTCTCAAATGCATTTCTTTTCCTAACTTGTTGAAGTGGACTGGTTGGCTAAACGAGAAGTACTACAATTTTTTAGGCTTAAAGTGCAGTTAGAAATACAGATAACACTCTGCCACAAGCACTATATTGCACACAAAATGGCAAAGTATAAAGAAATGATAGAAAAATCTTTACCATGGCAATAGTGGTTATGTTTGTGTCCCATGTGAATGCTCCAACAATTTCAAAATTTAAAATGCCCCAAGTAGTGAACCTATGACTAATAAGACCTTACATGTTTGTCCAATGAGAATATGTTCCTTGGGCATTTTTCTACAGCTTTGGTTATTTGCTTCTGTTTGTATATAATGATGAAATAGTTTTTGAATTCATCCCACTCTGTACTGTTTAGGCAGTGATTTGATTTCAAAGTCAGTATAGTTATTCTAGAATAATAAATTATCAATCACAATTTCAAGTGTTGATCTTTCCATAAACCTAATATTTTAAATATTCATTATTTTATCAATTCCTTTTTTTCTTTACCGAAATATCTCTCCATCTTTATCAGACGCAGCTCATTTGTCAGAATAAACTTACTCTGGACACCTTTTTAATAAGGTATTTGATAGAACAGAGAAAATAAAATAGGACATTAATAACTCAGTTTATCTGGCTACATCTTTTTCTCCCCTAAGGATATAATCACCCAAACAAGCCTGCGACAGGGAGACTCAGGTCTGTGTATTCACTCACTATCCCCTAAATCTCATTTGTGGAGGCCATAATGTATAGACATCAGATTTGAAAAATAAATTTTCCTAATTTTTCTAATTTATCCATTTTTCTGACAGTGAAGACAGAAGGAAAATAAAACATCATCACAGGAAAATGCTACAGGCCAGAAACAAAAGGGTGGCCAGTAGCAAAAGAGAGAATAACAGTGAAAGCAAATGTCTTTCCAGATCATCCTAGTTCATATGCAAACCCTAATCTTATCCAGCAGATGGCAGGAGGCTAACTCCAAAGCCTTCTGGAAAGCAAAAAAGAGTTCATATTCGGAACGACCCCAAATATCAAATTATAGAACAACAACAATAACAAAAATTGTCATACAACTTTTGGACTCTTAATTTTTAGTTCCATTATTTTAGATGAACATAATCTTAGATTTACCTATTGCATTCCTTTTGTTCTTCTTTTACTCTGCTGCAAAGTAAACCTGGGTAATGCTTGTTAAAACAGACAGCCAAACAAAAATAACCAAAGAACACACACATATTTGTTCTGTTCAGTTTGATCAGCTGGATTTATTTGTCTTTCAATACATCATTAGCATAGATATATCTCTTGTTTTTCCATGTGATTTATTCATGTGGTATAATTAAAAGTAAATGGAATTAACAAGTGTAGAAGACTTTAGAATGGAAAGGAAAAACATCCACTGGTCTTTAACAATGTCGAGAGCTCTTATTTGTTCATTGATAGCTGTTATCTTTGCTTCAAAATGTCCTAATAAGTTTTAGTAAACAATCCAAATCTAGTTGTTTCTTGTACAATATTCAGAGGGGGAAAATGTTTTTTCTCAGTGAACAGATTTGAAAACCACGTAAGAGAGCACTGAGTTTTGTTGCAATGTTAATTGGAGAAGCAGGGAACCTCTTTAGATTGGAAACAGGATGCATTTTGTAAATAGATAGTCAAAAATTCTATAGTGATTTATTTTCCCACAAGATCATTTTTCCCAGCATTAGATTACAATTTTACAATGTTGTACATACAGTTCATCCCAGGAAAACCTTAAGATGATGACTATAATGGTAGATTCCTTCAGTCAAATTAAGAAGCTAAAGTGGGCATGTGTTTTCCAGTTATAAACATCAGTGTGTGTGTCTCCTCATGATGACTATGCCCTGGACCTACTCACTTCATTGCAACTAACATGTTCTATTGTAATTTGTGTGCCGTATATTTACTTCTTCAACTAGACTGTAAACTCCATGAGAATATTAACATTTGTCTTTATATCCCCAGTGCCTAGTAGGGCCTGATACATAGAAAGTGCTCAAAGATTCCAGTGGGTTAGAAATGGGGTCAGTTTCCTAAAATGGTTATTCGATCAAGTAAGTTCAGTTTAACCAATTATGTATAGGTTTCAAGCACAGATTTTCTTTGCAAGCAACATCAAACAATGGGTGACACCTCAGGGTGTTTGGTGATCTCTCCATTCAAACTAATACTGAGAACTGGAGATGCTCTTGTTCTGAAACTGATCTGGCTCCACTTATCTGCAAAAACACGGGCTACAGCTTTCCTGACATAAGAAAGAAAATTAGGGAAGACTGCAACCCTGACTTCTGGGGAGTTGCGTGTGACTGAAATGACAATGGCTTAATGCAAATCATCATGGCAGTAGCCTCACACAGGAACAGCCCATCACAAAGGGCTGTGGAAAGTAGATTGTGCATTCCTCTTAGTTGATGGCTGTCAACAAGGATTTTTTCCTATTATTTCTAAGTGTTTTTTTCATAATTCCACACAAACACTTTTACTCAATTTATTTTTCCCTTTTCTCTGAGATAGTTTACAAAAAAATCATACTGAAATTGAAAAGAGAAAAAGAAAACTGTAGTGAGTAGAGATGTGTTAACATAAGATCAAAGGACACGAACTTAACATCCATTTAGTCATCTGGGGCCTCCATCTATCTTGAGACAAGCTGTATTAAAAAAAAAAAAATCCTGACAACTAATTATATTCCTTTTTGTTTTTTACTTTTAAGTGTGTTTAAAATTTACATACAGATTCTGGTAATATATTTTTTCACTTTATATAACAGTATCTAACATCTACCTCTATAAGCACCGCCCATCACATTTTCCACAAGAATGATATTTCAGTTTTCCTTCCACTTCTAAAATGTTCTAGGCATATACAAACACATACACAAACACTCAGGTGTATGTTTTTAAAAGGACATCCTACTCCACAAACTGTTCTACATCTTGCTTTTTGTCAATGCACACTACTCATTTTAATGCTGAGTAATATTTCATCATGAGGTTGCACTTGTAATGTGTTTAATCAAGTCCCATATGGACCAACATTTCAGTTGTTTCCAATTTTTACCCTTCTAAAGGGTGCTTCTCTGATCATCCTTCCATCTATCTTTGCACACTTGCATATCTGTAGAGAAATGTTTCTTATACTGAAACTGCAGGATCAAAGGAAGGTTACATTTTAAATTCTGCTTGGTGTTTAAACTGTCCTCCAGAACAGTGCATCAAGTAATTCTGCCACCAACAAGGTACATGAACACTCTCTCTACCCATCTAGTTCCCTCCCTCTTTTCACCCTCAAAAAAAGAAACCCCATGTATTTTATCATTAGCTCACAATTATTAACAAATTATCAAGATTGATAGATCCCTGGTAAAAATATAGGAACATCAGGAAAGACAGAAGATGATGTCATCCTTCACATGTTATGTATGACTATAGTTGTGTTATTTTCATTCTACCATTTTTGTAGAAACGAAGCTCAAACACACCCTATAACAAAACGTGGAGGGATAGGAACGTAATCGGTATATGTATAAATTCCACTTTCTGTCTCAGAGTCTCCTGCTAGCTGAGATAAAGGAGGCAGGTTGTTGGCTTCAACAAGAAAAAAAACCAAAAACCTATTACCCACAATTCCTTACAACTTCTCTGCTCGGTGATGCACCAATGACAATACAATAAATCTGCTTGTTCAAGAGAGCTCAGCATAGACCAGTTAGAAAAGTAGCGCTCGGCGACCTGTGTCATCATACATCACCTGGAGGTGCTGCCGGCTGTGCTGTGGACAGTGATGCTCCTCTGATTTGTCTCTTTTTTGTCACTAACTCCTCCAGACATCACTCTCTGCTCAAGTGTGGCTGACTCCTGGCCATATTGCCTTTCTTCCTGCCTCCTTTCATTACTTATACTCAGATAAATCTCCTCCCTGTGGCAGAAGGGGTTGAATATATAGTCTTTCCCCCTTGCAGTGGTCAATATGTGCATGGAGATAAGCCAGCCAACAAAGGGTGGATGGGAGCAATAGGTCTGGGTCTTTTGATAGTTATGTCTCATGTTTGAGGAGCTTCCAACATTCATGGTATAACCCTTAAAAATAATGCACATTTTAGGAGGATACGACCACCGGATGGAAACCATCACAATGGTGCTGTAAACACATGGAAGAGAGGCTTTCATGAACAGGCTCCGGGCCCTGAGCCACAAAAACCCAACCAGGAATGCTCCTATCATTTATCTGTAACCCAAATCTTCCAGGCCTTACCTACACGTGGAATCAAATGGGGCTCACTATATCTATGTCAACACTAATTTCAGTGACCTGACTCCATCTACTTATTGCAGTCCCCTGCAAAGTCTGACCTAATTATTTTGGTGAGTCTCCAATGATCACACCAAAGTGTTTCCACCAAGTTGTCAGTTCAAGCCAGAGTTATGTTGCAGCATATTCTCCAGCCTCCTCCTTTGTACCCACTACCTGCAACCTGCAAAGGCGCTTAGCGACGCTGCCCCACTAGCTGTGTTTGCTATGAGAACACGAATGTCTCTGTCAAGGGGGATGTCTCCAGAGCTTTCCAACTTTCCAGCAGCTAGTGACATCCTGTGTCCCTGAGGAAGTGGAAAAATTCTCTTCTCCCCAACACCATGCTGCCCTTCAGCACCCATGTACTAAAGCAATTCTGCCCACGTTCTTTGCCTCACCTTCCCTCATGGAAACAGCTCCATCAATCTTGGCCACTAGTTCTGCTTTATGGGACTCAACAGAAGTCTCTAGAAGTGGGCCACCAGAAGCAACAGCCCTAACTCCTGTTTCCCACTTTCCTGAAGTGTACTTCCACTCATGCCTATCAGCTCTTGCAAAAAGAGGTCTAGGGAATCCTACTGTCTCATCCATCCTCCTCCTAGGTTGTCTCTATTTTACACATTTAGTGTCTAATGCAATTCCATGACCCAAAAAGAAGTTACATCCATAGCTGCATTTTAAAATCACATGAAAGGTATGCTTATATAATCAGAGTCTTGACTAACTAATTGTTACTTGACTAACTAATTGTTACTAATTGTAACTAATTGTTACTAATTGTAACAATTCTCTGCAGTTGCCTTCTAGAAAAGTTCGTTGGTGTTTTGAAATACCAGTTTTGTTTATTCCAAAATTCACAATTTGAAAAACAACATTTGAGCATGCTGTGTTCCTGCCTTGAATGGTCCATGTCAAATCAGTAGTGAAGTCAATAGCTAGTCTGATGTACCAGATCGCCATGATGTGCCCCTTCCTTGTTTTCTGATTCTGGCTTCACCCACTCACCAGTCATACTGAATGACTTTCAGTTTCCCAAGTTTTCCTCTTCGTGACTATAACCTTTGCTCCCAATATAATTCAGCCTCGAATACATTTTTCCCCATCTACTCATCTTTCATAACCCAGGTCAAGCACAACTGCCACGGGAAAGACTTTTCTCTCTCCTACCTCCTCCCTCTACACTAAAAGAATTGATCACTTCCTCCTCTGACCTAGTACCACACTCTCTATAAAATTCTACTATAGCATTATTTGATTTTACAAAACTTGCTAAAACTCAACAACAGGGTTATTTTACCATCACCCATCTCATTATCTGGTGCTCAGTAAAAGTTTGTCGGATGAATTAATCTCTTGAAAATAAAATAAAAGGTATTAGCATGTCTTTGTAGTCATATGTAAATAATAGTAATCAAGCCATTCTTTTTCCCACAATGCTTAATTTAACTATATCTGGCCTTAGATAACTTTTAGTTTATAGGAAATGGTCCTATAGAATAACATACTGAATAATACTACATAGGGGGAAATACAGACAAATTCAAAACACGGGCTATAGCTCCCGGTTCTCACATCACATGCCCTTGGCCCACCTCTGATCGCGGCTACAGCCAGAGAAGACAGACACTGGATGGGCCTCTCTACATTCTTGCCCAGGACCTTCTCTGATGCTGTACAAGCTCTAGGCCTGTGCAAGCACAGCTGGAAGCAGGAAGGAGTGAATGCCCTGTTTCCCAAGGGGAGCTGGCAGTTAGGTACCTCACTTTCCTCCTCAGTAGACAATTCCAGGGGCTTCCTCAGTTCACAGAATTGAACCCAAATCCTTACAGTGGCAATGTCAATAACACACATCCCCATTAGCATTTCCTTCTTCCTTTTTGTCTTCCTGCCCCCTCATTTCTACTTCACGAGATCACTTTCCAGACCACAGACACAAAAGTCTTTATCTCAGGCTCTGCTTTCAGGGACCTTGAACTAAGCCATGGAAACTTGAGCCGGACAATTAACTGGCCTGCTCCCTCTGACACATTAGTGCATGAAAAGATGTACCAGGCTAGACTGAGAGAGGTCTAGGAGACATAACGATTAAAGGCAATGTGTGGTTCTGGATGGGATGCTGGTATGGAGAAAGCAAATATAAAGGACGTTTTTGAGACAATTATAAGTGGAAAATAGATATTGTTAAGTAAAGAAGCAGATTACAAAAATAACATATATATGTGTGTATGTGTGTGTGTGTGTGTGTGTACTGGGGGTGCCAAAAAATGTGCACATTTTAAGAGATGTTATCTATGTATTACTTTGCCAAGTTGAATTGAATTACGGTAGCGATGTGTAGTATGACATTTGCATTAATCAAAAGAATGCTAGCGTCATTCATTGCATTACAATTTTAATACAGTTCTTTCCTTTCTTAAAATGTATATACATATTTTTGGATATAGATATATGTGTGTGTGTATATATACATATATATGTGTGTGTGTATATATACATATATATGTGTGTGTGTGTATATACATACATATATATGTGTGTGTGTGTGTATATATATATATATATATATATATCCAAAGTCATAAAATGATCGGGAAAGATATACAGTAAGGCACTGACTATTCAGTCTCTAGGTATTTGCAAGATAATCTTTTTTATTCTCTTAGTTTTGCTTGTCTGTATTTTCAAATATTCTACCACACACATATACTGTTTCGGTATTTAAAAGAAGAACATTTTCAAAAAGCTAATGCTGTGTCCAACTTTCAGCCTGTTGTTTTGTTATTCCAGGACAGTTTCTATACAGTTCAATGATGAATGAGTCTGAGAAACAAGGGAAAATGTAAATGGCCTAAGGAGGGTCCCATAATGCACTATGGCAGGATAAGAATGTACAAGCCTTGACCCGGCGCCTGTGCCGACAGATCCCATAAATATCAGAGTCCGATTCTGTGTGAGCTATATTCACTTCTCCCTGTAAACTCATTAACATGCACTCATTAAAATACTCAGAGAACACAGACACATTCCTCAGCCCAGATGGAGGAAGACGCTTACTCTAACCAGCACTTCTTAATTTATGATTGCAGGGATCAGGAGCCAGCCTCCCTGCTTATTAACTGTACCTGGTGTGACTTGGCAAGAAACTTCCACCACAACACGCACATTCCCCATAAGCTGGTTATCCTCCTATACACTTAATCTTTTCCCAACCAATGCCCCAAAAGAAAATAAATATTTGTAGATTAAAATAGTACTGCCTTCTCATCTTTCACAGCTGCTGGTGTGCAAGCTGTTTAGAACTGCGTGTTTAATTAATGGATAGATCCCATTAGAGAGGCAGCTGGACCTGCATTCAGATGAGTTTGGATTCAAGGTGCCAGGAGATAAAAATCTGAAAGTGAAAACGCTGAACTACAATTGGGTTCATTTATAAAAGAGGCTGTTAAAGGTCAACTGTGTTTTCTTGTGCTACTGATAAAGAGATGCTATTAAAAACAATTGGAAAGTAATTCATAAGGGAGTAGTAAGTCACTTATGTTAGATTAATTTGTCTTTCTGATAGTGTGGCGTTCATGATGGGAAAGTGAATTTACCTAACATCAAGATCTTACCAAAACAGCCATTGATCATGTCTTCCATGCAAAGTCGGTAGAATTCGCTCCAGGTGCCAGGACCACTGATCCTATCTGATCACAGCATCCCCTCCCCTGTCTGAGAACTCACTATTTTCCCCTAAGGATAGTAAGTGCAGTGGCATTTCTGGGCATGCTGAGATGCCCGAGCCTGCTAACATCTTCTCATTGTCTCTGATGAACTAAGAGCTAGGCACCAGGAAAACGCACTGTGCACATGATCCCACTTCCCTGACATTTAGCAACATATTAGAACATTCTAGCACACTGCACTCCGCTCACAACCTCCCCTCCTTCCTAGCCTCACTCCAACACACCCATGCTCAAACATATGCACAGAAGAATGAAAACTGTTTATTTATCCAGAAAATATATCTACAATTATGACTTGTAGTTTATTTAACTCCATGTAGAAACGTGGCACAGTTTCTTTCTCTTCTCCTTGGTTTGTTTTTATTAAAGCACTGCAAACTTGCCTTCTTCTCCCAAGGATATCTCCCAGCACCAACCTGAGGTAGGACAAAAGACAATTGCTCTTAGCTTCTGGAAAGACTAGCCCACTGAAGCACACCTTCATCCTCCTTTGGGGAAGATGGTGGTCCTGTCTTTTTGCTCCCAGGCACGGGGATGAGAAGGGACAACTGCACTCCATCAGACTGTGGTCTTGGGTAGACAACCTGGGTCTGATCAGCTTTTCCCCTTATTCTTGTTGCCCAAGGAAAACTGTATGTTGCTCTTCTTTCTATCTTAGGCTTAGAAATTAATCTTTATTTCCCAAAATCACAGGAATAATGAGCAATTCCCTGCAAAGGTCTGTCTGTGAACAACCTGCATTTCCAGGCACACACTAATTACAGCCCAATCCAGTGAGCTGCCCACCAGGTTTCCGGTGTCAGCCAAGGAGAGAGAAAGAAGTTCAGAGGGTTAATGTCACACATTTACCATTGCTGATTATTTGTAAGTTTGAATAAGAGCTTTGCAATTCAGATTCTGCACTAAAAAGCCTTTCCAGATTATGTATCGCAAGGTTTCTTCTGAGCCTGTCACCTTTGAAAAATGAGGGATGTGGATATGGTCAGCACTAACTGCACTCGAGTAGATGCACCTTGCTCATGTTCAGACTTCATATGCATGATTAGGCTGCAGTCAGTGAACACAACCCCAGAGATGGAAATTGCTGGCTTAGGAAGTCTCCCCTCCTGTAATGGAAGTTAATGAGAAACAGCACATCCCAGGAGGAGCCAAGAATAACAGCTACAAAAACAACAGCCACTGCTACTGAGTGCCTGCTGTATGTCATGTACTATGCTCTTGTTTTACATACATTATCTCATTTAATTCCTAAATCTGTGCCGGGAGATAGCAATTACTATTTTCATTCTGCAATATTCAAAGAATTTAAGTGAAGCTAAATTCGTAGTCTTTGAGATTTTAAATGCAGGTTGTCTGTGAACAACCTGCATTTCCAGGCCTAGTAAATAGAAGAGACAGCATACACTCGCGCTGCTTGCTCTGTGCGAGGTATCTGAAACCATCTCTAGTGATTCAGAGTTTACCAATGAAACTCTGATTCGAGAAAAAAACTGCAGTGTCCTGGGTGCATTCTTCTTTTGTCTGCCCAACCCGCCTCCCATTTTAATGTGGAATCAGCCTTCAGGTCTCCTGGGAAATGCGTCTCCCACCACATCCAACCACCTCCTTCAGTGGGAGCTGCTCTCTTCTTTCAGACCCTTGTCCTCTCTGTCCACAGCTGATGTCCAGAGATGGACACCTCCTCAAACCAGACCATTCCCTAGGCCCCCTCCCACCTTCTTGGGTACCAGCATTTGTGGATGGGCATGTGAAATAGTAATCATAATAAAAAATATGTTAGTGTTTTTTATGTGCCAGACACTTTAGATTTTTAACTCCTCTTATTTTCAAAACAATTCTATGATTTTATATATATATATATATATATAGTCATAGAATTGTTATATATACTATATATATAATTATATATAATACATATAATTATATACTATGTATATAATATATAATATATGTAAATATATAACCTCCATTTTGCAGAGGTGGGGAGTGAAATCCAGATGGCTAGGTATCATGTTCAGGGTCACATACCTAGAAAGTTGCAAAGCTGAGACTTGGTTTTTATCAATTAACTCTTGCCACGAAAATGCTGGGTTAATGAATCAGTGGCTTAAAGTAACGATCATGTATTCTCCCACATCTGGGTCACATGGGTGTTGGCTGGTTAAGCCTTGCAGCTCTGAGGGCCTTGGCCGAGCTCAGGCATGCAGCTGGGTCAGCTGGGGTCAGAAGATACAGCCTGGAGCAGGCTGGGTGGCCATTCCATGCATCTCTTATCCCCTCTGGGGACCTGAGGGCCGGCCTGGGCAAATCCTCCTTATGGAATAGCTCATGAGTGAGAGCACAGATGGAAATAAAAGAGGTCTCCTGATGTCTGGGCTCAGAATTAGCACGTTATTGTCTTCACCTCATTCAAACATAGTCAAATAGGGGGAAATATAGTCTGTCTTTTGTGAGGTAGAACTTCCAGTCAAACACAAAAGATAAAAATTCAGAGAGACCTGAGAATTGGGGGTAATGTCCTAATCTACCACAGAATCCCATACACTTCTTCAGGAATCTTCCATCTCAAGCCAGTGAATTTTAGTTCCTGGTCAGTAGCAGACATTAGGAGATGTGAAGCTCTGAGGTGGTCAGCACCCATGTACCCCAGTGTGAGAAAGAAGCTGGTCTGTAGTGGTGTGTGGGGAGAGGTGCAGAGACCAAAGACAGAGAGAGTCTCATGAGGGCTGTGACACTAGAACCAGTTGGACTCAAGTCTCAGCTGTGTTCCTGCCTTTCCTGTCATTTGTTTGTTTAAGCCTGCTTCTGAGGTTTTCATCCCAACCCCTTTTAATTTAGGTTTCTTTTCTGTTAAATGTTAACCAAAGAGTCTTGAGCAATATAACATCCTGTAAGGAAAGCAAAAACAAAAACAAACTGCAGTAATTTCTGCTAATATATCTAACATTCAATATACATTTTATGCATCTTCTATTTGCAATGGATTACGTTAAAAACTGGGGATCAGAAAGAATGGGTAAGATTGACTCTGTGTCCTCAAAGAACTCATAATCAAAAAGGAGATGCAATGCATACTCAACTTGCAATGCTGCAAAATGAGTGCAATATGCTCCTAAAGGGAAACAGAGAAGAGAGTGGGATTGAACTCCAACTTGGGCAAAAATGGGAAAGCCTCCCAGAGAAACTGATGTATGCATCGAGTCCTGGAAGGTTTGGCGGATTTCTACAATCAGAGAGGAGAAAGGAGGTGGATGGTGATGAGGGGTTTGATGAGGGAGAAATGGTGGCACAGGAAATGAGCGAAGTCAAAGAAGCATAAAACTGCATGATAGCTGATGAAAGGACCAGAATGATTTGGTGATTGATAAGAAAATTTCAAGTGAAAAGTTGGAAGGAAGAATTTGTCAATGTGCCTCTAAGAATTATGCAAGGGAGTAGGACCTTGCTTCGCTGGCAGAATTGCTCTGCCCTACTTAACAGATATTGTGTCCCTAAAGTGCGATGGATTCCAGGAAGTGCCCCTTGAGATGGTCTTGCTTCTTTTATCCTGACAGTGCACTTGTGCAGCAACCTTTTCATCATAATTTAGTTTCCTACATAGGCCGTCCTCTAGGGAAGAGAATGAACTAACAGCCAATCCACTTGGCAGTTATATTTCTTTGCATAATTTTTGAGATTGACAACCTAGTTTATAAAACAAACTCTTGAGAATCTGGTGTATAGCCAGGACTCTTTATATTACAGAAACCCAACTTAAGCTAAACGAAAAGAGTTTCCTAGAAAATTGTCAAGTTGGTTCACAGAGAAGAAACTTCAGGCATCAGGGTTGCTTCAGGGCCTTCAGGATATGGAAACTGGAACTTCATATTCTGCGCTTATTGTTTTGGGATTTTAAACATTTGGCATGATACATTTGGCATGAGGTTATGTATTTATAGCTCACAAGCAAGAAGAAAGAGAAAATATTTTGCTAGTTCCAGCTGCTGAGAAAATCCTAAAAGACACATCCTCCTATTGTTCAGATTTGGATGAGAAGTCCATTTGTGAGGGATGCCAAAGGGGAGGAATACAGTGATTGGTCCAGTTCAGGGTCATGTGGTCTCAGATGCGTGCAGATACTCTTCCAAAGTTTGGGGAGTGGAGGGTGGGTGTTTCTTTGGACATACAAAGTCAATGTCACTACCTTTCTTTACCATGAACCAAATACAATGTATGTCCAATGGTCGAAGGCTAATAGGTGAAACTGAGTCTGAACCTACAAAGTGAAGGACTAGACACGGGACAGGCACTAACCCCTTCCAAGGATGCAGCAGCCAAACAACTTTTAGCTTCACACTGTATTTTCTTATGTCATGATTTGACATGATGCAAATTGAATAAGCTTCTGGACAGGTCATAAACTAAGGCTACAAAGGTTAACTCTGTGGGTAGCGTATTAAATTCACACTGAGGTGGAAAAATGTAGTCTGAGCACTAACTGATAACAGAATAGGTGTCTTTACCTCCTTTGCTCTCCTGGAAAGGCATCCGTGTGCCCTGCAATACCGACACAGATTTAGAATCAGCAACATTCCAGATGTTCAGGGAAAAGGTGGAAAGAAGAATAATGTATCCAGACTATACAGTCACTCTCTAGATCTCAGCCCACGCAGCTGTTCTTCCCTTACTCCCATGCTTACCCAAGAAGTTTGGGTTCAAAAGGAACAGGAAGTTTCACTACTCACAAATGCAAAGGTCAACAATTTTCCATGATTTCTTTCAGCCTTATTTAAACTAGGGTCTACTTAGGCAGGTTGAAAACAGCTCATTAATTGAGCACTTGCTAAATTGAGAATAGTTAAAAGCATGGCTAATAATACAAAGCTTTGAAAGTAAGGCATGAAACGTAAAGAAAAAAGCCGTGAACATCGGAAGACCAAATCTCTGTTGCTCATTCAGGGCGCATCCTTGAGCAAGACGCATCCTCTTTGATGCTGTTTCTTCATCTGGGAAAAGAGCCTGTTGGACAAGTTAATCTCTAGATATCTTTTCCCATCGAAAGTTCTACCATTTCACTAGCATGCCCAGTTCCTAACCTTTCCCAGGACAGATGTCGTCCTGTATTCTCAGTGGGCTTTGTTAGTAGTGAGGATGATGGGAACACTGGTGTGGGAACAGTGTCTATATATTAAAACATGCTCAGTAATAAATTTATACAGCATAGAAAAGCATCCCGAGCTCTGCATTTGGAACCACACAGATCTAGGTTGCAATCATGCCTCCTCCACATTACCTAGTGTGAGGAACATTGTGAACAAAAAAATCACGAGGACTTGGCTGCTGCCTTTCGGGTATAGGACACTCAGCAATGGCTCCTTGACTTTGAGTCTGGGAGAAACAGAAAGGTGAGCAAGCAGCATCTGGTTTTCGACAACCAAGATAAAATGTGCAGGAGGCAGGGAGAGAAGTGAGAATGGAGACCAAGAGCTACAGAATTTTAAATTCGGGGGGGGGGGGGAGTTATCCTTTTTGTTCTTTCAGCTATGAGGGCTATGAGCTTAAGAAAAAAGAAAAACTGTCTCTGATATGTAGATTGACGATGGCCTCCAAACTGGTGTTTCATAAGGAATAGGATAGGGAGGTCTTGGAGCACAAACACAGTTCTAATTCTGTTGACAAAAACTATTATACATGGCAGACAGCTGAGTGAGGCTGCTGCGTCTTTTTCCTGCCAGCTGGTGTGATGAGGGCAATTCCACTCAACCACATCCTCACTTTATTTTGGTTACTTGACTCTCCATGTGTGCATTATATTGTTGTCTTTGGTGAACAAAAGAACCAATTCTTCCAGGTACCTGTCTTCCTGATGAAGGTAGGGCAGGACCTGTGTTCTGCAATCAGCTAGGACTGGGCTTAAATCCTAACCTGGCACTGATATTTAGTGTGTACAGAAATAAGGTGGGAGTGAGATCATAAACGTGCACCTTTGACACTGTTTTGATGGTTAAAACAATTTTTTGTTTTATTGCCTTTTTTAAAAAAAATTAAATTCAAAAGAAATTTGGGGTGCTTCTATGTTAAGGTAATACTAGCTTCTATTGCAAATAAATCACAAAACTCAAAGGCTTAATACGATATATGTTTACTTCTCCCTCACATAAAGTCCAAAGGATCATGGTCACTGAGAGACATATGCTTCTTTCAGAATAGGTCTCTGGCCTCCTCTGTATCTCAGAGTCCTCTGCGTGCAGCTGGTGGGGCAGGGAGCAGGGAGAAGGCATAGGCTTAGAAGTTGGGCAATCACTGCTACCCACATTGCTTCGGCCAGAATGCAGCCATATATCAACCCCTGACTGCAAAGGAAGCTGGGAACACAGTCTAGCTGTGTAACCTAACAAAGGAGGAGATGAATGTGGTGAACAGGTAGTGTCTCTCCTACCAATGGAAAGACCTAGTGAAAGAGAATTCAGAAGAATTTTATTCATTTATTGACTACTTAAAATTACATGCATTGCTAAAGCATTGTTTTGGAAGTGTGGTATTAGGTAACTCTTCTTGCGAGAGAGATTGGTCCATGCTGATGAGATGTGGGCATTCACTAATCTTATTCGTTTATCATAATGCCTTAGCCTTAGTTTAAGGGCAGCCATTGAAAGTTTTGTGGGGCAAATCTTGAGGGTGCACAGAACAATGAGACTCTGTTCATGACACTATTTTGTTTTCTTCCAGTAAGATTGAAGGCCACTGTTCTGTTTATAAATCTCAGGAAGAAAGATAAAGAGCATCACATGCTTCAAAATGCCCCAAAGGTGGGCACTGCTAGTACCAGTGCAGAGTCAAGGGTGGAGGACATATTTACTTACCAGTGTAAGGAAATTCAGAATGAACAAGATTACTGGGAGTCTCCAGTGGAAAACTATTCATTGTTTAGAGACAAACATCTTTCCAAAGTTATCTGATTATAGCTTTCATTGCCTTTGATCTAGTCTACAATTGATGGCAAAGCAAATCAAGCATGTTTATGGACATGCAAATGAATTCTGTCTGGTGGAGGGACAGTCCTCTCTTATGGGTCCATTTGAAGATTCATTTCAATATGCCTGATCTGTAAATATATTTGTTTTTTGGATTCTCCTTTGAACAAGTTGTAACATCTGCCTGCTTCCTTCGTTAATAGTGCATTAAATAAAATCTTTAATGCGTATTCATTTTTTTTATCTGCATAAGAGTTTTGATTTTATCCTCTTTTGAAATGTATGCTTTAGCTGAGGATTTGTTGATGTTGAGTTCCGGACACTCACTAATCTCATCCATTCATCAAATGCCGTAGTCTTAGGTTGAAGGCAGTCATGGAAGAATCTGTTATTAGGGCAAAGAGCTTCTGGCTCCTGTCAATCTTTGGTTTCTTTCTTTGGTGTATTTACCTGTTTTGTCTTTTCTTTATGTTACCCCTATCATCATTGCCAGAAAAGCTGTTAATGTAGTATCGCCTAAATACCAGGCAGCAAAACTATTTTGCTATCTTCCACTTCCATCCCCACCCCAACTGTTAGGATGTTATGCCAGCATAATATCATCAAAAAGCCTGTTCTGCTGACATTTCAAACTCTCCCAGAAAATGCTGTGAATCTTCTGAGAAGACCTTATTTGCAAAATTTGTTCAACTAAGATGCTGGATAAGCATCTTGGATTAAACCTTCAAAGCAGCAGGCCCTTGGTTACTTTTCCTGATTAACCTGAGAACTCTTTGAAACTCTCTTCCTTATCATAATACATTTTTTGAAACCATCATAATGAGAAACAGTTTTGTCAACACACTTCTTTATGCTTATCCTTCTAATTAGCAAAACCTTTATTTTGAAAAAAAAAATATTTAAAGTTTATCTGCAAAGAATATTTAGTGTGAAGTATTATAGAATTAGATAGTTAATAAAAAATACATTTTTCCTACTGATAACATATCAAAATCTCTTAGTCTATTCATTAATTTCTAGCTGCTTAGCCTCCAGGAAGCTCAGAGCCAAATTTGTGGCTCAATTTTAATAACTCAGTAGAATCTACTTGTCTGCATTCTACCTCTCTCCAGTCTTGACCTTCATTCTTAATTTGTATTTTACCTGTTCCTGATTTTATTTATTTATGTTTATTTTTTCTATTTTATTGTATAGATTTTACAGGCCATCTCTACTTCTTTAGGGAATAGTCCAGATATAAAGAAAGAAATACATGTTGATTATACGTGTCTTTGTATTTAATCTTATAAGAGAAATTCCTGGGAAAATTGCAATTTCCTTTGCTGTTGTTCTTTCCTGGTATACTTCATTCAGAGACAGTCTTAAGGTCATTCACTTTCTCAACACTTTCTCAGTGTTTCAAGTTGTCCTTTTGTCTATCATAGAGAGGTGTTTTGGGGATGAATGGGAGGGGCACTTCTCTTTTGTAAGATGGGAAGGAGAAACTTGAGGATCCCTAGTAGGACTGTTAGCTTGGGAAAAGAATATAAGGAAGTGACAATCTGGAAATTGATTCTTTTAGGGGATGTGTTCCCCAGCTTGAAGGCTATTGCTTGTTGGAACCACTACTTTGTGGTAGGATAATTTGAAAGCTAGTTTTATAAGAAATTATTAGACATTAAAAAATCAAAATGGGACTAGGATCCAGAAAGAAATAAAATTTAGGTGAATCTGATTTAACCGAGTTTCTTCCTTTTATTTCTTAGAATGCACTGTGACTCTTTAAGGGGTGAGGGGACATAGAATGCAATATTTCCCAAACTGATTTGGATGTGAAACCCCCTTTTTTTCCCCCCTGGAGCCCAATATGAGAAAAGTGTTCAACTAAACATGCTTTTGGAACTTTTGACTCTATTAGCTATTTATTGCCTTGTACCAAATTAACACAGATATAGCGTAAAACAACACACATTTATTATCTCACAGTTTCTGTGGGTCAGGAGGGTGGGTACACTTTGCTCCTTTTAGGCAAGGCTGCATTCAAGGTGTTGTGTGGGGATGGGTCTCATCTGAATGTTTGGGGGAAGGTTCATTCCAATCAAGCTATTGGCAGAGTCCATTTCCTTGTAGTTGTAGGACTGGGTACCTTGTCTTCTTGCTGATCATTGGCTGGAAGCTCCTTGCCTTGGGGCTCCTTTTATTAAAATCAGCAAGTGAGCAGGGAGTCTCTTCACAAGATGTGTGTTACCATCTTATGTAATTAGGTAAACGTAGTCATGTTCATCCCGTCGTCGTGATTGAAATCGTTTGATTAGAAGCAAGTCATAGGTCTCACCTGTACTCAAAGGGAGGAGATTACACAAAGCCATGAATGTCGAGGTAGGAATCATGGAGGTAAGAATTGCAAAACCTTATGTACAAGTGATTTTGTCTACCACCTACACTAAGAAACGTGTACAAACTTTAGCATGGTTGTTCCTAGGATGACAACCCCAGCCCCCTTAAAATGGCTGCCCTGAGAAAGTTCAGTGCTGCCAGAACTTACCGTTTCTTCTAGCTAAACTCTGACTAGAGATCCCAGATCTCCCTTTTGGTAGAGCATTTACTTGAGAAAATTTGCAATTGTAAATCTTTTCTTTTTTCCTCTGAGATGTATCTTCTACAACCCAGGGATGTCTTTCTCAAGGACCTATGAGCCATTTCTTTGAAATATAATCATCAAGAAAGATAGGTCCCTTGTCTCCCATTCTCTGTGGGAGGGTAGGAGCCTAATTGCCATAAACACCAGTTAGCAGACACAGATGGCCTAATCACATTGACCAACTTCCCTTCACAACATCCTTTTGTACTTTTTCTTTGCACACCCAGCATTTCAAAAGCACCCTGCTTTTTGTTTCAGTGGAGTTGAACTCAGTTTACACAGAAGTGTCTCTCTCCTATTCCCGGAGTCCAAATAAAATCTGTCTTGCCATCACTGACAAATATCCTACTCTGTTTTCTTTGACAGGCAACCTTAAGAGTTTATCTCTGACAATTACCTAGAGGTTTTGGTATAATTTTGCCTTCCATTCTAACACATCTCGCTTAGCAAAGCTGAGCTTCGATGAGCATTTGTAGATTATGTGTTTGTAGAGTAGCTTGGGTATTTCTCTTCTTACATAATAGACATGTTCCTAACGGGTGGTAATTATTTTAAAATAAGTTAATAAAAATGAAAGACTAGGGGTCTTTGATGTTGAAAAGAACCACAGGCAGAGAAGTGCCTGAAGCAGAAGCAGAAGGTTGTAAATCTGGCATGTAACATAGACTGGCCTGGGTGGTTAGTGGGTGGAAATGAATTCTCTTGTGGTGAGGTGTGATCCCCTTTAGTCACTTTAGGAAGTAAAATAAAGTTTCAGCCCTGCTGGAAGAAAGAAACTGAGCTGGAGTAACACACCAGCCCCTCAATGGGAGTTCACTCTTTTACCCTTGAGGAGTCAGGAGAATTCTGGGCAGGGAAATTTTCCACTCATCCAGCTCAAGCCTGACTTAGAAGAACTGATAGAATACAAAGAGGGTCTGGAACTGGGGCTCTATAAGAACTATGTTTGCCAGGCAACGCCACACATAGTTTGGGGATGTTTATTTGACCCTGCACTTAAAGAATCTTTCTGAGGCAGTGTTGGATTTAAAAGTGGTGGTAGCGCTTGTGTTCCTTCTGGCCTCTTCCACTCTGGCCAACAATCAGTTAAAGAGCAGGGATCTGCCTCTTGTGGTTTTCTGTGAAGAGTGGGTCACTGGCTAGGAGACTTCTCTCCTCTGATTCTGTAGGGCTGATTCCTCTGCAGACCCTTCCCTAACCTGTACCTCCATCCCATTCCTCAAAAGTTGCATGTGATTCATGGATCAAGATACACTAAACCAGGAGGAAAAGACATTAACCAGGTGTTGAATGAGTACAGAACAAAAGGGTTTTGTAGTTGGTGGTGCTTTGTTTTTTTGTTTTTTTTTTTAAGGGAAGCTCAGAGCTTCTTTTATGTTTTATAATATAAACTATGGACACCAAGACCTGAAATTTCCCTTTGACATTTTGTCTGTTCAGTGAACTGCAGAAAATGTAAACCTTTATAAACCAGAGAAATAGATCTTCCCTGTGTGCCCTGAGAATATTTAAAGACCAATCTGCGTTTAACTTTTTTTGTTCCCAAAGCTTTGAAAATAATATTCCACTAGATTTTATCTTTTTAAAAGGTAAAATTGGTCCTAATTCTGCAAGAGTGTTTTAAATCAATTATTTCCCTAGTTTTGTGTTATCTTTAGTATTCCAACCTACATCATTTCTGTCATTGCAATACTATTTTATAGTATCTTTGAAAGTATGATTCTTAGGAAAAGTAATATTATTAACTCCCTGCCCTCAGCTGATTGGAACCAAAGCCACAATAGCTCTAAAATTAAATTAAATTTTGTACAGATTTTTGCTGTTCTTTTATATTTCATTTTCATCCCTGATATTTACACCTGCTTTTCAATAAAACTATTTCTTCTCAAATAGACAGCTTTATTTATATTTTTGTTCCATTAGTGGTTTGATTCTAGATTCCTCACTTTAACAGTGTTCTGACCTCATTACGAACCTTCAGGTCTTGTTCTGAGTGTTTGTCATCAGGTTGTAGATTCTGTTCTAGGACCTTACAAATTAACTATCTTCTCCCTCAGGGCCTCTGTTCTTCATGCTTTGAGTTTCCATCACCATGTGTAGCTTCTCTGAGCCACTTGGCTAATATTACTAGCTTTCCTTTTCTGTTCTTACTAGACTATAATGCCTTTTAAGCTTATTTGAGAGTAAAATGTTTTAATGAATTTATGAAGAACGAGATAGAGAACTGTTTCAGGAAAAAAAAAGTTATTTAACATCTATCATGTACCAGAACACTGTCATGTCCTTTACTTATTTAATCTTCATGCAGCACCCTGGTCTGGGAGAAATGTGTCCTTCTCATGGTCCTAACTGTCACTGCATTTGTAGCCTACCACTCTCTGCCCAAAGCTGATTGGATATGGGGAAACATGTGACTCAAGAGCTGGACTGGATCACCTCATTTCAGACTTTAGAATTCGTTATAGAAGTTTCTTGAGTTAAATCAGGGGCTCCTTATGATTCATTTAAAACTTATGCTGACGAGTAATCAGAAAGAGAGGTTATTTACATAGAAAGAGAGAACAGGGAACCAATTTTAGGTGAGAAAAATAGGTGGAAGACTACAGAGAAGAATGCTGCCAATTAACTATCCTGATTCTTGAAAAGTTTCTAGTTCCCCATTCCAGCCTGTCAGAGGCTTTCTGGCACTTGGGTTTTGTGAGATATCCCTGAGTTCACACATCAAATCTCTGTTGACATAAATAGGCTTTAGTGGATTTTTAATCTTTGCAAACTAGCTATATGTGACGAAGAAATTTCACAACAATCCTGTGCAAAATTAGATTTAAAAATTAGGACTGATTTTTCTTTTAAAAATAGTAGACTGAACCTGTGTTTCTCTCTGCTGCCTCTCTAAGACTCAATAAAATTGCAGTAAAGAAATAAAGGGATTTGTAATCACAGGGGCAAGAAGAAAAATGAAGTCAAATTTTGGACCAATGGGAAGAGCATGATGAGTGGTAACTGTCTTAGTTAAGCAAAGTAGCTGAGGCTGAGGTGTTTGCTAAGGGGGATGAGAATCAGACCAGCATATGTCTCAAATCCCATAAAAACTCAAGTAATGGAACCATAGGCATAGTAGAAGGCTGGAGTAAAGAGTGAAGCTGAAAAAGAACACAAAATAGAAACAGACATCTAGCTGCACTTCCTCAACGTGCATAGTCAGATAAGTATCCCTCCAGCTGAAGAAAGGAAGTTCATTCACTGCTAAAAGTAAACCAGAGTTTCCAGATGGAGGGACAACCGGTTCTCCTAGGACAGAGGGGAGACTCCTACTGATCACAGGAAGGTTGAGTGAGTTTACACATGGGGCCATGAGACTCTTTAGCCCCACTAGATGCCTGTCTCCCTCACCCCTGGCACACCATCCTGAGACACGTAGTTCCAGGATTGAGGCTGTAGCATTCTTCCTAGAGGAAATAAACAGCATCATAAAAAAGAATAGGAGGTGGTGACATGTGGAGGATTCTCCTATCTGAGCCCCTGGGGTGAAGCTCACCAGCCTACGTGCTGCCCCACGTACATAGTGCCCAGGCTTTAAGTGTGAGTGGGCAGTCAAGAATGTCCAGACATTTGAGGAAAGCCTTCAACATGAAAGGGGAGAAAGGGGTCCTGCGATAGATGTTTAGGAGAACAGAAAGAGGAAAAGCGACAACGCAAGATAGCTGAAAGCTTTATTACATGAGGAGGAAAATTTGGATACATCAGCTTTGTGAGAGAACAGCCTCAAATGGGGAAAGATAGGTGGCTGGAATAGGAATCTAACAAGAGAATGCTACAAGTGCTAGACCTGGAATGACACTCTAGGACCTAGAATGACATTTAATGATAGAAGAAACAAAATTTGATTGTTGTAACGGAGGAGCAACTGATTGCCTCGGTCATAGTTCACGAAAGGCAACCAGGACATTAAAAAACAATTGGCAAACAAACAACCCCATAAAAAAAAAATGGGCAAAAGCTACTTTAGCAGAGATTATTTATAGATGGCAAATAGACACATGAAAGATGTGCAACATCATTAGTCATTAAGGAATTGCAAATTTAAATCACAATGAGATGCCCATTTGACTGGCTAAAGACAAATCAAAACAAAGCAAAACAAAACAAAAAATACCAAGTGCTGGTGAGAATGTGAAGATGTGAAGCAACTATAGCCATGACCTAAGGAGGGTAGGAATGTAAAATGTTAGTCACTTTAGCGAATACTTCGGTAGCATCGTACAAAGGTAAATAAATATACGCTTACCATCCGACCCAGCATTCCCACACCTAGGCATTTATCCTGGAGAATTGAAAGTTATGTCCTCACAAATATCTGTACACAGATGTTTACAGCAACTTAACTCATAATCACCAAAACCTAGAAACCTCTCAAATGTCTCTCAACTGGTGACTGGGTATACAAACTCCAGACAGTGGCTGCTACTCAGTAATAAAAAGGAATGAACTACTCATCCATGAAACAACATGGATGAACTATTTTAAGGGAAAGAAGCCCCACTTAAAAAGCTACATACTATATTATCCCATTTTTATGATATTCTGAAAAAAGGTAAAAGCACAGAAACAGAAAACAGACTAATGGCCGCGAGAGGTTGAGGGTGAGGAGGAGACATTGACAGTTGGCGGTAAAGGGGCACAGGGGATTTGGGAGTGTGATGGAACTGTTCTCTATCTTAATTGTGGTGGTAGTTACATGAATGTAAGTTTTGTCAAAACACACAGAACTGCACTTTAAAACTGTGAATTTTATGATATACAAATCATAACTTTTAAAAGTGAAGGCAAAATGAATGAGATTTGTGACTGTCATATGAGCAGTCCGTCACTGACTGACTGTAATTACTTTAAATTGGAGCAACCTGGCTAAATAAAGCCATATCTAATATTTAAAATCCTAATAAGATATCATCCCATAAAGATCTCTCTATAATAAATCTCTTAGGAACTTCTTTCAGCCTTATTTGAAAAAAATCTTAAAATACTTCCTAAATGAATGGCTATACTGATAATAGATACACAACATCTACATCTTTATATGATAGCAGAAAAAACAGATAACTGACAACCAGAGATAAGGGCCCGAGTTCTAGTTCTGTCAAAACTTGTACAAACCACCTAACCTCTGTGAATCTCATTTCCCATCCAACACAGGAATTGGACAATCTCTAAGTTTCCTTCAAGCTCTAAGATTTTATTCATTTTGCAGACAGGCAGATAAAATGTCATATTGAGTGACAACTGGAGAGTGACATTGCTAAGGTTAATAGGAAAGCTTGGTTGTTGTCTTTGGGCAGCGGACAAGCCCAAAGAAAACAGAGCAGATTCTGCCTCGGCAAATAGAGCTTGAAATAGCAGAAAAATGAGAGTTAACATGTGACAAGGTGGTGCGGGCTTTTTATTGCTGACTAGTGTTCCATTGTATGAATATACCAGAGTTTATCAGTTTGCCAGTTGAGAGACATTTCAGTTGTTTCCAGGTTTGGGCTATTATGAATAAAGTCTCCACAGTAGCCTTCCGTTACTTTCCACGGTTTCAGGGACCCATGGTCAACCATGGTCTGAAATATTAAATGGAAAATTCCAGAAATAAGTAATTCATAAGTTTTAAATTGTGTGCTGCACTGCGTAGCAGGATGAAATCTCATGCTGTCCTGCTCCATCCCGTCTGGGATGTGAATCATCCCTTGGTCCAGTATCTCCATGCTGTGGACGCCTAGAGGCTACCTGTTAGTCACTTAGTAACCATATTGGTCATCAGATTGTTTGTCATGGTTTCACAGTGCTTGGGTTCACATAGCCCTTATTTTACCTAATAATGGCCTCAAAGCGCAAGAGTAGTGATGCTGGCCATTTTGATATGCCAAAGAGAAGGCATGAAAGTACTTCCTTGAGTGAAAAGATAAAAATTCTTGGCTTAATAAGACATTTTATCATCTCACATCATCGTAAGAAGGGTGAATAGAGTACAATAAGATATTTTCAGAGAGAGAGAGCTCATGTTCACCTAACTTTTATAACAGTATATTGTTCTAATTGTTCTATTTTGTTATTAGTTATTGTTGTAATCTCTTACTGTGACTAATGTATATATTAAACTGTATCATAGGTAAGTATGCATAGGAAAAAAACATAATGCATTTAGAGGGTTCAGTACCATCCATGGTTTCAGACATCCACTGGGGGTCTTGGAACATATCCCCAATGGATAAGTGGGGACTACTGTGCGTATACACATTCTTGTGGCTACTGAAAGATCTGAGTAGAAAAGCAAAGGATATATGTTCCAAAAATGCAATTCTGATCATGTTATTCCCCTGACTGAAATGCTTTGCCGCTTCCTTATCGCCTACGACAGTGATGCTGCTCCGTGACCACACATTAGGATCACCCAGCGTGCTTTCCAAGCTGCTGGATTCCTTGCCCACCTCCAGAGATTCTGATTTACTTGATCATTAGATGGGGCTCAAGTGTCAGTTTTGTAAAAAGCTCCCCATGATTGTTTATTTTTTCAGGCTAAATCTTTTTTTTAAAGCATGATTGAAACATAATGCATATACCTTATAATTTGTCAATTTAAAGTGTACAATTCAATGGCATTTGGTACATTCCATTAATTTTTTAAATTGTGGTAAAAATATATATAACACAAAATATACCATTTTAAAGTATATAATTCAGTGGCATTAATTGTATTCATAATAATGTACAGCTATCACCACTGTTTCCTCGTCCTTCTTGACTTTAATAAATAGTCAGTTCTGCAGAACTAAATCCAAGTGCCTTAGCAAAGCCCAAGGCCTTTTCATAAGAAAACCTCATTCTGTCTTCCCAGAGGTGGCTCCTCTCACTACCTGCCGTGCATTTCCTTGGATCCAGACGTGCTGGATAGTCTTCAACCTTTGAAAACTCATGTCTTCAAAGCTGTACTCCATTATTAAATTTATGAAGTGTTTTTCCACCTCTGGGACTATTTAGCTTCTCCCTTATGTGATCTCTAGCACCCTTTAACAACTTCTAGTGTAACATTCATTCATGACAATTTTCTAGGTCTGTTTTTGTTTCTCCCACCAGATTCTCTCTCTCTCTCTCTCTCTCTCTCTCTCTCTCTCTCTCTCTCTCTCTCTCCCTCCCTCCCTCCCTCCCTCCCTCCCTCCCTCCCTCCCCTCCCCTCCCCTGCATGGTGAACACACAAATGGCTAAGTTGCAAAGTGAACATAATGATCCATGAGGCAGTTCTTCTCCAAGAATTGCCAAGAGCTACCTGATTCCCATCAGACAGTGATGTGAGTGAGGAGTAAACTTTTGCTGGTTTAAGACACTGAGATTTCAGGGATGTTTGTTTCCAGAGGGTGGCCTAGCCTAGCCTGACTAACACACTCACAAAGAATCCATTCACCATACTGATCAGCTATTCTCTTGCGATATAACTAAAAGCACAATGTGAAACTCCATAGGAAAGAGAGTCTGGGTTTGAGGGAAGGCAGAAGCAGAGCTTGATTTCTGAGAATTCTGGGAAAGATAGCAGGTGTGAAAGAAAGGTCTTGAACAGAACTTATTCCTCAGGAATGATAGACCTGAGCTGGTACGAGGGAAGAAGGAATTCACAAATTAGGTGTGTCTAAGGGAACTGAAGACAAATAGCTTACTAAAACCTTTCCATAACTATTTCTGACTTCCAGAATTAGACATAATCAAATGTAAAATTTCAAATCCCAAATCAATACTTGCCAGAAACATACACTCTAAAAAATTAGAAAGAATCGTAATCCTGAACAGATGTCCCTTTTGTTAATTTGATTTTTACTAACAAGATACATTTTTGAAGGCACTACTGAATATACCACTTCCGTCCAGAGAGATGTCTTGCCTCAGCAGTGCTCTGGCGGTTGAGCCGTCTTCTCCCTTATGATTTGCATCTCTGATTAGTTCTGATTTTCTGCCTAAGGTGCAAATGTGAACTGACATTCTGTGTCATTTCTGCTTCTTACCTCATCACCATTAAAAAATATCTTCTTTTGAATCTAAGAATGTGGCCTGAGGTGCATAAGGCAGAATATGCTGTGGTTCAATCTTCCATTACCATATTAACCTATCGACTATCTCACATTATTAAAAAGCAAAACAAAATGTGCCTCTGTCATAGAAAAATGTGTATAAACTAATCATATCCAATCAGAAATGAATTGTTGAAAGGAGCAAAATATGCGTTAGATAACACTGCAGTCTGTGATCTGCTTGAAGATAATTTGGTGAAAGAAAGAAAGGAAACAAATATATAGATAAAGCAGGCATGGCAAAACCTTAATAATCTTGTTGAATCTCAGTTATGAGTACATGGGGATTCATTACACTCTTCTCTCTACTCTCTTGTGTCTGCTATTGTTGATGATAATAAATAGTAGCAGGATTATGAATTTTTTGGATAAAATACCTTTAAGCATTCGCACAAATTTAGGGACACAGCTTATAGAATTAGGTTCCTTACTCACAGATTTTTTTTTTGTAGAATGTCAAAATAATAATGACATTTTGCGAATAATAGGTTTGAGTCTGTCTTCAGAGGTCTTGCATATGGTATTTCATTACAAAGCATACAATGACATATTCCTACAGTGGTTAGCACCTCTTTCTGATACTATTTAATAAGCTGCTTTTCTCATTGCCCTGAAATCGAACTATCCTGAGAGACTTCATTATCTTTAACAGCAACAATAATCTTGCATCACCTTTAGAATTAGACTCAGTATCAAAAATGGTAATGGTTGGAACTGACATGCATCATAGAGCCACATTTTCTGCTCCTTACATATCAATAAGGAAGGTTATCATATTCAGAAGTACACATACAACATCTGATTCAATTATCTATTGTGTTCTGGAAACCTTATCTATTGGTTGTGGCTTGAAACGTGCTTATGAAAATAGTATTTTTTTTATTCCACTGACAATATTAATAAAAGTAGAGTATATCTTATTTTCTAGGGCGAGATATTTAGCATGCGGTAGGTGTAAATGAAAGACATAAACTAAGAGACAACAGTGAACCTTTCAAACGTTAATGTGATGTTGGCTGTGTTATTATGAGCCTAATGATACCAAGTGCACACAAGAATACATGGGTGTCCTGCTGGGAAACCAATGATCTAGCTCTCATCTTGGCTACAGGCAAAGAATATCTCATTAAAGCTATAAATGTCATGAGTCTGTTCCCAAGTTTAAAACCCTTAAGGAAAATGGCTTTCGTGGTTCAACAGTTTTAAAGGGTTGTTCTTACTTGGCTTTGTAACAAGGAAATTAATAGTTTTTCTGAAACAAATCAGAATTATGCCGTAGTTGCATGTGTTTTCCTGCTGTTGTGGTTCGCCCGTAAGTTCCTCTTTAGATAAGAAAACCATGGACTCCACATTGAATTCACCATGGGGAGACATTTATTACCTGCTATGATTGTTCAGGATAGTCTGGGATGGGACTGAATTGTGCTCATTTATGACTATGTAAAAATTGTTTTCTTGAGGTAATGTGAAATAGAGGAGGTTTCTAATCAACCTTCACTACTCAGAGTGAATCCTATTTAGCCAATTAGCCTACACTCGGGAGGAACAACTTGCACCAGTCCCACACAGTGTTAGCACCCAATCAAGAGAAATGTGTGCAGGCCTCAGGACGCAAGGCACTGGGGCACTGTCGACAATTAAAATTATTTCTTCTTTCTCAATGGACTTCGGGATAAATCTTACATAGCCGTGTGAGAGATGCATTTGTAGGAAACATTCTCCTTTTTTTTTTCCTATTTGATATACATTCAGTTTAAAGAGCAACTATTTGTTGCATCTGGGAATATCAAGACAAATATATTGAATGTAGGACAGCACGGATATACCAAATGTCTTCCACTGTTTAAGCTTAGTGGAAAGGCATTAGCAATTGTTTTACAGAAAGAACATAATATACAAAATGTGCAACAAGAATATAATTATCACTTTCCAAAGAATATTAAATAAGCAAAATGACCTAGACTCACCTCATTTCATCTGGATGATCAGAAAGTGACAAATGAAAAACTATTATGCCCTAGGAAAAGCATGTCCTACTTGGTGTATGTGGAAATGAAACTGAAAGTTCACACACTCTTGACTCAAAGCAATTCATGGACCCTAGAAGTTAGAGCAACTGGGCACACTTCTTGCTTTCCTCCTCCCTTAAGCTTTCTAATCCAAAGGGAAATGGATAGAAATTGTTTAGAAGATACAGTTATGATTTAAAATATTTTAATTGGGTTTAAATGTTTTCAACTGTAAAGGCCATTAAAAAATCATTAAAACAACATGGAATCATTAAAAAGCTTTAACTACATTAAATGTTTTCAATAAGACATCACACTATTTTTTGAATGTTGAACTTTTGGGATATTAATTTATTTTTTAATTTGCATTCGCATCTTTTGTAGATAGTGATTATTTCTAACTTTTATACTGTTGTAACAAACACTATTGCACAATACATCCTATTTCCCTGAAAGAAAATCAAGGCTTGAACACTAATTTTGTGAACCATACTACACAGCCTAGGGTGACAGGTGATTTCTGAAAAGAATAACCGTTATGAAGTATGACACTTAAAAAGAAAAAAAAATGCCTCTGGTTTTTGGCTATTATGAATGAAGTTGTTAAAGATATCTATGTACAAATCTTTGTGTGGGCTCATATTTTCATTTCTTTCGTGTAAAAATCTATAGTACAGTTGTGAGCCATATATTATGAGCATATTTAACTTGGTATGAAACTTCCAAATCTCTCCCAAAGTGGCGTACCATTTTACACTTGCATAATACCAGGTGGACAAGATGACAATTCCTTTTAGCAGTCAGTTTATTTCTATGGCCACATCATTGCTTTTTCAGTAGGATCATGAACAAAATGGCCATTCTGCAAGAATAAGAACTATGTGTGGACTCAGTAACATGAATATTTACTCTTGAAGATTCATTTGTTACCACTGCTGAATGCCTAACTTGCCAACAGCAGCAACCTATCCTCAACTTCTTATGTGATAGCTTTATTAGTTTTCAATTACCGCATAAACATTATCACAAAATTAGCAGCTCATAACAATGCACATTTTTTTATTTCAGTTTCCATGGGTCGTGAGTTTGGACATGGCTTAGCTGAGTCCTTTATATGACATCTAGTTGTTTAATAACATCACCAACATTTCATTATCAGACTTTAAAATATAGCCCATGACTGTCCAGTAGAAATACAACGGGAACCACATATGTAATTTCAAATTTTCTATGAACCATGTTAAAAACGTGAAAATAGTTGAAATTTATTGTCACATTTTATTTAACCAAACTATTCAAATATTATAATTTCAGCATGTAATCAGAAAAAAATTATTAATGAATCCCTTTTTCATGCTAAGTCACCAAAATCTGATATGTATGTTATACTTGTAGCATATCTCAGTTCAGATTAGTCATATTTCCAGTGCCTAATAACCACAAGTGGCCAGTGGCTGGATCGGAAAACACAGTTATAGACATTTTAATGGATATGCAGTGGTAACTCACTGTGGTTTCAGTTTGTGTTTTCCTTATACCTAAATGGGTATGTTTACATTTACTTACTCGCTATTTATCTTCTTTTGTATAATGTCTATTCAAATATCCAGCAACAGGTGAATGGATACAAAAATTGTGGTATATTTATACAATGGAAAAGTATTCAATAAAAAGGAATAAACTACTGATTCACGCAATAACCTGGGTGAATCTCAATTTATTATCCTGAGTGAAGACAACCAGACTCAAAAGAACACATACAAAATGAGTCCATGTGTTTGAAATTTTAGAACAGGCAAAATGAATCAAGAAAGAAAGTAAAAAGGTGACTATACGTAGTAGGTATGTGTGAGTGATGACAAAATTGCACAAGAAATCTTTTTGTAGTGATGGAAATGCTTCATATCTAGTTTGGAGTGGTGACTACGCAGATACATACATTTGTCACAATTTATTGAACTACATGTTTAAAATGGGTATGTTTTGTAATTATATGTAAATTATACTCCAATAAAATTGATTTAAAGAGTAAAACCAGTTCATTGTTAGTAGTACCTGTTATGTAATTAGCAGGCCGAGTGCAATGCAAAACTAAGGGGTCCCTTATTTAAAAAGTATTAAGAATTTCAAGACTGTGACAGTAGAGGGAGTTTTTTACTGAATACCCCATGATAGATAGTACATGGCTTATAGCAGGTCCCAGTAAAGTTCTGCTGAATAAATTTAAGAATTTGGGTATCTTAGTGCCCAGCACTTTCTATGTGAGGACAGCATAAGACCTCTTCCTAGTTCTGCTGTTTGTTCCATAGACCTGAGGAAAGAGAATGCTGAATACATTTTTAAAAATGCTATTCATAAGTATGATAGAGAAAACTACTGATTAAAAGTTGTTTTACTTTTAAATTATTTGAAAATGTGAATAAATATAACTCGGTAACTAACATGAAGAGAATATACTTTAGTTGAGTGGGCAGAAATGATATAGGAATCATGAGGTAAAAAAGAATTTTGTCCTTTAGATATTTTATATTGTTAGTTCCAAGCTGACTTACAGTGGCAATGTTATACTTAGTATGAGTCAGAAAACGAGCTAATGGAGATATAGAGATAAAATAGGTGCATATAATTGTGCAGTGGTTTGTCTTCTTTATAAATCAATTTTTTGGTCATGTTCCAATTAACTTTTCTAAGGACTCTAAATGTAATCCATACTGCCATAGCCTTTTCACTGGGACTTTGTTCTAGTGCTCCTTAACGGACCTCAGAGTTGTTATAACAGAGGCATTTGAACCTATTTAAATAATGTGTTAGGGACTGAATGTACCCGCACCCCATATCATATGTTGAAGCTCTAATACCCCCACCCCAGTATGACTGTACTTGAATAAGGAAGTAATTAGGGTTAAATGAGGTCGTAAGTTTAGGGTCTCAATCCAATCAAATTAGTGTCCTTATCAGAAGAGCCACTGAAGATCTGTCTGCTTGCTTTCCGCATGCATTCATTGAGGCAAGACCATGTGAGGGTACAGTAAGGCCGCCATGTGCAGGCCAGGAAGAGAGGGCTTGTCAGAACTCAGAACCTGCTGGACCTTGACCTGGGACTGCCAGCCTCCACAACTGTGAAAAAATAAATATTTGCTGTTTAAGCCACCCAGCCTAGGGTATTTTGTTATGGCAGCCTGAGCTATTAGGCAATATTCTATACAATATAAAATATGTAATCTGCATAATTTGATTCAAATAGCGACTAGCTTAATCACATAATGTAAGCAAACTTATAGCATTATAAGGAGATTTATATGAATGTATGGATCTTAAAAATTTGAGAAACTCATATGGTAACTTTTCCCTAAAGGATATTTACAGTGACTCCACTTTATTACTCACTGTCTTAAACCAAGGGGTATTTTGAAAAAAAAAAAAAAAATTAGAAAGAAAAACTGGGGTGTTGAGTGTTTAGAGGTATCACTTAAATATAAATATTTAAAATGATGGCTGGGTGGCTGAGTGTCACTGTGCCTCTCCTACTCAAAAACTTATTTTAGAAATTAAAATATTAAGAGAGGAGATGATAACACAATACTAATTAAACAGTCTCCTGAAAAATATGGCCATAAAGCTAATGAAAAATCATTGAGTTAACTTATTTCCCATGTCAGTACGCCTCAGATGGATCACTGGTAAAATTGGAATGGTAATGGTAACTATCTGGTATGTTAATTGGGATGATTAGTGGCTTAATGCACCCTAAATGGCAGTTAGCACAGTACCTGCAGCATAATAAATATAATAAGTGTCAGCTATGATATGAATGTTTTATTGCTTCGTTTCAAAAGTGACACCATTAATGTAATTCCAATCTATGTGAATATGGGCTTTTTGAAATAGATTGATGTCTATTTCAAAAAAAAGAAAAAATAGGAGAACAAGTCAACTTAATTTTTGTAGTTGCTTATTGAAAAGGCCTGATGCAGACGCTGACCTGATTTCTCAGACTTTTCTTTGGCTCAAAGTCTTTGCTCCTAATTCTTTGAGGGAGTGCAGTCTGTGGGATATAACTGTTTTCCTGATATCCAGTTATGTTGCATTATTGGAGGCTTAAATAGCAATGAATTTTCTCTCTTGTCTAGCTGCAGTTTTTCCCGTTTCAGCCACTGTATCATTGCTGACAGCATGTCCCAGTGTCACACCTTTATAGAACTTGTCAGATGCATGTGATAAAACTATGGCTCCTAGGGAAAGTACAGAGATTCCAGTCTCACAGGGAAGAAGCTGTATGCTGACCTTCTCTTATAAGCCTTCTCAAGTTCTGCCTCTCATTTCAAGAAACTCTGCCTTAAACAATCAAAACAAAGACATCTGTCAAAAACATGTGGTTCTGTAAATACCAAGATGATTCTTTGCTCCTGCTAAAGTTGGCAAATGAAAGCTTGGGTATTAGAAACAGGGAAAGTAAAATGGCTGGTTACTGGGGACTGATAAAGATGGGGATCAAAGGAATTTTAGGAAGTTCCTAAAGCCAAACACACAGATGGGACCTGTTCTTGAAATGTCCAGGAAAAGAGTATAGGGCCCAGCACATAGTAGATAACCTTCGTAAATATTTTATGAATTAAAAGTCATGGCCCTACTTCTGCCACAGAGAAGGTTAAATTATTTCTTTTTAGTCTTCACCTGTAATCCTGGAGCGTCATGTAATATATGTTGGGGAAAAAATCAGAAAATGGCATTTCATCTTGTGGCATTTGTTGATTTTAAGTATTTTCATGAACACATGTTCCCTGGTCAGTTTTGAACTGTGCTGGTTTTTCTTTCTATGAATAATGGCAATTCTGTTAGGCCCTTGAAGCAGACAATACAGACTAGTAAGGGGATAAAGAACTTTCAGAGTTTTGTTTCAGGTCATCCAGATGTGCTAACATTTAGGTTATAGGTAAGAGAAAATTCTGTCTCTATTCTCAAATTTCAGTTAAGAATTTAAAAAATATATATTTTAAAGGTCTAACTTTTATATAAAAGTTTAAATTGCTCTAAAAACATACAAATTCCAAATGCAAGCTCCTATGTCATTTTCAACTTTATTCAGAACATTTTGCAAATTAAGATTTTACAATTTAACATTTTACAATTAGAAATTTTATCTGCTACTACATAAGTTGCAAACTTTTCAAAACACTACAGAAAATCCTTTATTTCTTTGGATTTTTCTGTTCCATGCTGAGCTCCTGAGATATATTTTTTCTTTCAGCTTCATTTTCATCTTCCTGTGAAATAAATTTTAGAAAACATTAAAATATAAACTGTAGGGCATTTTATTAGCTATACCTAATACATTTTAACTCTGTTTCTCTCAAGAATTGACTGTTGTGATTCCAGTAATCCTAGGGAAGGCTATAAACAAAATGGTAAAATTATGTAACATTTAAATATTTATAGTGGGTGCTGTTTTGTACTACATATCGTCTAAAAATAACTATATTTTTAAAAGCAACTTATTTTATCAACGACCTAAAAATTACTTTTGAAAACACCTGCCACTAAAAAGTGTCCTTGTTAGGGGGTGAATCAGATATTTTTACTTCACTGTTTGATGAAAAGCAATAAATTTAACTTCTAAGACACTGTATGTGCTCCTGCATGGCCTTTTTGTCTCATCTAGTAGCATGCTTCCTTGACAGGTCTGCCAATTTTCCAATTACTGGTACCGCCATATGTTATCTGAAGATCAGTCAGCTCTAAAACAGGAAACATGGGCATGTCAGGCTATAGAATTCTTACAACCGTCTACAGTTTCCATTCTAAGTGGTGGCTTTGTAATTCACAACAGGTTCTTGTGGAACATGGTGAATAAATGAAGTGATACCATAATGTCTGCTTCCATAGGAATGAAGTGCATCTTGTTTTCAGTATTAAATGGTGACCTCCAAAGTATAAATAATGAGAGTCTGGAAAAATATTTCATCTTACAATTTGAAGCCCATTTCATCATACCTGTTCCTTCAACAATACCCAAAAAGCAGTCCTGCTTTCCTAATATTTATGATTTATCAAGATCTTTCATTTTTATTTTCTGAATTAAAAGCATTGACAAACTCTTTGATTTCATTAAAGCAGCAGTAGCTACTTCTTGAGTATATCTAGACAAGAGTAATAATAGAAGTTATCTCAAACACATCACCCTGTATCTCTATATCTTATAAAACCAAATTCAATTCAATTAAATAATTGTTGAGCTCTGCTTAGTAAATTGACTTTATAAACAAATGCAAATCATTTTTCCCGTGAAAAACTACACCTTTGCCTGTAAAAATTAAGATGGAGAAAGCTTCCTTTATAAACTGTGTCTCTAAATTCAACAGCATCTGTGATTTAGTCTTTGTCAACACCAGGAAAGTAGAGAAATTATATTGTCAACAAACCTGAGTCATTATAGATATGTGGGATACAAGGGATGGTGTTTTGAATATCATTTTGGCAATGTAATTTTAATATATTTTTTAAGCATAAAATCCACTGCATTTTATTTAATATTTTTTTTAACTTCTCTCCACTGAACAGAGATATTATGTTTAACTCTTGAAAATCTATTCATGAACAGGTAGTTTCCACTTTAGACAAGAGTTTCTAAAGATTACATTTTAATGACATCCTAATAAAAAAGCAAATCTTACTCTACCCTTTCCACTGCCTTCTTCAGGTGACACACTGACAGAAAGTGTTAAATCAGCATGTAAAAGTGGCAAGAGATTTTTGTTAGGTAGCATTGAATTTGTCTATATGTTCCCCAAAACATATAGGGCTATCTTTTGTCTTATATTCTACCATCGAACAGGGCACATTCAGTACATAGTTGGAGTCCAGTAAATGTTTTCTGAACTATATTAAACAGTGGAGCAAAAAAATGAGTAAAAGAGAGGTATGCCTAAGCTAATACGTAATTCAGAAAAGCACAATATCCTTGCTTATGCAGTAGTCACACTTCTAGCAATTAGAACTTACTAGAACAGTACTGAAAACAGAAATAAGCTACACTGTCTGAAGCAATATCAGACAAGACAGCCATTATCAAGCTCATATCCTTTAATATGTACAAGAATGGAGCTTTTATCATGTGGAAAGCCTAACTTCCTACACCAACATGACTTACTGGTTTAACAAGCTTGGTTATGCAGTTGTCCTAGCAACCTTCAATGATGTTCTAAGTTAAAAGAGAAATGTAAATGCTTAATAATGACACTGAGGGCTAGGAATTATCTCTATGCTTTACTTTCATATTTAACTAACATTCTTCACATAATCCCTGTCATTTTATAGTCGAATTTTTCTTAGTAATAAAGCAAGGTTTACATATGCATGTCTTTTGTAACATTGCCTGCTGTTCAGGATAGGTCCAAAAACTGTATCACACTTTCCTTTATGCTTGAAGACATGTCTTAAAATATCTTGCCTTTCTATGCCTTTAAACCATTTGTGTAAGTAACAAGATCCAATCTGTTTCTTCCTTGTACAAGGATAGCTGTGATCGGGATGTAGAAAAGAATCATGGAGGGGTGGAGAGGCATTTAATCCTAACTGCTAAAGAATAACCAATCAGAATTGCTATAGTATAGTATCATCAAAATAAAGTAACACTAATAGATTTTATTACTAGAAATAAAAGCACTGGAATTAAGAGACAATAAAGCTCTAAAAAGGATTTTAGAGGTTGTTTTGACTTTTTTTTTTAGAAGTGCTAATTTGTGTTTCTAACTTTGCAGAACAATTTTTGTAAGAATTTTATGTGCAGTTCAAGATTAATAAAATCATTACAATAGCTCAGGCAGAGTATCAAGTATCATTGACAAATGGCTGCATAAAGAATTGGAAATGCTAAGAAAGGAAGTTTGTTTTGTTTTTTCCAAAGTATTTCTTCACTACTCAATATTAAAGGCAGGCAAAATTTTCTTCTGATAGGTGGCAGGGTTGTGTTTTTTTTGGTCAATTCTTTGCTGAGATAAGACATCTGTTTGTTTCCCAGTGAAAGACCTTGCCACACGGATCATTTTCTTAGTGACAGCCCTGACAAGTTTGACATTTGTTTCATGAAGTGTTCTGAGCAGCCAGCAAAAAAATGTACCCTTTGGGGCTACTGGAAAGTAGACAGAATTACCTCTTAATGTTTAAGCTTGTTAATTCATACTCCAGAAAACATGTCAATGGCTAGTTACATGTGGAATTTCAAGAATATGCACTCATATAACAATAACGTTCATAACATCAAATAATTAAATGTGGTTCCTTAGTCTTCTTGCTCTTTTCACACTGACAACGTTGTTGTAGTGAGGAGAATGATAATTTCTAGGCATACACATGTAATTATGGTCTAATGCTCCATTTGGCAAATGAGACTAAAAGACTATTCTAATAGAGAAATAAGTAAAAACACTGCCATTTTAAGCTAAACTCAATCCCTCTTACCATTGAACAAAACTTGCAAGATTTTGTTTAAATGTTACTCAGTTTGCACCATCAATTTGCAATAAAGATGCCTTCTATTTTTCTTTATTTACAAATTTCACTTAGTTCTCATAATAGTTCAAAGAATTGATAAAACTATTGATCTGCTTTTCCTTTCTCTTAGGAGGTAACCAACTCCAAACAAATGCCAATTATTTTAGCAGCTGAAATTTCTACTGCTCGAGTAATATTTAGATTTAAATTACAGTCTACAAGTATAGATAACTGTATTTATGCTGTAGACTGCCATGTTTTAAATTTCTTTTAAAAGTAGAATCACACAAAGTGACAACTTTCCTTATTGTTTCTTTGTATCTTTGAAGATGACTTAGACACAGCACAACCTTAACCAAGTGATAAAATAAAGGTTAACATCACCAGTGAGACATTAACACTAACCCTTTGCTAAGATGCACTGAAAACAGCACATAGACTCTGGTCTGTGGTCGCCTTCCCGATAATGCACAACCTCAGTCTCATCATGAGAAAACATCAGTTTAAACATTACAAAATAACTGAACAGTAGTCTTCGAAAGTGTCAAGGTCATGAAAGACAGAAAAAGCTCGGACTATCACAGATTGGAAGAAACTAAGGGGACATCATCACTAAACGCCATGTGGGATCCTAGAACATAAAAAGGACTTTAGTGGGAAAACTGGCAAAATTTGAGTATTGGTTCACGCAATAGCTGATAGTATTGTCTTGATGTTAATTTCCTGGTTTCAATAATTTACTTTCGCTACAGAAGATGGTAACAATACAGGAAACTGGATGAACGGCAAAGGTGGATTATTAGTACGCTTTTTGCAACTTTTCTGTAAGTCCAATATTATTTCAAAATAGATCATAAAAATAAAAATGGCTACTTAATGAAAATTTTCTAAATCCAAAGTAACTGTGAAATATGCTCAAAGATTGTATGTGGGGGAAAAAAATCTAAGGCACCTGTAGCTCCTACACTGAAAATGTACGGCTAAAATAGTTTGCTTTTCATTGTTTTACTTAAAATTTCTTTCCTGAGTACCTTAAATGTTCATAGTGATTATGTGAATTTTTTATTTTATTATCTGTGCTTTCATGTATTTTCTTTTTTTCTCCTCTGTATATGGATTACTTTCACAATCAGAAAACATAAGCTTTCTTTTAATAATTCCCTTTATAATCTGGCAACTTAAACTATTTCCAGAAATAAGTAACCCTATTGGGGATCTATGTTTACAAAAAGAATGATGTAAGTTATTTTATTTCACTGAATTTGCTGTTCACAACAAAGACACATGATGGTACCAGAGTAAAATGAAGTGAGAAGGTACAGCTAAGCACTGACAAAGTATTTCTATTTTCTTATCATATATTTTTTAGATTTTAAATATACCATTGACTAATCAGAGAAGGAAGAATTACTGTAAATAGATTCAAATAAGCAGTCAAAATCATCTATATGCTTTAATAATGTCCTTTTTAAATGTATTTATATCTATATCTATATAGTTTCTGGTGAAAAAATATGTAAACACATTTAACCTGTTCTATTAGTTATAGAACAAATGTCGAAAAGCAATATATGTTGTTCCAATCTGTGGTCAAAAACCTTTTTATTCAGTTAAAACACATACCAGATATAACTCTCAACAGCAGTTAAGACTGTGCTTTTAATACAGAAAATATGCTGCTGTTGCACAATGAGGAAAAATTTATCTTAATAACTGGAAAAATACTGATGATAATGAAAATGTTTTAGGCAAAATGAGCACACTGCATGCTTCAGACTAAAATTAATTAGAGTTTTTAACGTTTTACAATTCCACCATAATTCTTTAAATGGTGCATTTACTTCATAGTAATAAATACTTGGATCATTAAGTAAAGTGCAAAATGTGTGTGATGTGCTACATTAAACAACCTTTGGCCCTTTTTTCTGTACTTCTGCATTCAGTTTTCCAATGCATTGAATAAGCAATTGAATACCACAATTAAATTTCCTGACTTTGCATATTTCAGATTCTTATTTCATTTAATACAAAAGGCAATTAATCTACCATTTTACGACTGAATTCCAACTTTAGTGGGCCATGATAGACACTGAAATGAACTTACAAGAAATGCTTAATTAAATTTACTGTAAAAAGCATAAGAGGTTTTTTCTTATGACAGAAGTTGCATATTTAATTAGAAAGTCTAGGGCTATATTGTAAAATTAAAGTAACTAGGGAGGTTCTTAGTAAACCTAGCTCAAACATGTATGTCATTAAACAGAATGGAGCTATTTTATAAATTTCTCCCTTTTTTTCTCTACTTACTGATTCAAACAAAAGACAGCTAATCAAAGAAATCTCCCTTTGTTTAATATTATAAAATCATATTCTTTATTTTAATAGCAACTAAGATAGATAAAAGGGCAATAATGAATTTCTAATTTCATGTATGAGAATACATGAATAATTCTATTTCATTTGTTGAGCAATCACTTATCTCTCCAATTTGTGATTATGGAGCAAATCTAGTATAGTAGGTTTGCTTTTCTAAGTCTTTCCTTCTTCCTGTCACCTTTACTTCTTTGTGGTGCCTTTTGGTAGCATGGAAATGGGGAACTTAAAAATAAGATTTGGAAAAAGGGGAAGTCATCACGGACACCACAGAAATACAAAGGATCATCCAAGAATACTATGAAGGACTATATGCCACCAAATTCAATAACCTAGAAGAAATGGACACGTTCTTAGAAACATATAGCCTTCCAAGGCTGAACCATGAAGAACCGGAAAATCTAAACAGACCGATCACCAGTAACGAAATTGAATCAGTTATTCAAAACCTTCCCAAAAACAAAACTCCTGGGCCAGATGGCTTCACTAGTGAATTCTACCAAACCTTCAAACAGGATCTAATACCAATCCTGCTCAAACTCTTCCCAAAAATTGAAGAAGAGACAGTACCCCCTAACTCATTTTATGAGGCCAACATTACCCTGATACCAAAACCTGGTGAGGACAACACAAAAAAACAAAACTACAGACCAATATCTCTGATGAATACAGATGCAAAAATCCTAAACAAAATTCTAGCAAATCGAATACAACAATGCATTAAAAAGATTATTCATCAAGACAAGTGGGGTTCATCCCAAGGGCACAAGGATGGTTCAACATCCGCAAATCCATCAATGTGATACATCACATAAACAAAATAAAGGACAAAAATCATATGATTATATCAATTGATGCAGAAAAAGCATTTGACAAGATACAACATCCATTTATGATTAAAACACATAATAAAATAGGTACAGAAGGAAAATATCTTAACGTAATAAATGCCATCTATGACAAACCCTCAGCTAAGCTCATAATTAATGGTGAAAAACTGAAGCCCTTTGTTCTACGTTCAGGAACACGACAGGGCTGTCCCCTATCACCTCTGCTTTTCAACATAGTGTTGGAAGTCCTCGTCAGAGCAATCAGGCAAGAGAAAGAAATAAAAGGCATCCAAATTGGGAATGAAGAAGTTAAAATATCACTCTTTGCAGATGACATGATGCTATGTATAGAAAACCCTAAAGACTCCACCAAAAAGCTATCAGAAACAATCAACGAATACAGTAAAGTTGCCGGCTACAAAATCAACGTACAAAAGTCCATTGCATTCCTACATACTAACAATGAAATCTCAGAAAAAGAAATACAAAAAAACAATTCCCTTTGCAATTGCAGCAAAAAGAATAAAATACCTAGGAATAAACTTAACCAAGGATGTGAAGGATTTATATGCTGAAAAGTATAAAACATTTTTGAAAGAAATTGAAGATGACACAAAGAAATGGAAAGATATTCTGTGCTCGTGGATTGGAAGAATCAACATAGTTAAAATGGCCGTATTACCCAAAGCAATATACAGATTTAATGCAATCCCCATCAAAATCCCAATGGCTATTTTTAAGGAAATAGAACAAAAAATCATCAGATTTGTTTGGAACCACAAAAGACCCCGAATAGCCAAAGCCATCTTAAGAAAAAAAAACAATACTGGAGATATCACACTTCCTTACTTTAGCTTGCGCTACAGGGCTACAATAATCAAAACAGCATGGTATTGGCAGAAAAACAGACACATAGACCAATGGAATAGAATTGAGAACCCAGAAATAAAACCACATAATATGGACAGATAATTTTTGACAAAGAAGCAAAAAACACACAATGGAGAAAAGATAGCCTCTTCAATAAATGGTGCTGGGAGAATTGGATAGCCACGTGCAAAAGAATGAAACTGGACTGCTGTCACCATGTACCAAAATTAATTCAAAATGGATCAAAGACTTAAGCATAAGACCTGACACAATAAACTGCATAGAAGAAAACATAGGTACTAAACTTATGGACTTTGGGTTCAAAGAGCATTTTATGAATTTGACTCCAAAGGCAAGGGAAATAAAAGCTAAAATAAATGAATGGAACTATATGAAACTTAAAAGCTTCTGCACAGCAAAAGAAACCACCGACAAAATAAAGAGGCAACCAACTGAATGGGAGAAGATTTTTGCAAACAGTGCCTCTGATAAGGGGTTAATATCCAAAATACACAAGGAACTCATGAAGCTCAACAACAGAAAAACAACCGAATTGAAAAATGGGTAGACGACCTGAAGAGACATTTCTCCAAAGAGGATATACAAATAGCAAATAGACATGAAACAATGCTGAACATCACTAATCATCAGAGAAATGCAAATAAAAACCACAATGAGATATCACCTCACCCCAGTCAGAATGGCTGTCATCAACAAGACAAATAGTAACAAGTGTTGGAGAGGTTGTGGAGAAAAAGGAACCCTCATACACTGTTGGTAGGAATGCAGACTGGTGCAGCCGCTATGGAAGGCAGTGTGGAGGTTCCTCAAAAAATTATGAATAGAATTACCATATGACCCAGCAATCCCTCTCCTGGGTATCTACCCAAAAAATCTGAAAACATTTATACATAAAGACACGTGTGCTCCAATGTTCACTGCAGCTTTGTTTACAGTGGCCAAGACATGGAAACAACCAAAGTGTCCTTCGATAGATGAATGGATAAAGAAGTTGTGGTGTATATACACAATGGAATACTATTCAGCGGTAAGAAAAGATGATATAGGAACATTTGTGACAACATGGATGGATCTTGAGAGTATAATGCTAAGCGAAATAAGTCAGACAAAAAAGCAGAGAACCCTATGATTTCACTGACATGTGATATATAAACCAAAAACAACAAAGAAACAAGACAAACAAATGAGAAACAAGAACTCATAGACACAGACAATAGTTTAGTGGTTACCAGAGGGTAAGGGGGGAGGAAGGGTGGAAGAGAGGGTAAGGGGGATCAAATATATGGTGATGGAAGGAGAACTGAGTCTGGGTGGTGAACACACAATGGGTAACCACAATGGGAAGTATAGATGATGTAATACAGAATTGTACACCTGAAATCTATGTAATTTTACTAACAATTGTCACCCCAATAAATTAAAAAATAAATTAATAAGATTTCGATTTCCCATGTATGATTGGGTATCAAGAAGGAATCTCTCTGACCTGGGAAGAAAGACCTTAAGGATTTGCACAGTTATCTAAGGAAGGCATATATATTTGTAGCAAAGGAAATGAAGATCAGTGAGTGGAAAGTGAAAGTCTAGCAAAATAAGTGGGATATAAAAAGAAAATAAAATGAATGACGGATAGTATGTGTGAGTTAGGATAGACTCTAAATGAGCCTAAACCCAATTCCCTAAGTTTATAACCTTCCCAGAAACGTGGAAAAAAAAACACAACTTTTATAAGGTGAATTTTTAGGTACGTAAGATTTGGTGCTAACTTGCTGGAGGCTAAAAAGACCACCATACTTTTTTCTTCTTCTGACAGTTGAGTTCTTATATGATGAATATGTTTCATAACCCTTGAGGAGCTTATGATCTTAAAAAACAAACAAAAAAACCTCTCTTTCTCTAGCAGATTTCTAATATTTGGGAAAGAAGCATAGAAATCTACATTAGAGGCCCCACATTGATAACTTTCCTTCACTTATAACATTTTTAGTTTTAAAGATATGAGTTGCTTTTGAAGTATTTAGGTTGGTAAGTTGGTGTGTGGTCATCACTGATTGTAGAAAACAGGAAAACCAAAACCAAAACCCCTCAAATTCCAGAATGAGCCCACAGAAATATATTTGCAAATGAGGACAGCATATGTCTAATATATATTAATTAAACGTTCATGGCACACAAAGATACAATATTTAAAGAGATTCTTTAGTAAACATTTTTGCATAAATTATCGACTATTCACTAAATATAACATTTCAAAATCCAGAATGTGCTAATATTTAAAGACAATACATGTAAACTTCTACTTTCACCATAGGTATACAAGGAGAAGAGACATTTCTAAATTTATGTTTTTTATTTTTTGCCCTAAGTATACACATAGAGATTTTAATTGCCAGGAATTAAAAAAATGCTAAATTAAAAAATGCCAAAACAACGTTTAAAAATGTTTGAGATATGCAAGATCACCAGTCCAATTATACTTCCATAGCCAAGAGATTTCCAAGTTAGATTAAAAAAAAATCAGTAATTGGTGCATTAAGATTTTCACAGATATATATATATATATATATATGTGTATATATATATACACACACAGACATATATGTATATATATATATAAATATATACACATGTATATATTTACATATATGCTATGACTAGCAATTATTCAGCAATAACTGAGGTCATTACACAGCTGAAAAATACTTTTATAGCGTATTTTATTTATTCATTAATATGAGCAATAACCATACCAAAATTGGTATCCTTCCTTGTAATGGATAACTCAAATCTAATCATGAAAAAAGTACTGGACAAATCCATATGGAGAGATAATCTACAAAATAAATGCATTGTACTCTTCAAAAGTGTCAAGGTCATGAAAAGCAAGGAAAAAGTAACTCACAAATTGAGGAGACATGATGACAAAATAAAACCGGGAAGCCTGGACCAGAAAAAGGACATTACTGGCAAAACTGGTAAAATCCAAAAAGTTCTATAATTTACTTAATAATGTTATACTAAGGTTTAGGTTTGATAATTGCTCTATGCTTCTATAAGATGTTAACATAAGGAGAAGCTGGGTACTCCATACTTTTTACACAATTTTTGCAACTTTTAAAATCTAAACTTATTTAAACACAAAAGTAAAAACAGATAAGCAAACAAATCATCTTTGTTAGATAATTTAGTAATAAGTATAGTTTGGTTTCAAATATTATAAAGTTTCTCACCAGAATAGTACGCAGACGTAATCAGAGTTATGACTAACGAGGTTTTGGCATTTCCATGATGTGAACAGCTCATTACAGACTTGATACTATGAATTAAGTATTTACCGCTTGTTGGTAAAAATCATACAGTCATTCAATAATACCGAGTAATGTTGTCCTCATGAAATTCATTGTCGTGTTTTTTGGATTCATGCAATTTATGAAACAAGAAATTTTTATGAAAATAGAACAAGATTCAACCTGTAATATGTTAAAATATAACATGGTCTGTTTTTATTAATATTGTAGATTTTTTTGAGGGGTAGCAGATGTTCTTATTAATACTGACATTTTATTTAAGTACCTTTAATCAGTGGTTAAAAAATAATCTCTATTATGTAGAGGAAAAGAGGTACTTTTCCTTAACAAAAATTTCTCCATAGAAACATCATTTGATCTAATACAGACTTAACTGTGTACAAATGTCAAAACAAAATGAAAATGTTAGTAAATAAAAACCTAAAGAATCATTTTGATTTTTTTCAGTAACCCAATGACAGACTGGATTGTACTGAACAAACAATCTTCTTGTTTTAGAAGAGTCTGAAATACATTTATCCCTTGACTCATATTAAACATTTTAAGATGATCTTAACTCTATTCCTAGAATCCTTCCTTTCATCCTCCCACAAAAACTTACGAACAATGATTGTGTGTCAGACACTGGGCAAGGTGTTGGAAGTAACTAAGATGAATAAAATGTCTTGCTGGCTAGAGGAGCCCATGTTCCAATGTGGTAGGCAGGTGTGCATATAATTACAATGCAATGGAGAAAGCATACAATAAAGTCCATCAGGCATATAAATGTGATAGAAAAGAAAACGGAACTGTAACAATCCATAAGGAGAATTTGTTTTTTAAATGATGAATATTCTACATGTTGGGCTATCACATCAAAATAATATACCCTCCCACATGACCAATATTGTGAATCTTTAAAAACAAATACTCCCTAATGTAACTTAAACTACCCCTTTATTAAGGTGAACAACATTGAGGACTGTATATTTCAGAAATAAACAAGTTTAGAAACTGCATTTTCAAAATTTTACTCCCAAGTGAACAGATTAAGTTGCCTCAAATATCTCTATTTCAACTTGAATGTTATTTTTCCCAAAATGAACCCATTAATCTTCAGTTTTATTTGAAATTAATTGCTCATTAGACAGCCAAGTAACACATCTTCTATGGCACATTAATTTTTCATACATGAAAAAAGTTGACTTTGCTTCAAAAAAATTAAAAATACTATTTTAGATAATTCCACACACACAAAATTCTCTAATAGTGGTGTTTCACAATCAGTGTCAAAAATAAGAGCCACATTTCCACATCTTGAATTTACAGATTATCGCTTAGCCACAATTTGCTTTTTTTTAAAAAAAAGATTAAATGTTTTCTACTGTTTGCTTTAAACTGGTACCACGAAACCATTGATATGTGATTAAATGGTTCAAAAGAGTAGGCCACTCTGCAAGTTCCAATTGACTTATAAAGCTTGCCTGAATATGCATTCATTTAACCAATATTTTCTATGATTGATTAATTATTCTATAAGTATAAAGCATTTCTCAAAATTCTATAATCTAGGCTATAGGACATTGGAAAATTTTTTTAATACATTGACATTTTAAAATATCCTACTTGAATAAGATATTCAGAGAGCTATTAAGTTATCTATGTATACATCCCTCCATGATTGAGTATCAACTATATATTAGGTATTGTGCTAGGTGCTAAAAAATACTGTCATATATAAGTGACGTGGTCCCTGCCTTTTAGATCTTGTAATTTGTGACTAAAACAATTGATAACTTGAGTTGTTTAGTATGACTGCAATTATAATATGTTCAATAAAAGAAAAGTATTGTGCTATTAAACTTTCAATAGAAGGACCTACAAGTTTCAGGGAAGGTCACTAATATCCTGAAAATGACAAATACATTGAGACTTGAAGGATACGGAGTAAGTCAGGTAGAGAATAAAAGGATGAGCATTCCAGGTAGAGGGAACAGTGAGAAGGTTAAGTCAGCTGAAGCTCAGTGGGAGATAGGAAATGACATGGAAAGGTAGACAATACTTGGTTATATTATTTTCTGGTCCTAGCATTACAAAATGCCAGTGGATGGTGTCTTCAGACATACTTTACATTTGTTCTGTTTCTTCTATACAATTTTGTTGTGGAGGAAACTTGGGCTTTGTGGTCAGCAACTGGCAAACCTAGATTCAAATCTGAACTTTGATGCACACACTATCCAAAGCTGTGCAACTTTGAAAAAAATCACCCTTTATGGACCTCATTTTCCCCCTCTATAAAATGGTAGTAACTACAACTGATGGCTAAAGGTATTGAATGAAATAAAATAGCACAGATCCTGGCCCATTTCAGCTTTATCCCTGCCTTCTTCCAGGCTTAACTTTATTACATATTTTATTATTTTTTTATTTACTAAATTTATTGGGATGTCATTGGTTAGTAAAATTATATAGGTTTCAAGTGTCATTTCTATAATACACCATCTATATATTGCACTGTATTTATGTTCATCACCAAGAGTCCTCTATCACCATGTATTTGACCCCTTTTTTGGATTTTAATCATCAATGGTTTACTGACATGCAGGTAGGAAATGGGGAGACTTCAAAAACAGTGCTTTTTTAACTGAACAACCATCACTATGATGTTAAATAGAACCCAAATTCATCTGTCTCTTTAATTTCTTGATCTTGCAATTTCCTTTTTTAAAGTTAAATTTATTGGGGTGACAATGGTTAGTAAAATTACATAGGTTTCAAGTGTACCATTCTATAATACATCATCTACATATCACATTGTGTGCTCACCACCCAGAGTCAGTTCTCTTTCCATCACCATATATTTGACCCCCTTTCCGCTCTTCTACCATCACTCCCTCCCTGCTTACCCTCTGGTAACCAAACTGTTGTCAGTGTCTATAAGATTTTGTTTCTTTATTTGTCTTGTTCCTTTGTTGCTGCCATTTGTGACAACAAGGATGGATCTTGAGATTATCATGCTAAGTGAATTAAGTCAGACAGAAAAAGTTGAGAACCATGTGACTTCACTCATATGTGGGATATAAAACTGAAAGCAACAAAGGATCTTCCAATTTCAATTGTTTGTATTACCAGACTCAAAGATTGCAACAATAAATAATAAGTTAATCAGGTGAATGATTACTCTCAAAGATACTCATTCATAAATGGTAATAATTATGGAAAGGCAGTAATTAAATAATTCTTCAAAATTACAACATGGGCCTTTCATTAGCATTTTTTATGGAAGTTCCTCCCAGAGTTACCCTATAGTCTGCATGATGTTGTAATTGTAGATTAAATTAGATGTAAATTAATACTTTTCTCCCTGAATAAAGCAACAACCCTAGTGTGGTGGTCCAACTGAAATGAAAATAATCTTGGGATCTGGGTAGGTTCAATATATAAGAACAACAAATAATGATTTGCTGTAGAAATTAGATAAATATAGTTCTTGTAGAGTTGACTAAGACCCTTTAAGGCATGTTGTTGCCTTAAAGAAAATAGGTCACAATCACACAGATAAATTCTTCAATTTTTAGAAATATTCAATCATAGAATTGGAATATAAGGTAAAAGTAATTTAATTCACCTCCCTGAAATAATATTTAAATTTTGTTTTTCTTTTACATACACACACACACACACACACACACACACACCCCACACTAAATTGGAAAATATTTTGAATTGGAGAGGCCTTTATAAATACATGGTAAACATGATTATTCCTTATCATATAGCGTTATTTGAATAAATAGTCCATACCACAGGAATGAAATTTCATTGTGAGGCAAATTCCATATATATACATAACCCGGTTAAATGTATTCGTTTCTCTCAAATGTGTTTAACTATCATGGTAGACCCTATGAGAAACATGAACTGATTCTAGATAAGACATGTGGGAAAACCTACTGGGGAATTTCTGTAAAAGTACTCCTCACTCTTAAAATAACACAAGACAGGGATCAGTTCCATTGGCTTGTTTCTCTGTATTATTATGCGAAGACACAATGCTTGAAGCTACTGCAGTCATCTTGTGACTATGAGAGAGAAGCCTAAAGTTAAAAGTCAACACACTGATAATGCCAGAAGACAAAGAAAATATCTTCTTTAATTAATTAACCCTATAACGACCTAATGCTGAATATACAAGGTAGGAAATGTTAAAAGAAGTTGGGTTTTCTGTTACTTGCAGTTAAAGCATCCTTACCAACACAGTATCGGCATCTTTCTTAAATTTCTTCTTTTCCTAGTTCCCATGTCTTTTATTTCTTTTTAACTTCCCTTTATTGTTGTCTTTAGGAATTCTGTTACCCTTTGATAACCTCACTTGGAGATAGCTCTAAACGGTCTCGAATGCCATCTATTTTATGATGACCCTCTAATTTATTTCAGCACTGATAGTATATATTCGATTCTTTAAACTTATATATCATTGCTACTTCATTGAATTGAATTTGGCATTTTAATAGGCATGCCAAATATACCATGTACAAAGCCAAACTCTCAATTCCCCTTCCTAAGCCATCGCCAACCCCCGCATAGAGCTTTATACCTCTCTTGGACTACAATTCACTTATCACTCAAGCCCAAACTCTAGGGTTATTCCTTAATTTCTTTGTCTCCCACACTGGAGACAACTCCTGTTGTCTCTATCACTACAGGGTATCTAAAATCTGTCTAGTGCTTTCCATCTCCATTGTTACCACCTTACTCTAACAGATCATATTTCTTTCCTGCATTACTCTGGTATCTTCCCCATCAACCTTCTTGCTTCTATACTTATACAACCTACTCTCCATATAGCAAACAGCAATCTTTGTAAGACCATATGACATCACATCCTACCCTTGCTTGAAACCCTTTAGTAGCATTGTATTCAGAGTAGAATCCAAGCTCCTGCCATGGCCCATCTGGTGCCCCCTACCTTTCTGGCTTCATCTTGTACAATTCTCCAACTTGCTGAGCTGGCTCAAACATGCTGGTCTTCCCTCTGATTCCTGAACAAATGGCACGAGCTGTTTCCTCTGCCTTGGATTTTGTATGCTTTTTTTTTTTTTTTTTCTGTCATATAGGTCTCAGTCAGTGAGGAATTTTCTGACTTTGTGCACAAACCCAGCCCTTCCTTCACCACTCAGATTGTTCTCTATAACCTTTATCACAATGAAATGATCATTTACTTGCTTCTGTACGTATCATCTGTCTTCCTTCACTAGAGTGTAAGCTCCATGATGGCAGATTTTGTAGCATGCTCAGGAGCTAGTGCCATTCCTATTATATTAAAGCCTCTCAATAAATACTTCTTAAACATATGAATGAATTCCCTACCATATAGATGTGTGGCAAATAAATGTTTTGATTGTTTGACTACTTATTAAATACCAAGGATTTGCATGCATTATATATAATCCTCACAAAAACCAGGCAAGATAAGTATTACCATTCCCATTTCCCATAGAGAAAATTGAGGCTTGGAAACATTAAGGAATGCTATTGGTCATACACCTAAAAATACAAAAGGAGCTGGGCTTCAAACTCAGCTCTGGCTGACTCCAAAGAATTATCTTTCCCATATAACATATGGAGAATTAGAATTGCTCACGATCAATAAATTTTAAAAGCTTCACATGCCTTTACAAATAGATTTTCCCCCCACTAGATACTGACCACATTAATCAGTTATACAAAAAGCTCTTGAGTCTATCTTCCAGAACTGATCCAAAAGCAACCTTCAAATCCAAAACAGTTCAACAATTCTGCTCCCTGAAGATTATTTATAGAAATTTTGATAAACATACAAATTGCCTTTTCATTTTTCAAGCATTCTGACAATATTTAGGATTTGTTGTGTTATATTTCCTAAATCTCATTCAGGAATAGTTGAGGACAATAAAAAGGGTATGGGAAAATGTTGCAACAATCACTTTTTGAGCAACATAAAATTCTGTCTTTACCTTGGGATGACTGCTCTTAAAATAAGCTCATGTAAAGAGGATTTATTATCAAGGTCCATGGCTTTTTCAATTCTTTGACAGCTACCAACACAAAAGCTTACTTTCGGAGAAAGAAAAAAAATAGCCTCTATTTGTAAGAAGAAGATTCATAAGCCTCTACAGAGGTAGGTCCATGAAAGACTCTTGAGGGCTCTTAGGAATCTAGAGAGTTCAAACTCAAGGGTTTCAAAAGAAAATCCTAGTATACTGTTAAATTGAATATAAAACCCTGACATAATGCAACAGTTAACAAAAAAATGAAGTTATAAATTTAAATTTATAAAAATGAAAACATAGGTTGATTTCACAGCCACATTATATGGCAACCATACTGTTAAATCAAAAATACATTAAACATTTAGAAAGTGCTAATTTTCATAATACAGATGTTCAATAATTACCCAGGAAATTTTAACCTTCCATTGCAGTATGAAGGGGTTTTCAAAAAATTATTTTACTTTTCTTATTTTTTCAATTGCTGGGATATATTTTATCACAGACAGAAAATACATCAGTAGAATGTGGTTTCTTTATTCCAATTTTATCTTAAAATAGAAAATAAATTGTACACATTGTGTTCCACTACAGTTTGAAGTGTCTTACTGATGTATTCAACTTCAAGAGAATACTAAAGCAAGAATATAACTGAACAGTCATGTACTAATCTGTGAGAAGAAAATTTCCAGGCATAGAAAACAAGGCCAAGGGCCCTACAGTACAAATGAGGTCAGCATGTTTGAGCACCAGAAAGGTCAGCATATCTGGTATGAGAGTGACATTTTAGGTGTGAGTATGTAGGCAATACTGGTTATTGTATTTGCAAAAATGAGAAACCATCGGAGGGTTTAAGAAGTTAAGTGACAATGATTTGATTTTGTATTTTAAGCTTTTCTGGTTGCAGTATAGAGAAAGAAGGGTAGAGGTTAGGTAAGAATGAAAATAGGGAAAAAAGGCAGAAGGCTATTGCAATAGACCAGATCAAGAAAGATGACAGCTTGAAGTTCTGTAGTAGTGGTGGGAATAAAAACAAGTATGATATGGCTCAGAGTCAGGGCACGCTGATAGGTAGACATGGGGAATAAACAAAAGATAGTAATTAGGAATGATTCCTTTTTCTTTGGCACCCCAGAATGGTATAGAGTTGGGAAAGATTATGAGAGAAGAAAGTTGTGACAGAAATGAGGAAGGGTCAGGAAAGTTTTCTATTTTGACAACATTGAACTTGAGACAATCTTTATTCAATGCAACTGTCAGGCAAACATTTGGATATATGAATATACATCTTAGGAAAAGTGTTCAGGGCTGGTATTAGAAGTCTAGAAGTCCCAACATATAGATATTATGAGATCATCTATATGCAATCATCTAGGGAACACTATACAGATTTTTTAAAAAAATCTATATGCAATCATCTAGGGAACACTATACAGATTTTTTAAAAAAATCTATATGCAATCATCTAGGGAACACTATACAGATTTTTTTAAAAAATCCCCAAGGACTAAGCCATGCTAATACAACTTGGGTACAGTGAAGAATTCAGCTAAGAGGACTGAGGAGTTGCCAGTTATGTAGGAATAAAATTAGAGGACTATAATGGGGGGAAGGTCATATAAACCAAGATAAGAAAACGTTTCAAGAAAGGAGTGATCAACATTGTCAAGTGATGTTGAATGGTCAGATAAGATTCAGACAGAGGCATGACTATTAAATTTGACAAAACAAAGAGATTTTAGTGACAAGACACTTTCAGCATTAAGAGCCTTATCAGTGGAGTAGTGGGGATCACAGGATCAAAGCCTGGCTGAAATTGTATTTTAAGAACGAATGGGAGATACCATTTTGTATTTCATCCTTCCTCTTTAATTCCAGTCCCCAGATGGGCCTGGAAGTAGCCATCTTTGAACCATGAACCATGGTGGAAAGACCAAAAGAATCACAGTAAAATTACTTCGGATAGCCTGGGCTGCTGATAATACTATTACTCAGCTTTTTTGTTAAGCATGATATTTTTATATCTCCTATATTAAACCTTTCCTGCAGCATAAAAATATTCCTCCCCTGAAAACAATATATAATATATTCTTATCCTGGTCTCTAAGACTTTCAGTTTGAATGAACAACAAAAAAACAACTGCAGCATTGATTTTCACAGACTGAGTTTACTGTATATACTGTAAATAGAACATCTTTCAGATCCCCTTGTAGGTTTGCAAGTCCTAATCATGCTGGAAATGATCACGTGGAGCTCAATGCACGTCTGTAAAGAGAACTTTCACACATAGCAGAGTTCTATAAATGCTTTTTTTTTTTAAGTATATATATGTTGCTTTACACCCCAATCATAAAGAAACAGTCAAATCAGAATAATCTTCCCAACTTTAAAAGTGTTCTGTGACATTCTTAATTTACTGCTTTAATGACAGAGGATTATGGTACTATTAAATATATCTATAATACAGGTTACTTTTCAAATTGATTATCACAATGGTAAAAACAATGCACATGATTATGTGATTAGAAAAAATAGGTCTTTAAATAGTTTGATTAAATTAAGTACAATATTATTATTAAATTGTTATTATAAAATTGCTATGAAACCACGATAACTGCTTTAGGACAACAGTAGCGTTAAAACTGGATAAGATAAAATACTTCTATAAAATATAACAAGTGAATCAGCAACTTTATATTATCATAAAAATAATATGGAAATACTAAATTCTTTTCTGCCCTTAGTGAAGTAATTGCCTAATAGACATTTTGGAGATTTGCTCATTTTCATTCTACTTAAGTTCATAGCAGTGATAATGATACCATAGTGGTTTTTAAAGCAATGTGAATTTTTCAGATATGAAGGCTATATGCACACAAAAATTCTTTTTCCTTCTAGATGCTCACTGAAATGGCCAATGGAATTTTTTTAAATATGAGAGAGAGCGCAAGTGAGAACATATGCCTATAATAGTATGGGAATCTAGCAAAGACTACTACCATATTCTAAAAATATCAGGAATATTTGTTGGGATCCATCAAACCAGGTTAGTCCCTGTACTGCTGGCTTTAACAGTACCTTCGGTTCTTCCGTAACTTTCATCTCATTTGTGTATATTCTTGAAAGACTATAAGCATCAAGAGGACAGGGGTTAGTTATATCCTGCCACGAACACCAAAGTATTCCCAGCAACCATAGTATTCCCAGCAACTATTATTGGGCCTTACACTTAGAAGACACTCAGTAAGTAGTTGTTAAATGAAGGCAAGAAAAGCTAGAAAGAAATACACCAGCATGCTAGCAGTGGTCATCTCTGGGAGGTACGTTATGACTTCTGTGAGTTTTTTTTAATCCTCTTTTCTACATCTTCCAAATGATCAATAACGAACGTGCATTACTTTCATAATGAAAACAAAGTAATTCATACATTTAAAAATGCAGCTCTTAATGTAACCTGCCATTTACTCCCTTACTGAATACTTACTGAATACACCACAGATAAGTAGCAATATGAAAAGTAACAATAAAAATAAACTAATGCTGCATGGTCGTTTATAGAAAACATTGTGTTAAACAAAGTTTATAAATTCTATTTATTTACAAATTACTCTAGCATACCACCATCAAAAATTACTTAAAGGCATATTTTAGTATATAGATCATAGTTCAATAAAATTTTATTTTTCATTTTTGAAAAAAGTAATAATACCAAGTCAAAGTTAAGAAATGCAAATCAGGATTTCCAAAGCATGTCAAATATTTCTAACATAATTAAAACCTTTTTAATTCCTAATTTTTAAGTAACGCATATCAAGTGCTCTGTTGTTAGCTTGTTCCTATCCTATACAAATATTTAACTTTACAAAAAAAATGCGATCAGTGCTAAATTACAAGGCTACATTTTGTGTGTGAGAAGAAAATAAAATTATGGATTTTACAAATTGGTAACTTTTATGATGTTAGTCAACTAGCCATTAAGTCATTAATGTAGTTTATTATTATATTTATATGGGAGAGTATTTTTTTTGAGAACTGAAAGTGGAAAACTATGAGCTATTAACATAAGAACTACTTTACTTTTTTTAATTTAATTTTTAAATTTTAGAGGTTTTTTTGATGATCTTATATAGTGAAAATGTGACTAAAACAAAATCTTACCATTGTTTCCCTAGCAAACACAACAGGATCTTCTTTAAGCTGGGTTTGTGATAATGATAGCTTAAGCTTGTCACACTATTTTTAATAAAATACTGCTTCCTTACTTTAATATATGGAAGATACATTTTCAAGAAGGAAAATGCTGATGTTATCTTGTTTATAAGCTTGCTGCTGAAATGATTTAGATAGTTTTCCATACAATATCAGTATATGGCCTTTCTTTTCAAGCAGTGAATTATAGCTGATGCTTCAAACCTATTTTACCTGCATCTCTTAGTTTAGAAAAATGAGAAAACATAAATATTTATTTTATATAAACAGAACAGACACAAGATGTAGATAAAAATGATCCAGTATGGAGCAGTGAGCAATTCCGACGTAAGAACAGAAAAGGGCATCGAGTATTTCTACCATCTTTAAATTTGAGGGTACACAAGGTTACTGGGAAAATTTAAAATCTGTAATTTTGTGTTTGGGATATGTGTCTGTGTTCATGATTTTGTGTTGATAATAAATTTAACACTGTTTTCTATAGCACACTCAATAAAACTATTTGCTTTAACTGAGAAGCATCTGTAGCAGAAAACAAAGAAAAAACATGTCTAAGATATTCTAATGTAAAAATAACAACCAATTAAGCTTTTTGTTTAAGCCAATTATTTTACTTTGCTATTTCTGATATTAGATATTTAAAAGGTTGCCACCTAAAATTTTGTAGGCAAATGATTCTCATAGTCTATTAATTTGAGGAAAATATGCTAGTACTTTTTTTTTCTTTCATAAAGCAGTATTTTTAAATTTTGGGAGACTACATAGTAAGGAGAAGCAAGTATCAAGTAGAAACAGCAATGTCACTAATAAAGTGATATAAGTATAAAAACTTACAGTTACCAGAAACAAAAAAAATTCAAACTAGGTTTAAAAACTGAAACACAAAAATACTAAGAGATTCACATACAACACTGATGCAAAAGAAGCTGATGATTTCAAACAATAAATCTGTACGTAGATTAAACCTCCTTATGGCAAGTACATATCAAATCATGCTCTTGGTGAAACTCAGACCACACACACACACACACACACACACACACATATCAAAATGCAAGGAAATTTTTGAATAACTTATCAAAATAAGAAAATATTATTATCTTGTGTACATATGCCAAACAATAAGCCCGATTAGATAATTGTAGAAATTATACAATCTTTGAGAATTATGTAAGCACTATAAGAGATTTAACCACAAATATACATAAATGAGCACTGGACATCAGAACTATATAGGGGGAGAAACAGTGGACTTGGAGATAGAAAGTCAAAGTCTATCTGGGCCCTGCTATTTATTATCAGTTTTCAACCAATCACTCACACATCTTCTGAAACTCCAGGTTTCTTAACTATAGAGATACTCTTGAGGAAAATAAGGTCTAAGAATTTTACTAGTTGATCTATAAAGTCACTTCTAGATTTAAATTCTAAGATTCCAACTATTCTGAATGAATGAAACGTATCCTATTATGAATAAAACTCAAGGTGAAACGTATTTTCCACAAATAACCTTGGGGAACCAATTCTCTCCCTGGGTCAATGCTTTATAATTCTAACAAACTAAATTTTTAAGCCAGACACTACTTATTTTCAGGTAAGTCTGAGCACATAACCGACCTCTGTTATTATCAATAATTTAATATCACATTAAATTCAACACTAAAAATTGAGATGCTTAGAAAATGTAGTATTCATATCACTGTTGAAATAAATTGTGAAACAGCATTATGCTGTAATTTCATATTAATACAGAAATCATAGGTTATGAGTGAGGAAAACCAAATTTATAATCAAATTTATACAGGATACTCGTTTTCTCAAGCCATCTTTCTTGACAGTAATAATGATATAAATTTTTAGGAATCCTTTGAGTTATGAAAAATCAAACATACATTTAACGTAATAGCTTGGCTTTGCTTGTAAATCAAGATAAATATAATATGAGATTAACAACAATATTAGTAATAACTATAATAATCATGATGACATGTGTTATCATGAATAGAGGATTTAATGGGCCAGCAATTGTGCTAGGCATTCTACATATGCTATTCTCTAATCTTCAGAACATGTCTATAAAGTATTATCTTTACTTTACTAATGAGGAAATCGAAACTCGGAAAGGTTAAGGAATTTGCTGAGAATGGCACAGCTACCTAAGTGGATATTCAAATCCAGGTCTGTATGACTACAAATCTCATGCTACTCAGGCATATTTCACTTAATTTCAATTTTATAGAAATAGACATAAAAGAGGTTACTTCACAGATAATAAATATAACAGAAACAGTATTGGCTTCTTGACATTTATATGACAAGACTGACTGTTATCAAAGGTGTTTCCCAGGAATTAAACATTTCTCAATGTCAGTAAGTAGTTGGGAACAATTTCAGATAACGCCAACATTTGCAACCTACTGCCACTCTAGTGGCATGAAGCCCTTCATATAACATAAAAGTGTAGAAATCTCAATATTATTATATGATCCGCTTTGCTTGAACTTCTAGTTTCTTTAAATATTTCTGCATAGGATATTCTGGCATTTTGTATATCATATAGTGAGGAAAAAAAGGGAGCTTATAATCTGTACCTCATTATTGCTGAACAATGAAAGATCACATCACCAAAGCTTGAAAAAGACCCTACACAAAATTAGAAATATAAGCAAATTATTATTTCCTCCAGGACTATCTATATTTGCCTCTCTATTACCTAGACACCTACCAATAGACCTATATATCAGTCAGGATGTATTACAACAGCAAGCATGCTCTGGTCTAGACAAAAAGTGTGTTTAGTGAGTTGTGAATATTTGTTTTAAAGGTGAAATTTAATAGAAAAGAATGAAATAGGGTACAACACAAATAATAGGGATAAGAAGGCAAGTCTTGTTTTAGTGTAGAGTATGTTTACATTCAGGGTGTGTGTAGGGTAGGGTCTTGTGAAAGGCTGTGTATGGGGTGTATTTAGGAACATATGCAAATATGTACGTAGGGATATGAGAAGGCTGCTGTACAGAGATGAGGGTCGAGTCATTGTGTAGAAGGGCATATATAGGAATGTGTGTAGGATGGTATGTCAGAATGTGAAAGGAACTGCAAGTCCCAGTCAGAGATCTTTGAAAGTTACTGCTCCAAATAAATGGTCTGATGGGCCAGGTCATCCCCACTACCCTGACAGGAATCCAGAAGTCAGTGCCATTATTATTTGGACTTACTGATCACAAAGGTTCATCAGTGGTACATTATTAGGACTAGTACATTAAGTCATATACTATGGAAAATTTTACTCGACTTTCATCAATTCTAGAAATATTTATCATACCCTTCATATACCTACTATACCTACTACACCCTTTGTACCTTAAAAAGTACCAAAGTTACTTGTCAAACTTTTCATTTTTTGTAATTTAGTGTTGTACTTCCTTCAGAAACAAAGCTAAATGCTAGGCACACTCCAGACATTTGTCTTTTAACATTTTAAATTACCTATACTTTAGGGTTAGTGTAAAATAAATACATTCTTCATTTAAATATAACACAACTTTTTAAAATCCTTTAAATTTGATTTCAAACCAAAGGCTAATGATTTCTATTTGTCTTTAACTTCCTCTGAATATGAAGTTCCTCAGTGTATGACAATTAGTTATTTTAATTAGTCAAATTTGATTAAGCTCTTTTCTAGGTCAATATGTAAAGTTATTCAAATTGAGCTTGTAAAATTAATATTCCTATAATGCAAATGACACTGAGTCATGTATTAAATACCCTCCAAATATTTGAAGAAACAAATATACACTGAAATAAATACAGTGACTCTAAAAGGTTAAATATAAATGCCTAATTTTTAATAACAGAAACATACAAAATATTTTTAAAATTTTATCTTACTATAGCTCTTATTAATAAATCTGTAAATTTTTAAATAAATCAGTTCTGTTCTAGGGGCAAGTTTTTTCCCTTTAAATTACTCAAAACTCACTGCTTTCTATTGTCAATTCCAGTGGGACTGTAAGAATATATCTAAAAAACATGCTGTAAAACAAAATTTTTCTTATGTATATAAATATTGTGAATGTGAAAAACAACATTTTTTGCAGACATCCCTGCTTCTTGAGATTTTTGTAATACGAATATTTCCAAGGCCTTTGCTTTTATTAGATTAAAAAAAAAAACTCATACAAGGGAAAAAATAAAATATTTGTTCTAAAAAATAACACACTCCTCAAGCAATTAAAATATATATATATATATATATATATATATATATATATATATATATATATATATATATATAGCCCATATGTTCGTGCTTGGTTAGATTACTTGGGTTCCTAAATCACTTGTTACATGGGCTCCAAAGTCACTTAAAAAGGAGTAAAAAGGTTTCAAAATAAAGTTTTTATATTATATGGTTCAAGGAATTTACATTTTAGCGACAGTGAACCAAATGAAAATGGAGCTGGATATAAAAAAATAGAAGTGCCCTGGCTGTAGAAATAGGAAGGAAAGCAATTAAAAATATATTGCTCCCACTATAAAATACTTATCTCTCATAATCTTTTTTCTCTTAAGATAATTAATGGAAATGGCAAAAATTATACATAAGTGAGATAAATTTTAGAAATTAAAGTATTATTTTATAATAGCATAATATATACGATTTATATAATAAAATATTGTTATTGTTACACTTCATTCTGCCAAATATTTGCTTGCTTGTTCCATTAAAAGATGGTTTATTTCTACATTTCTACAACATCACATACCTTGGATTTTTAAAGAAATAGTTAAGTCCTTAGTTTTTCAATTGACATGTCTATCTTCTTAATGACATAGTTACCTTAAGGAAAAATTCTCTCTTATTCACTGTTTAATCTTCATAATACAATGATGGCTGGCATAAAGGCATTGATGTTTGTGAATGGGTAGACATAAATCATACTCTAGAATTATGTAAGAGAAAGAAAAATATACATATAAACTGGAAGGATTGTAGTAAATGCTAAGGTCAGATCATTTGAAGGACCTCAAACAATAACATAAAAAATGTTACAAAGGAATCCTGTTGAGACTCAGATTTAATGAGTTTAATGTTTTAGTGTCTAAATTGATATTTATAATTGTCTGTCTCCACAAATCACAAAGTGATCTAGTACTTTATGGAAACGTGTAGATTATTAGCATTTATGGATTATTATCTCAAATGAAACTGATCATAATGACTGATGCTGGTAACACATGTGAATCCTTTCTAGGATCCTATAATAATAGAATATGGCAAAAGATATGCCCATCCTCCACTGTCATTTTTTTAAGGGAAAAAGTAATAACCATGCAAAGGATTTAAACATAAAGAAGGAAAATGTAATCCATGTTTTACATGTGAATGCTGACATGAGATTTCTAAAAAGCTGGTTTCATTCATAGTATAGAATACTGTGGTAGTTGTATTATGTGTTTATGTAATGGGTCAAAAATGAGTAAATATGCTAGAATAAAGAGAGAAAAATAGCCCCCAAAGACAAAAAACATAATACTGATTTTTCAGCCCCAATAAAAATGAAGAATCCTAACTCCTTTCAACTTGCATCCTGAAAAGATTATTTGTAATTAAAATGCGGATATGGAACTGTTTAACAGCCACATTGCCACCAGGGCATAGAATGGTTTTGGCTCTGTGCAAGTCACAACAGACGCTAACTGTATTCAGCCTCACAGACCTTAATATGTGATGGAAAATGATGGACTTTAAAATGTAAGAAATGCAAACAGAACTGATTTTACAAAGAAAGGACAAGAAGCTAGGCTTAAAACAAGATGATGGAAAATTTAAACTGTTGTCAACAATGTTACTTATGTGAAGCAAAAGCTTACCTATTATTTTTTTCTACCATTTCCCCCACCTCTGTTTTATAATACCAGTTGACTTTAACAAGACAGGTCTGAATGTATCATAAGTTAATTCTTTATCAGTTTTCATGTATCATCCTTTACCTTGATCGGCCAGCTGAAAATTATGCAAGGTATAAATTAGCTTTAAACAAGCTCTGAATCACTTTGGAACTGGTTTTCAAATTAAAGAGCCTTCAGTATATTACAAGGTGCTGTCATTTTATTACCTCAATCAATTCTGTGTGGCCTGAGGTGGAAGGAAATGAATGCTGTCTTCATTTGCAATGGGTTTATCTCTTACAGCAGGCTCTGGAAACAGAACCACAGCAATGAATTGAAAGCTAAAGTTACATTTAACCATTACCAATGCAAGAAATTGTTATTCCTTAACAAAGATGGAGTTTCAATGGAAAAAAAATATTTACTGTGAAAAATATGCAAAAAATTAACTCTTGATTAAGCTTAACTTTTATAATAAGAGTATTTAAAAAATTAAAAAGCCAAGATTCTATGAAAATAATTTTAAATGGTCCTCAAATGAAGAAAAAAACACAATGGATGTGATATTCTCAGTGTTTTGGAAATATTAGACACAAATATATCTCTCTCTCTCTATATATACACATATATGTTTATATTTCATCTTTATCTTACTGAGACCATTTCATTTCTTTTTTCTGTAGATATGCAATTAACTACAAAAGTAAATTAGGTACTAATCAGTCTCATCATCATTGTTACTACACTCTAAAATACAGATAAAATAGCCCAAAAAATGTCCTAATAAGTAGGTATTATTACTGAGGAAATTAGGCACAGAGAGAATAAGTCACCGCCCCCTCCCACCAATTTATACAGCTACCTAGACAATTTGATTCTGAGTCTGTATTCTTGAAGGAGACTATTTGACTAAGAGTACAGAGACATTTAGTACATCTAAGAAACTAATTTCTTGGGTAACACTGTTTGTACCAGGAAGTAATAAGGGACATTGATGAGGGAAGGAATACAATCACATTTAGAGTCCGTCGAGGGGTACATCAAGTGAAGAAGTGGGTTCCAGTGCCAGTAGACAAAGAAATCTGCGTTTTTATATGTAAGTACTCATTTAACACACATATAACACAAGAATGCTTTTGGGCTTTTCACTGAGTTTGCTTAAAGGACTATACCTCATCATTCACTGTGTATCCTTCTATAGTTTGAGTTTACTCATGGTTTTGAAAAATGATTTTAGATATCTATATTTTAGTATTTAACTTGTTTTTAATCACTGAACAGACTTAATAATAATATACAGTAATTTCTAAAGTGCTCAATAATAGATTAATAAATGACTATAGAAAGTACACTAATTAGCACTAACCTGGTCATAGCTCTGCCATTAACTAGCTGTGTAACCTTGAGATTAACTTGAGCTTTCTTCTCTGAGTCTCACTTTGCTTTCTGTAAAATAAAGCACTTTGACTAAATCAATATTTTAAAAATTGTTTAACCATGTAAGTGGTAGTGGAATCAATTTAGTGGAGATTAATCAGCATTTTTAATCTAAAAAGAACAAAAATTATCAGCATGCATGCTTTTATTCCATGAAATCTTTAAATGACACATAACAAACCATATAAGTCTCTCATTGAAAAAGTTTGCAAATGACTGGTGTAAATGGTATCTCCTCTCCTTCTGATCCCTAACATCTTCTAAAGGGCTCCAAACAGAATTTCACTGGTTACAGATTCATGATGTAATATTTCTACTCCTTTATGATATGGTCTCAATCAAACCTCCCAACCACTTTGCATTAAAAATATATTAGCTGAAAACACTATACTTTCACCACTTAAGCAACTTTGCTCCTTTGCAAAAAGATCAGTTGACTATATATATATATATATATATATATATATATATATATATATACATATATATATGTATATATATATATACATATATATATGTATATATATATATATATGACTTGTAGATTACTTGTAGATATAACTTGTAGATATATATATATATATATATATATATATATATATATAACTAAGGATTGTGAAGAAAATTAGGATTTAAGTTGGACATTTAATTAAAAATGATTCTATTTCTGGACTCTCTATTCTGTTTTACTGATCTATATGGCTATTCTTTTGCCAGCGCCATACTGTCATGATTACTATAGCTTTATAGTAAGTCTTAAAGTCAGATAGTTTCAGTCCTCCAACTCCATTCTTCTTTAACATTGTGTTGACTATTCTGGGACTTTTGATATTCCAGATAAAGATCAGTTTGTCGATATCCACAAAATAACTTGCTGGGATTCTGATTGGGATTACACAGAATCTATAGTTCAAGGTGGGAAGAAGTGCCATCTTGATAATATTGAATCTTATCTCGTAGGTTTAACTAGCTAATTTGTAGAATGTAAGTTGAAATGACATCTGTCAATGTCCACAAATGATTTTAAAAGTCACTCTGCAATTTGTCATGTTTCCTGCTACAGTGCCTTGGACCAAATATGTTGAAGTAAAATAGCCATCAGCTTGGAATCCTGAATGACTATGATGTGTAGGGTTGCTCTACTAACCTGTATTGACGAGTTACTTGCATGAGAAATCAACAAGAGTTAATCCACTGAAAATTTGAGATTTTGTGTGAGTGTGTGCTGCATGATCTAGCCTACCCTGATTTCCATTCTTATCAAATCCTACCTAGTTCTCATAATTTCATTCAAATGACATATTATCTATGATCTCTTTTTGATTTGGAGCTGAAAGCAATGTTCCTAGTCTCTCAATTCTCATAGTAGCTTCTCTTCACCTTCTAATGACATTTAACATTTTAAACCTTATATTAAGATTTTAAATCTTGTATTATAATATGCATATATGCTTTATCTACCCTCCTAGAATGTAAGTTTTTAAGGGGCAGATCATGTCTAGTTATCTTAGTATATCTCAAGCACCTAGTAGAGTATGTGGTATACTATACAGATTTTTATGCAATAAAATGTGGTTCCTATTACAGACATATTGGTACGTCCATCAAGAAAAAGAAAATTCCTGTATAAACAAAACAGTTACTGGTCTTAAATTTCATGTATGAAAAATACAAACTAGACATTTTCTTTCAGATTAGTTTTACACTCTTAGACAACCCCAGTGGTCTTCGTTCTGAAGGATAAAATTTGTTAATTTAAAACTATATCTATATTCCAAAGAACTCTACTACAATCAACAGGTACTCTTAAATGTTAACAGAAATGATGAGTGAACTAGACAGGAACAGAAAGTATCCTAAGAAAGAATATTATTTTAAATTTGCTAAATAGATATTTTTTTTAAGTCTCTTCACTTTTGGTCTTTTCTGCATATTTGGGTCATGGCTAGCTGAAATTTATGTTTCAGGTATCATTTGTTTTTTCAACAAATAGCCATGGGCATCTAGGGCAAAAACTAGAATGTGTACCACTTCCACTGCCATTCAGCAAAATAAAAATAATTTCAAGAATAGGACACGGGCTAGCAGTGAAGAACTACCAGGAGCAATTTTAAATCTACCTTAGAAAAAATTATGTGTAACAATCAGACTCCTTGTCTTCAAGGAAGTATGAGAGAAATATCCTCTGCCATACGAGTTTGCAATCTAGCTAGTAAAAAGAATCTAGACATTAAAAGATGAATAATAATACAAAGAGACATCTACTGAATACCAAATGAACAGTGTGACAAAAAAAATGCAAAATAAATTTAGTCCTAAGGATTGTGAAGAAAATTAGGATTTAAGTTGGACATTTAATTAAAAAAAACAACAACAAAAAAACACACCCTGATGATATTTGTAAGACAGGAAAAGGAGGAAGGAGGGAGCAGGGAGAGAGGGAGATAGCAAGAGAGATATCTGGAATATTAGAGTGGGGCCAGATTATAGACAGTCTTGAAAATAAGACTGAACATCTGTTCTATAGTATGGACAACGCAGAGCTCCTTCCTTAAGTTTTCTAACCTGGAAGGACAGGTGAAAAGTCACTTTCAAAAAGACTAATTTGGGGGAAAAACCCTCTAAGATGGTTTAATGAGAATAAAAACAAATTCTGAAAATAAGATTTTTGCAATAAAGAACAAAAGTGACTATTTTTTTTTCTTCTGAGACAGGAAATAAGATATTGAGGAGGGAAAGTAACAGATTATTTCTCAAGTTGAAAGGAGATAAGATGAGGATATGGCTGCGAACAGACAGAGTCATCTTGAAAAATGAGTGTGCTGGAAATAAAACTGAGACTTGAGATTTGTAACAAAGATTTGAAATAACTGTTATAAGAAATCTGATAAGGACTTCACAAAAGACAGCAATGAGGCCTGGTTTAACTTAGGAGGCATAAATTTGTAGGGAATCTAAGTTCATAATTTCCTCCAGTTATTTCTGGCCAGAAAAGAAACAGTTGAATCAAAACAGTGGATCCAGAGAAATTTGGGAAACTATAATAGAGGGCTCTAATGTTTTGTGAAAGTATATATTAAAATGTCAAGTCAAATTTTTGGGGCACAGAAGTGTAAATCAGAAGGAGGATGCTGGCCTGGATGTCTTGAGAAGAGCTGAAGAACTGGTTGAAAGTATTTCAAGAAATGAAAGTATGAAAAAAAAAAAAAAAGGATCATGAATTGAGTCATATGATAGGGTATTTGACATAACCACATTAAAGGATTCATGGGTGGGTGAAATTTTATCTCTCAATCTTTCATAAATGATCTATAAATTATTTTTTTTTAAAAAGATATGCACTGATAAAATATTTTCTTCAAAGTCTCACACATACAAAAATTGGTCTGGTAACTCAAAAGAAAAGCCTAAAGAATGAGGAAAGGTGATATCTGCGAGTAACGATTTCTTTAGAAGAGATACTTTAAAGGAAGTCTCTAGATAAGAGGGATTTTCTGAAAAGCACTCAGAGAGTATGTCCCCTCGGAATTTGAGGGACACAGAGACTGGGTGGTGACGCATGTGTGTCTAGCTATAGTGACAGAGCAGCAGAGAAAGGACGCTGGACTGCAGGGGGAATGATTGCTCCCCTGCACGCTCAAGGGTTTTCATGTGCTTACTTAGGACAGATGATAACCCTTGCAAGACCGCAAGATTCTGGTTGTCGAGAAACATACCTAACCAAAGAGGATAGCCTAGTGGGAATGCGGTGATACCAATCAAAGGGGAGGAAGGAACTTAAGTTCTGAAAAAGAGTTATAAGTAACCCACAGGAGAAGGCATTTCTCACATCAAGGAAACTGCAAGCAGGAAAACCCTAGCAATAAGATATATCACTAAAAACTCACCAAAGGAAGCAGGGACAAGAGTCAAAGTCCAATATGGCTCCCTTCCAAACTACACATTTCCGGGCTTGAAGCAGACCTGAGCTGGTAAGGAAGCTTTGAACTGGTTGAGAGACGGAAGCCCTGACATTAAACTGGACTAGATTTTTGATATTAAAAAGAAAAAAAGACTATTAATACCTCAGGGAGACTTAAAAAAAAACAAAGAGAAAAAAACCCAAAAATCATGAGATAGGCCCTAGAGTCATTTGAGACAAGATCCAACAGAGCTTGTTGCTTAAAGGTAATGGGGCTGAAAGAATTAAGTTGCTTTCTGTTTGCATCTTGACTTGAATTCAAGAATAAAATTTACTTACATTTGAATAAAAATAGATTAGTCTTTTAAAAATAAGATTCTGATTAGTCTTTAAAGCATTTTATATGGAGAACAGATATAACCACTTTTACCATTTCCTTTTGTACTCTTCAAAATTAATCCGAAGAGTTTTTGTTTAAAGGTACCAATTTCAAACTGCAGGATTTTTAATTTTTCAAATTACTATGGTGAGTAAAAAATAAAAAGGCAACTAACAAATATTTGACCCTATTAAGGGAGGTTGCTATCTTAGAGAAGCTTTTTACTGATTGATAAACACAAATATCCTCAATAAATATATAGAGTGTCATGTTGCCAAAAGCTGCTTTCTCTGGGAAACTGAGGTGAGCAAGAGTACGAAACAAGAGAAATTTGGCGATTTTGGAACAGCCACTTTCTGAAGACAGAAAGTTTGCCTCACTGCAAAGATTAGATAAATGAGTAGCAGACTTAGGAACACTCAAAATTAAATGGAAGACAAAATGGGAAAAATGTCTAAATGTCTATCAGTTTGCCTGCTTGTGAAAAAGAGAAAATATTGTTTTCTAAAAATATCTGCTCCGTTCACAACTTAAAATGACATCAAATGGGAAAAAAATTAATGATAACTAAACTAATGACTAGATACTAATGACTAGAATAAATTTTAAATTGAGTTATTAAATGATTTTTTTTTGGTTATTGGTATGTATGTTGAAACTGCTGCATTAGAATAAGAAAATAATGCTGCATTACCTTTTGTTTATGACTTGCTTCAAGCTACCTATGTATCTGTGCTTTGGAAACCGATTCACAAAGATCTGATAATCTAAATTTAGAAACCTGATTTTAGAAACAGAATTTACAGAACACTATTTGTCTTTAAAAGTTGAGACAATAGTCCACTCCCTCAGGAACACAAAAGTGAACTGATAAAAATGCTTTGATGCAGCTTGAACTTTTCAAAGTGATCCTTAAAAAATGTAACCTCTATAAGCATACTTTAAAGAGTTTTCAAACCAGTGAAGCAGATAATCACTTGTAGACATTATTGAAGGAACATTTAACCAAAACCCAGCTTAACTTCAAAGAAGATATAACACTACAACATAAACCTTTAAGAAACCTTCAGAGAAAACATTAAAATAAATTGCATCTTAGGTGACCAGAGTTTAAATTTAGCATATGAAATAGTTCAAGGAAAAGAAGAGAGCAATAACTGCATTAAGGCCTAAAACAACTAGCAGAAGTCTGAAACCACAAAAGAACCTAGATGGTTGAGTTAGGTCACAGGTGGAAATATAGTAGAGTAACAAGAGTTACATGTATGGATCTTTATCTGTCAAGGAAGAGGTAAACATTTTTTTAACTTAGTATAAGTGAAATAATAACCATACTTTTTGGCTAACAAAATAACCCAAATGAATCTAAATTACATTAAAATTAGTATTTGACCTACTGACAAACAAGATACTGTTTTTTAATAAGGGAAATTTTTACTGCAGAAGAATGCTGATATTGAAAAAATATACAAAATTTTCCAGTTTGTGTACAAAGTGGCTGACACTAGACAAATCAAAATATTTCTTAAACTATCTTTGTAAAGAGATTGAATGTGTCTGGGTTTAGTTTCTTTTCACAATACAGGTTTTCAAACTTCACAACTCATGACAAACATTAAGAAGTCATATTTGACTCAGCTAACATGCAGTGTTTAGTGTTTAATAAAAAAAATTCACTTTTAAATCCCTTTCCCTCACCCTCCTTCCAAGTATAATGAAGTAGATTCTCTGGCTCTACATAAATCATCCATGTTGTCAAGTGGCAGTTCCCTTAACACAGATACTTATTTCATTGAATTTTATGAAAAAAAGGCCTTAAGAAGTTATAGTCTATCTTCCACACTGTAAAGTAGAACCATCTTTAATCAATTTATTTGTTTTAAGAATTACCTCCAGGCTTTATTCCTCTATTCGTTAGAAGGACCAAAATAGGTCCCATTTAACAATAAGACATTTACCTTTTTCTATTACTAGTGGTGTTTATTTATAGTAGAAAATGATCTGAGTTTCTACACAATGAAATCTAAATTGGCTTTAGGACAAAATCTAATTTGAAAATCTCTTGCAACAAAGAATAGGAAACACTTACTTCAATATATAAAAGAAAGTTTCAAAAACTTAGGCCTCTAGAATCAGGTAGATCTGGGTTTGAATCACTGTTAAACCACTTATTAGTTGTGTAATCCTTAGCTTCTTCGAACCTCTTTTTTTTTTTTTTTTGAATCCACAAAAAAGATAAAAAACAGTGACTACTTATAGACTATGGTGAAGATTAAATGGGATTATACATTATTGTAAGTGCTTAGATAATGCTAGGCACTTAGAAGTAGTCAATACATGTTAATCGCTGTTATTGTTACTACTATGGTCCTTTCTTGTTTTAAACATGTTCATTTTTTTTGACCCAGCAAATACACTGGTATATGTGTGCAAAGGAATATTGCACCATACTTAAAAATCTGGTTAGGAAAGAGTATTTAACAACATGAAAAATTGTTATATATACAATTACATGAAAAAAGACCATTAAATAACAGAATGTATAATATTATTGCAATTAAAAATGTTTTTCAATTACAGTTGATATACAATATTATATTAGTTTCAGGTGTACAATATAATGATTAGACATTTGTATAACTTATAAGGTGATTACCCCGATATGTCTAGTACCCATCTAACAAACAGTTATTACAATATTATTGACTATACTCCCTATGCTGTACGTTACATCCCCATGACTCTTCTGTAACTATTGGTTTGTATTTCTTAATCCCTTTCCTTTTTTTACCCATTCCTTCAAGCTCCTCCCATCTGGCAACCATCTAGTTCTTCTCTGTATCTACAAGTCTGTTTCTGTTTGTTTACTTTTTTAGATTTCACATGTAAGTTAAATCATACGGTATTTGTATTTCTCTGATTTATTTCATTTAGCATAATTCCCTCTTGGTCCATCCATGTTGTTGCCAAGGGCAAAATTTCATTTTTCTTTTTAATGGCAGAGTAATATTTCATTGTATACATGTACTACTACTTTATCTAATCGTCTATTGATGGGCATTCCAGTGGCTTCCATATCTTGGTTATTGTAAATAATTCTGCAATGAACATAGGGGAGCATATATCTTTTCGAATTAGTGTTTTGGATTTCTTTGAATAAATACCTACAAATGGAATTGCTTGGTCATAAGGTATTTCTATTTTTAATTTTTTGAGGGACCTCCATACTGTTACCCATAGTGGCTTCACCAATTTAAATCCCACCAACACTCAACGAGGGTTCCCTTTTCTCCACATCCACGCCAACACTTGTTGTTTGTTGATTTATTGATGATAGCCATTCTGACAGGAGTGAGGTGGTATCTCATTGTGGTTTTGATTTGCATTTCTCTGATGATTAGTGATATTGAGCATCTTTTCATACAGCTATTGGCCATTTGCATGCCCTTTTGGGAGAAATGTTTATTCAGGTCCTCTGTCCATTTTTTAATCGGATTGTTTTTGGGGCTTTTTGGGGTTAATTTGTTTGAGTTCCTTATAGATTTGGGATATTAACCCCTTACTGGATGTATCATTGGTGAATATCTTCTCTCATTTAGTAGATTGTCTTTTCGATCGGTTGATGGTTTCCAATGCTGAACATGATTGCAATTTTAAAGAATAGGATACAGTACCAAAACAGGAGCAGAATTGTAATATTTTAGGTGTTATAATTACAGGTAATTTTAAATACTTTCTAATTTCCAAATATTCTACAATGACCATTATTACATTGATAAGAAATTTAAGAAAAAAACACACAATGTATGTAATTATTTTCAGAGTACAACTTTCTCCAGAAAGGTAAATTCAGAGAAAAGAAAAAAGTAAAAAGAAAAAGAGTGAGAAGCATGTATCTTTTTAAAGCAAGATTGTATTATAAACGTTATTAGTTCTATTATATTTAACAAATTGCTATTTTGAATTATTGCTCTCTAGCTTTAAAGTTACACAACACTCAGAGTCTGACACCCCAATTATAGGATATTTAATCATATCTCCAGAATAATATTTCACTCAGAGATCAGTTAATATGTATTCTCTTACTTAAGTAAATGCTATTTGAACTCTGTAGTAAAAGGGGAAGTAGTGGAAATGGCCAACTAGAACTTATTGACAAAATTACCACTACACAGAATAATATTGTAAAAGACAGAAAGTCTTTCTCTTGACCACGAACTTAGAGAAAGTAGATGAATCATTAAATCCTAAATCCCAGGTTTTCTTTTAGCAAAACTGGAGTAGTACTGAGCTTTGGGTGTGGGTGCTGTCACCTGCAGAGAAAAAGACTGTGAAAACAAGGCAAAGAAGCCTATCAAAAGATCAAAGAAATGATCTACTAAGAAGTGAGAAAACAGGGAGACAAGAGGCTCACTGAGGCAAGAAAGGAGTTTGTAAAAAGGAGAAAGTTACTAACAGTGTCAACTGCCTCAAAGATGTAGAGAAAAGATGAAGCAAAGTAATTGAGGAAGATTCTTGATAGGGACAAACTGAATACAGCTCAGAGATAAACCCTGAGATGTTGCTGGGCAATTCCAAAACTTGGAAAGAAGAACGGTAATATGGTACACTCGTAATCCAGAAATGCTGCTTTATTGAACCTGAATCAGGTGTCATCAATCTACCTTGAACCTGCCTGTGGGGTAGAAGTACAGTCATATTACAGAACAGCAAAGTCTGAGAATGATACCTATAGGTACAATAAGTGAATAGTGAAGTTAGAGAGGAAACTATACGTAAGGAATTTAAAAGAAATTAGAGTTAAAAGCGGTGATTCTTATATTTTAACAATCGTAATTATCACCTATGGTGTTTATAAAAACACTGACTCCTGAGCACCATTCCAGAGATACTGATTTAGCCAGTCTGCATGGGGCTTCCAAACTGAGTATGTAATAGTAATTCAGGAGATCCTGGCGCAGGTGGTCTGTAGACTATACTTTGAGGAGAAATCACTGGCATTTGCGCTATATGGATTGACAAATGATGAAAATCACAAATTATGATGTAAATCAGAAGATTAATTTTTTTAATGAAGCACAAGAGGGAATAAAGTGATGTTCACCTAATCTATTAAAATTAGTTAAAGTTAGCTCATGGCAGAATGGGCCCTGTCAAAATGAGAACTGAAGCCAAGAGTTTAATATGGAACAGGACTGGACGAAGCAGGGGTTGTGAGCCAGTGGAGGATACTGTGTTCCCCAATCTTATAATTTGCTTTACTCAGCATTTACCAAGGGAAAATGTGTTAAGAACAGCATATATGATATTTCCAGAAAGAGATATTCAATTTTTTAAGAAACATGGAATTAAACAAACAGAGAAATTCAGATGCTACAATTAAGGAAGTACAGTCATCCCTCAGTATCCAATGAGGATTGGTTTTAGGACTCCAGCAGACACCAAAATCCTTGGATTGTCAAGTCTCTTGATTAGCCTTCCATATCCATAAATTCCTCATCCCTGGATTCAACCAACTGCAGTTCTTGGTTGGATGAATCCATGGGTGTGGACTCCGTGATATAGAGAGCTGACTGTATATCATAAACAGTTTCTTCCACTGGGAATCAGGGATGCAGGTGGCAGACACAGAGAAAGAATGGGTGTCAAGATAGGGATCTGAAGAATTTACACGCACAAATCATTGCCATTTGACACATACATATAAAGCACATGTTGAGAGTTTACCTTTCCAAAAGAAAGAGGCATTAGTAGCATCTGAAATGAGTACAGTTTCCTCATTAAAGAATGAGACTTTCTCTTGGCATAAATGCTGTTTCATACATATTGAAAGCACATAATCATGTTATGAAATTCTAAATGTGCTTCTACAGTATGCCCTAAAAGTTAATAACCTTAATTTCCAGACTCCACAAGGAATGTGAAAATGCTAACTCAGAAATTCCTACATTTCTATCCTTAAAAGTATTCAAACATTTAAACAATAAAAGGATGAGTTGCTGATATATGCATCTTCTCTAAAAGCCATTCGTTAGGCTTGATGAATCTTTTATTATAAAAAATTGCATACATCTTGACAAAGTGAACACATAAATTATCTTATACCTATCTTCAGTGGTTTCTTACTTTTAAATTTTATTATTTTTTTATTGTAGTTTTAAGTTTATAATTTTCATGACCTTGACAAGGAAATAATACTCCTCTACAATGTATCGGAAATTTGGATATTTCTTCACCTATTAACAAAACATGTCTTCAGTTAAAAACAAGTCTCCCTTTTATGCTCGTATCTTATTATGTCTTTTCCTATTATTCAGTACTTGATAGCACCAGTGTTTTAAAGGTAAAAGTAAATATTTACTTTCTAAACATAATGCCTTATACTTATAAAATAAACACATTAGTGCATGTGTATGATCTGTGGAATTCAGAGGACCATATTTCTATATTTAATGTGAAATAGTCATTGCCATCAATATAAAAAAAAGACCCATTATTTGCTAATGATATACAATAAATTTAGAAAAAAAATACCTTATGAAACAGTATATAAGTTTAAAAGCCTCAAGACCCATAGTGCCTTAGTTTAAAATAAATTATAAAAATACTTGTCATTGCCTCTTAACTCTAGCAAGAAATGAAAACAAAGAGAACTTTCTGAGAATTAAAAAGTTAGACATGACTTTATTTAGTGTGAAACTCTGAAAAAGAAATATTTTCACTTGGTACGTGGGGAGACAAAAAAATAAAACACAGAACACTGCGCTTCCGATTACTTTTTACAAAACATTTCTTAAACTTGAAAATCAGAACATTGTCAATAATTTTGAACTTTTCTCTCTCTAACTAAAATGCTTGCTTAGTGTTAAGAATAAGAAAAGATGCCATGTACTGAATGATATATTTACATCTCTATTATTCCAAGTATTGCCGTTAAACTGTACACAAATGAAGCACCTGAAACACACCAAAGTGAAGCAACTTGCTGAAGGTCACACACATGGTAAACAGTTCCTATCTGAATCCAGTTTCTTTTCAAAGCCTGTGAAGCTTT